>NC_064617.1:510581893-510889496 GCF_023898315.1 Schistocerca nitens
GTTGTTCAAAGATTTCGTTTAGACTGTTGGGACTGTGATATATGCGTTACAGGATATAACTATTTTTGGTTTGTGTAGATACCTGGCTTAAGTTTTTAGCAGTGCATTTTGAAAGTATTATACGCCTATATGAGAAGTTAGTGGAAGAGTTTTATGTTTGACATTGGATGTTTGCTGCCGACTTTTTACGTTTGACGGGGCCTGGTGGCATAGATACTTTAAGGTATGTTATAGTGCAAGGCAATACAGATATTTACATGGTTTTCAGTATGTGCAGTACTGCGATGTATTTATTTGTTCCCTTCTTTTATACCACTTGATAATGAGATAACGTAGTACCGAAACATGTTGTGGTAAACACATCATACATTTGGTAACTGGTGCTCAGTATTCACAGTAGTGGTACATGAGACAACTGTACGATGAGTTCACAACAGATAAAATTTAGCGAATATAGTAAGTTAGTTAGGTTTGTTAATTTACCTATTACGATTGGTGTCGAAATCTACGAAAAAATAAATACGTTTATGCAAATTGCTTCTGTGTGGTAAATGGGACCAGAAGATAGCATTCCGGGTGTCAGAGAAAGGAGGACCACACGACTTCCTCTGAATATTCAACACTAGGAATGCAGAATTTTGAGCGTATACCGGGTTACCACTGCGAAACCAGCGGAGAACGACAGAGCTGCGTTGGCGAATTACAGTCGTTTCGGCCTACATGTCACCAGCCCGCAAGTAGGTGCTCGCTGCGCTAGACAGGAGACCACGAACCACCACAAACGTCAGACCGTAAACTTTTAAATACCGTCGCGAAATGGAAACAGTTTCAAAACGGCAATAATTTGTGAACGATAATCTCTAGTTCAAGTACCGCTAGTAACTCAACTGCTTTACGGGCTACTTACAAAGTAGAAGCGGAGTGTTAGCTATGGCTGACGTAGAAAAATTTACCATCTGCTGCACCAGCGGCGGTGCTTTCTCCGGAACACTGGTGATAACGTCTGGTGCTCTCTGTGTTCCTCTTCACGCCCGTGAGGGGTTAATACGGCGGAAAGCTGAGCTATTCTGCAGCGACGAAATTCATAACAGGAAACCGCTCATAGGCAGGGTCGGGCTGATGACGTCCTGGCTCCGTGTTCACGCATAAATGAGCTCTCCCTAAACTCCTCCCATTTAAGTCGCGGCTATAATCGTTCGAACCGAGATAACAGCAGCTTCCGCCTAATGTTGCCTGTGCCTTTTCTCCACCGTTAACAATACTTTCCTCAGACTGCTAGCTTTCACCTTGTCTGCTGTTCGCGCATCCACAGTTTGACAGTGTTTCTTGTGAGTGCGCTTCAGTCCGGAACCGCGCGCCTGCCACGGTCGCAGGTTCGAATCCTGCCACGGAGATGGATGGGTGTGATGTCCTTAGGTTAGTTAGGTTTAAGTAGTTGTACTTCTACGAGCCTGATGACCTCAGATGTAAAGTCACGTAGTGCTTAGAGCCATTTGAACCATTTTCTTGTGAGTCATCTGCTGTGATAGTTTGTAAGCACACCAAAAAAGAAAAATTGGCCAGGTGCGTGTAGACTAGCTCACTGAGGTTTCCATACAAACTTAATTATGTATTTGGACTGTCCATCCACTCCGGGAATCGAGGATCTCACGATTTTCACCTATTATTGACACTGACACTAACAAGATAACGGTTCCAGGGATTCCAAGCCATTCGAGAATGATCTGTTATGTCTGAAGTCCGATAACAAATGACAAAGTGTTTTTTCATGTGATATAATTACAAACTAACAATTTTCGGATTTTTTCGTTCGCTTGTACTGTGTTACCTTGCTTCTTGTCAGACTTCCTGATCGTAAGCGTATGGAAACTGTAGGCTTTGGTGACAGATACGATATTCCAGTGCCTGTTTTCCACAGAAGTACGATGCAATATTCCTTCGGACACGCATACACGTACGCGTGCAGGTTGTAGACACATGGATCACAACATATGGAAGCTTGGGTCTGGCCTTGAGTCGTGCTGGGATACACTAATGGTAAGACGACCGCTAGCGATAAGCGGGAAATCCGGGTTCGAGTCCCGAGCTGGTACAGATATTTGTTGTCGTCATTGAATTATAAAGTTGATGGTTGACGATATTATCAACTACGAAAAAATGCCATGTGTCTGATGAGTGAGTTTGCGAGTGTCAAATTATGTGACATAAATGGCCGCAACATTTGACTGCATTGACTCAAAGGCCTCACTGTTTTCCAACGCCACGAGATAGTAGACCTTAATATGTCACAAATTTCAACTTGATACGTGAACCTCTTCTTGAGGAAAAGGGTTTTGAACAGTAGAACAGTCAGACAGATGAACAACAAAGCGATCCTGTAAGGGTTCCGTTTATACTGATGAGAAACGGAATCCTAAGAACGTCATCTAGACAAGAGCTTGTGTTACACGGTATTAGCTCTACGTTTCATGGGGATGACTAGCGGCCTCAATTCGAGAAAGAGGGTTCACAACTTTTTTCAGGCATACCAAATCCAGATGAACCCACTCCTAGGTGATGAGGTCACGTAGGACTACCAAACTGTGTGGATGCTGATTGATGTGCTTCATTCTCAGAGCCAAATAGTCCCAAAAGTATTCTACGAGATTCAAATCGGATGATTTAGCGATCCAATCAAGATGCAATGGAGTACAGAGTGTTCGTCAAAACAGGGACGTATTCTTGCTGCTCTTCTGAGACACATTTTGTCATACTGGAGGACGGGAGTGTTCACATTGTAACTGTAAAGGTGTAGTAGGAAGGGCAACATTTGGTCACCGAGAATGTCGAAATACTCATTCTAGTTCATAGGTAGGCTCTAGTTATGCTATGAAAATATCACAGACCCACATGTATCCTGAAATACCCCTTTCATAGTAGTTGTACAGAAAACGTAATCACTATTGCATTATTAATGGGTGAGCGATAATTTCGGTGACTAAAAGTCATGAAACAGCGATAATAAAATATACAGGTGGCCGTAGTGTCGCGTAAAGAAGGTATAAAAGGCCAATGCGTAGGCGGAGGTGTCATTTGTACTCAGGTGATTGATGTGAAAGGATTTACGGAGTCATCGAGAATTAACAGACTCTGAACGCAGAATGGTAGTTGGATCTAGACGCATGGGACATTCCATTTCGGAAATCGTTAGCGAATTCATTATTCGGAGAACCTCTGTGTCAAGCAGTGTCAAGAGTATGCCGAGAATAGCGAATTTCAGGAATTACCTCTCATTATCGAGAACGACCGAGAGTAGCAGCATTTGTGTATAGTTGTCAGTGCTAACAAACAAGCAAATATCAGCAACCGCTGAAATAAATTTGGGACTGATGAACGTATCCGATAGGACAGTGTCGTGAAATTTGGCATTAATGGGCTACAGTGGCAGACGGGTGACGAGATCGCCTTTCATCGCCTGCAGCGTCATCTGGGCTCGTGGTCATATCGGTTGGACCCTAGACGACTGGAAAACCATGGCCCGGTCAGATGAGCACCCATTTAGGTTGGTAAGAGCTGATGGCAGGCTTCGAGTGTGGCGCATGCCGCACGATGCCATGGATCCAAGTTGTCAACAAGGCGCTGTGCAAGCTGGAGGTGGTTCCATAACGGGGTGGGCTGTATTTATATGGAACGGACTAGACCCTCTGGTCCAAGTAACCGATCATTCACTGGAAATGGTTATGTTCGGCTACTTGTAGACCATTTTATTCAATCAACGATAGAGTTTTTATTGATGGCAATGCTCCATGTCACCGGGCCAGTTGTTCGCTGGAGCAAATGATTTGGCCATCCACATAGTCGACATGAATTTCATCGAACATTAATCGGAAATAATCCAGAGATCAATTCATGCACAAAAATCGTGCACCGTCAACACTTTCTCAGTTCTGGACGGCTGTAGAGGCACCATGGCCCGGTATTTTTGCTGCGGACTTCCTCAGACTTGTTAAGTCCATGCCACCCGTGGTGCTGCACTATGCCGGGCAAAAGTAGGTTCGACAGGATATCACTGGGTATCCCATGAATTTTGTCATTTCAGTGTACTTACGTAATAAGTGTCCAATATATCGGTTTGTTCCCTATCATGCTGTAAACACATTTTCACACGCTTCCGTCTTTTTCTTGACTTTTTTTGAGGATGTCCGGTTCGATTCTGTGAAATGCATTCTCAACAGCACTACGCAGTTCTCCGTTGATAACCTCACTACATGCAGATTCATGCGCTTTAAAGACTCCACATAACGAGTTGTCAGGTGTGGTGACGTCAGGACTCCTTCGTGGCCATTTCAAGAGAGCTGTGGCGTTGCTAATGAACCACGACCCATCCACCGTTCTGGAAAGTGTTCATTTATGAACTCGCGCACTGCAAGAGCGTAGTTCAAATTGGTTCAAATGGCTCTAAGCGCTATGGGACTTAACATCTGAGGTCATCAGTCCCCTAGATTTAGAACTACTTAAACCTAACTAACCTAAGGACATCACACACATCCATGCCAGAGGCAGGATTCGAACCTGCGACCGTAGCAGCAGTGCAGTTCCGGACTAAAGCGCCTAGAACCGTTCGGCCACAGCAGGAGCGTAGTGAGGAGGCACTGCGTCTTGCTGTTACCATATGCGTTCAGTAAGGCCCTTTCCTTCAAGCTCAGGCGTTAACGATGTTTGTAAAATGTTAAATAATTTACACCAGTCATAATCCCTTCAAAAAAACTCGGTCCAAACAGACGTTATGATGTCATCGCTGCCCACATCACTACGTGAGTCTGGTTCCTTTGTAACTCGACGGTGTACTGGGGATTCTCTTTCGCCCAAACGACAATATTTCTAGCACGTGAGCTGCGATAAATGGCAGTTTCATCTGAAAACATCACCTTGGCACGATTTACTGCATCCATAAACTAAGTTAACAAAGTAGGGGATGCTAATATATGCTCGTTCCGTTCGGTACCCTGTAACTCGTTACGAAAGTGGTTCGAAAAGTTCTGACCTTAATATCTTTTTCACGTGATCCGGCATTGTTGTCCTCAGTGCACCGATTTCCGAAGCACGTTTACGTGTAGACTTCACAGAATATTGTTCAATCGAAGCAGAGACTCCCCTACATCTCTCTTCGTGTGTCTTCTTCCTCTCACTCTGCGGCCTGTCTTTAACGCTGCCAAAAGCAAAAGCACGTCTTTCCCAATCCAGATGTGTTACTTTTAGAGGTGGAGCTTTATTAAATCTCTCTTGAAGTGCTCTCATAATATGTCTTATTGTCTGCCGCGTCTATTGCCGTTCGCGCAACCACACACCACTAAGAGCTCTGCAATAGTGTAACTACGACCGCTCACATCTTCCATGGCTACGAATTAAAACTCAACTGCGACAGTGAAAACGCGTAAATATGAAATCCAATAATTGATAGGAAGAAACATAGCTACCAATCTGCGTAATAATATTTCATACTAAACAGGGATTACTGGGGTACGGGGACTTCTCGCCCGCTCTGTGCTATGGCTTTGATACGATTTATTAGCTGTGGGCATGTTTAACTCTATTTGTTCTACCCATAGGTTAGAAATGAATAATTACATTAGAAAGAACACCTACATCTGTACCCCGCACGTTAACTTACGATGTGTAGCGGAGGTTGCCCTGTGAAGGAATTTACTTGGTGGTATCACCACCGTTTTTCCCTTTCCTTTCCATTCTCGAATGGCCCGTGGCGGAGAAAGATCATCGGAGGAGTCAGTATGATATCTAATATCACCGATTTTCTCTCATAAACATCAGTTTCGTAAGGGTTTATTCGCCGGGAGATCCCAAGGGGTTATTCATCCGCCTATCGGAAAGGTTGTCTCTGCTCCGCTCACATAGGCTCCTTTCATTGCAGATATGTGATAGTTGTGTCGAATGTTTATTTGTGGAGTGTAGATTAGTGAAATGGATCGTGTGTTGTGTGGTGTTAGGTTTGTGTCGTATGATGATGACGATGAGATGGGAGAGGGTGAAACCTGGTGCTGGCACATAGCGTGCTCCTCTCCATGGCAACAAGGGGCCCGCCAAGGTTAAAGTCCCCATCCGACTGACGGACCACCATCAACAGAGCTACAGTCCTCACTTGATGAGACACAGCTGCTTAAAAGCAACATTGGACTCGACCCCGTGACCCATTTCAAAAGAGGCAAAACTGCGATTCGTGGGGCCACACTACATGCGTCCAGTAAAACTGCTGTTCCGTTGCTGTGTTGTTTGTCCCACTCTTGAAGATGTGCGTCTTTAATAGCCACTGTTGGCAATGGTCTCATTCAGGGTACCCGACTCCAAATGTCCACTGCGTGCAGTTCCCTTCGTATACTTTGTTCGGACGCTAGTTGAGATGAACATGGATTCACTGTTGTTCCATTCAGATTATGAACCGATTGTCACTGACAAGGTGCAGCACTCGTCTTCGCTTCCTGTCGGTTAGGATATATTTAAGATCACTGCTATCACGCCGTGTTATGTCGCTCAAGTGGTACAATATTCTTTGAAGACACGTTGGACAGTCCGCCTTGGTACACCAAGAAATCGGGGAATTTCATTCACGAAGTACTCTTGGGCATGTACTGTACAAATACGAGGGCTACTCGTTTAAGGACCGATTGTTCGCGCAGTGGAAACCACAGTGAAAATCTGATTGGGCTTTGCAAAAGTGTGTTGGACACTCTCTCTAGCATGCCCGTTGATCGCGTCACATTGTCCTTTTCAGTTCTGAGTGCATAGTGAGCACTTAAATGTGTCTAGAAAATAGTGTCTCCAGCCAAGTATGAGGTGCCTGCTGAGAGATTTCGCCCGACTTCATGCAGCCTACATAATGTAACCGTCAAGCATTTCTATCTCCGTGACAATTATCGGCCACACACTGCAGGGGCGATGAAAGCGCTCCTGCAGCGATGTAGATGGGTAGTGTTTGATCACCCACAGTTCAGCACGGATTTGGCTGTCTCTGAGTTTCATCTCTGCTCACATGAATCGCTTGCTATGGAGACAACATTTTGGCACGGACAATGGGCTACACACCAGCCTTCTGTGACAAGGGTATTGATATGTTGGTTCAATGCTACGACAAACGTCTTAAGTAGGAGAGTCGACTGTGTAGAAAAATAACTGGAAGGTGTAGCTAATGGCTGCAAATAATTTTTTTTATTTAATTGTGGTTTTCATTTATCGACCGATCGAACTTTAACATACGAACAGCCCTCATACAATGGCGCCTTTCTGTCACATCTTCTTGTCTTCTCGCACATGTTCCATACAATCGACTAGTACATACACCACCCCACTGCCATGACTTACGTTACCGGTGGAGCGTAATATGACTGCCTACTACAGATCTCCACCCCATACAGCGCTCCATGGCTGTCAGCGTGCTCTTTTAAGGCGGCGACTGATTATTGTTCCGTTGATCTACTGGTAAATATAACTGATTATTTTTAGACTTCAACTTTTTCTGTTCATTATAGTGGACATTCAAGTGATAACGAATCAGCGCTGTTTTATAAAACTGATCAAGCAAATAGCATTTTTTGGAACTCACAAAACCTCATAAGTTTTCGATCAAGGTTTCCTGGAGGCTACCTATGTTTTAAGGCAAACGATGGGATTGCTAATCGCTTTTCAAATTTCTTAAGTTGTTAGCCCTCTCTACCCTGCACAAAGTAGCTTGGATTTGGCTGAAAAGAACCGAGGTGTGTGAAAGTCCGTAGCTGATAAGAGCTCGCCTTGGCCAGAGTGTATAAAAACCGCCGCTTCATAGTTTTAGTTTATGAAGAGTGCGAATTATATAAATAGAGAAACTGAGTCTACCATGTAATGATTTGTGGAAAGCAAGCTTGCCTGACCTTTCCGAAAGATGGCCTATGTCTTAACCAGTGTCCCACCTCGCTCGCTACAAGACACATATGCAAGTTTTCTCATATTACGTGAATGTCCATTGTACAGAGCGTTCGGAAATTCCTGCTACAAACTTCTAACACTTGAAGAGGGCAGTTAGTATATAATACTTTGATGGGGACCCATGTCCGGTAACGTACCATTTCCGTTCTAGGACTGTTTCAGTTCAGATGGTTAACTTGAGAAACTGAATTAAGCGCGAGCAGTGCAATTATTAGGTAACAGGTCGAACGGAAAGCTAAGGAAACGTCCATTCACCATTTTTTTTCAATGCCTTTGCGTCTCTGATACAGTAAACATGATTCGGTACACGTTTTCGGAATACACGGACATGTTCCTTCTGTATGGCGAAGGTAACGGAAGAGCTGCTGTGTCATGAACGTCTTCCGCAACGTAGCACGCCATCGCAAAAACTTTTGGCCCAAGTCACGCAACAGCTCAGAGAAAACAGGTGTTTCAGCTTCAGGAAGTAGCACTGTCGTGCTGCACGGCAACGCCGCATGTCCGAATTATCGTTGCAAGGCAGACGTTAAGTGACGTCAGGTGAACATAGGACGTAGTACACGTCATCATGTCTACTCTATTCCATATCAGGACAAGCAGTTCTGAGACTTTTCTCTTTCCCTTAGCAGACGTGGACACATTACACATCTGAAGAACGACACGTTTACACACATGGGTTCCTATTCAAAATGTTATGTACTCACTCCCCTCTACAAGTCCTAGAAGTTTGAAACGGGAATTCCCAAACATCCCGTATTTGGAATACATTACCGTGTATATACCCATTGCTGTATATCTACCAACAAACCTGACTGCGAGTACAAGCTCATATTATCTTTTACGATTCATACTAGCAAATATTTCTAATCGACAGCTACTGGTGGTAGTTTGGTGTCATTAAATCGAATTGCACAGTTTTGTCCGCGGAATTCGGAAGCTGCTGAAACTAAAATGCTGAATGTTTTAAATTCAGCACTTAGTGTAAAACGGAAGGTAACTGTGGCAAATGTGGAGACTTAGTCTTTCAGTTTATAACAGTTTCTGCATCATTGTGTAGTGTTTATGTCTCATCAGAAACTGACAGTCGGGAAATCAAAACATTTAGCACAGTTTAGCTTAGTTTTGCAAGTACATTCACTGAAAACAGCAACAGGCATTACGTTAACATACAGGGTTTGCCAATGTTCCATAACGTCGTTAAAAATAGTTCACTTCATTTAAATAAAGATAGCTACATAGATAAAATGATACCATTGTCAACTACACGGTGTAATACTCAACCCTTTCCGTATTTTCACTCGTCATAACTCGTCCTTCGGTGGCAGAAACAGTTTACGAACGATACGTACAAGTTCGTGTCTTGTAGGACACCACTTATGGTGAATAGGTGATGCGTTTTGGCTGGCCTCCATAAGGAAGTCCATATTGTGATTTTATGTCTGTAGCTAAATGAATAATTTTGTTACCACATAATGAGCTATAGTGCCTGGTTGGCAAAAATGAAACATTCCGCTTTGATTATCATGCTACCGTTGTGATAATTCTGCTGCACTACATTCCAAAATACCACCGCAGCCTTACAAACGTGTGTGCCCCTGCTCCGAAACATTTCGGTATGGTTTAACCTTACGATTTGTTAAAACTGTTTGATCTGATACGATAACTATTTTAATTTCCTGGCTGATAAATTTTAGCTAGGTCACCGTTAGATTGGAAATTCGCAGTGTGCATGGAACGAGGATGAAATTTAATCCAAAGCGGGGTAGACTGATGTAATGTAAGAAACTGGGAATGGGTAATCCCTTGCATACGTAACTGGCAGAATTTTCAGTGTATATTTTTTGTAGACGCGCGTCAAAGGACGTATTGGTACCGGAGATTGGATGTCTGGAGTTCATCAACGATTCGCAGTGGAGGTTTGATGCAGGCAATATGCAAACAACCAATCTAAACTCTCCCCTAACTGCAGACCGTGGTCAGATGCCGCTGGCAGGGCAGGGTAATATCGCTGTATTGCAGACACAGCTTATCGTATTCCCATTTTAAGTGCTAACTTTGTTGTTATTCGTAGATGGAACAACTTAGACAACATGTTCTACAAATTTTGAAAAGCTGAGTGTTATCCTGAATCTAATATGATTTTCCTATGTTTCTTGGGCCACGGAAACTAAAATGGGAGTTAAATTTATTGATTTACTCTCATTTTGAAGATAACGTCTCTTATTTTATATACCTTACAAAAATATTAAATACTGTAACAACCTTCCTTTTTGGTCTTTCTCTAGCACTGTGCTGCAGGACCCTACCTTTACACTATACTCAACATAAGATGGCTAGACTCCATCCCTTTGATCTTCCAGAGAAATATCCTAGTGAAAGCACTCAGCAAGTTCATTGCTTGCGTCGCTGCAGTTTTACGGGACGAAATTCATCTATTGTTGCAAAAAAAAGGCATTTTAGTGAATGTGTCATTGCAGTCGTTCATAGCACGACACCCACAAATTTTCTGTTTCAAAGATTCCCTAAAGTCAAGCGAAACTTTTTTAAAGCAGCTGTTATGTAGTTTCCTCCTTTTCCTTTGGCATTAATTCAGATTATGTGTCTTTAAATGGTTGTTTCTCCTGTGGACTCATAAACACACGTACATTCACTTTTACGAAACTGAGCCTGGAGAACGTTTGACGTAAGTGACTGAATGCAGAGTCATTTACTTGTCAAAATTTCACGAAATTCTTAGCAAGCTCTACTTTTGTAAGCAATGCCGGAAGCGCAAATTTGCCTGGCTCCATCACTGTTTGACATACAAGATTTTTATTTGAAGATTTAATGACTGTCTCTTCCAGTGAATTTTCTGTGACTAGAACGGCTTTGCTGCCACTCACCTAGGAAACAACAGTAATCGGTGTAAATGGATCCCAATTCTAATAATTTGTCAACTAGTTTAAAACCCCCACAAATTTATCACTGCTATAGAGCTTAGTCTACTTCTAGCAGGATATTTATTATATTTCCATCTTTTCATTTTGTGTTGGTAGCTTACGCCGTACTAACAGAAGAAAATTTATTGTCAGTGAATAAAAGTATTGAAGAGTCACTGACCAGTCGCCGTTGCTCGCGACTATCCATCGTATTATTGCTTCCATCAGAACATATGTGTCCTCGAGATATTTTGACAATAACGGACTGCTCCATTTCATTAGCTCCATTGCAACATATGGACATTTTCACATATTGGTGCACTTACGTGTATCGTTCCGTGATGACGAAGTTCTGTCTTATTTTTACGAAAATCGAGTTTCCTCATGAGTGTCTCTTGGTAAATCTTGGCTGACATACTTGTAGAAAAATCTACATTTCTCTAATAAAACTATGTTCCATCTTTATTTGAGGATTTATTAAAGCTCTCAGAGACATTTTCTGGAGATTCACGAACAAGACGTTCTTTGCCATTTGATACAGGGCAAACTGCAGAACGTATTTTATGATATACAATTCTCGGACTTTGCTTCATGGAGACTGGTTCGCTTGAGAATGAAACCATAGAGAACCATACAGAAATAAAATTAGCGTGGTTGATGGACTCCGTCAGAGCATCGGCCGTCCAAATGGCATACGACGTCATTACAAATGGCAGACGACGTCGTTTTCCACTCATTCACGCACTGAATTAGACACCAAACGTATGGTACCACTGATTTGCACTGGTCCTTATCTCACAGCGTAAACGCTTCCTGGAATGAAATGTTACATACTCTAAAATGATGCAAAAATGTTTTGCATTACTTACATTTACTAATAATTGTAGTACGTGTCTATTGGCAGTAGAGTTTTAATTGGCTGCATGCAACTTCATCTTTACTTTACTTTTCCGTGTCCAGATCAAATTTTATTTTTCCAATAGTTAGCCACCGCTACGGCTTTGTCGTTGGCTTGTAGCAGGTCAGTAAAACTGCAGGTCTCCGGCAGTAGTCGGCACATGAGCAGGTGTGCCTCGTCTTGTACCTCTCCGCATCCGCATAGAACGTCGTCATCGTTAGTCAGCAGTCCCCACTGGCACAGATTAGTTTTGCATCTGGGTACACCAGCCCTCAACCTATTTAGTGTTCTCCACACTGTATAAGGAAGTTTGTTTCCAGGTGCCATTTGCTCTTTTGGTATTATCTGCAGTGCGGTTTGTTCATTCTCCCATTTACAGACACTATTATCTTCCTGTGAACCGTCAAGGATCTTGGTTCTTGCAATAAAGCTATTTCTAGACTTAAGCCTCCAAGCCTGAGTGACGTTCCCATTCAGTGGGTGTCGAGAATCTGTTTCTTTCTTTGCTCTCTCAGCGTCTGCTGCCACCTGCCTTCTGATATTGGATGGGGCAATTCCAGCAAGTAGGTACAAATTACCCGTTGGTGTGGGTCTGAGACAGCCTGTAACAATTCGCATTGTCTCATTTACACTTACATCGACCTGTTTAGCATGTGCAGATGCATCCCATACTGGCGCTGCATAGTCTGCTGCAGAAACACACAGAGCAAGTGCTGATGTTCTCAGTACTGATGGTTGAGCTCCCCATTCATAGTTTGTCAACCTGCGGATGATGTTATTCCTGGAGCAGACTTTAGCCTTGGTGTTTTGGCAACGCTGCTTGAAGGAAAGCGTTCTGTCAAGTACAACCCCAAGGTATTTAGGTGTTGGACAGTGCTTTAGCTTCTTACCTTGCCATGTAACGTCGAGCTCAACTCCAGCATCTCTATTGCGCAGATGGAAAGCACATGCTTGGGTTTTGTCAGGGTTTGGCTTGAGGTGATTGGCGTCGTAGTATTGAGCCAGTTCTTCAAGCGCTCTAGAGAGATTTCAAGATGTTGCATCAAAACTGGACCCCTGGACCACCACAGCTGTGTCATCAGCATATACGAACAGTCTTGCATCTTGAGGTATAGGTTGGTCATTAGTGTACACATTATAAAGGATGGGAGAAAGTACACTTCCTTGTGGTAAGCCATTCTTCTGCAGTCGCCATCTACTGTTCTTACCATTTAGGGAGACATAAAATCTTCGATTCTGCAGAAGACTACCAATAACCAACGTCAACCTACAGTCCCCTGTGAGGTGATATAATTTGCGCAATAGCTTTCTGTGGTTTACCGTGTCGTATGCAGCAGTAAGATCTATGAAAGCTGCTCCAGTTATTAATTTTTTTTCAAACCCGTGTTCTATATGTTGCGTCAGATTAAGTATTTGCCCACAACAAGATCTTCCTGGTCTGAAACCGGCTTGTTCCTTTATGAGCTTTCCATCTATAGTTTGTGCCACCCGGTTGAGAATCATCCGCTCCAGTATCTGATAGAGATGGTATAGAAGTGACACTGGTCTGTAACTTTAGGGGTCCTTTATCTCCTTACCAGGTTTTAGTAAAGCCACCACTCTCGCCTGCCGCCATAGTTTTGGAATATTCAGCTCTTTAATACAGGTGTTCATCATTTGTAGTAACCAGTTTCGAGCTTTGGGCCCAAACTGTTTTATCTGATCCGTTCTAAGGTCATCAGTTCCAGCGGCCTTATTCAGTTTCATACTCTGAATGGCGTCTTCCAGTTCGGTTGCTGTGAATGAAGCATTGAGGAGTCCGTAATCTTTTTGTTCTTGGGGTATAACTCTTTTCCTTTCTCTTTTGCCTTTGGTTTTCCCATTCTTCAGAAGTTGGCTGCAATCTGATTTGCTGTTACCTCGTTGTTCTTCTGCTGGTGGTCAGTTGGGTCCCCACTTAAGTTTTTCAGTAATTTCCATGCACGTCTACATTAGTTCCTCCCCAGCCTCCATCGTATCTTCGCTGAAGGGGTCCTGAGTGAACAGCTTTTGGTACCTGTCAAGTAAGACCTTGCTGCTGCCGGCCAGACCCTGGATGTACTGGGTACGGCAACCCCTTGGGATGTTTTTCCTTGAGATCCATTTCACAAGATCGATAAATCTACCATACTCGATAAATCTACCATACTCATGTGGTCGAGGAGGGATTTTCTCAATGTCTTCGTCCAATTGCTCTTTAAATTTCTGCCAGTCTGCCTTTTTGAAATTAAACCGTCTTCGCAAAGGCACCTCCTCTGGTTTAACCATGGCATTCACAACACAAACGACGGGTCTGTGTTGTGTACTTGGGATAGGTTCTTCAACAAGCTTCATGCACTGTGCTGCCAACTTCCTACTCACAAAGATGTTGACAGGATTATATCCCCTTCTCCGTCTTCTGCTGTTGAACGATGCTGGCTGTTTTGGGCCATGAATGAGTTGTAGGTCGTTAGTGTCAGCCCAGGATTCAAGCTGTACACCATTATCATCAGTCTCATTATATCCCCATGTTCACCATGGCAGTTGAAATCACCCATGACAAAATTAATATGGTCATTTGTAAAATTGTTTGGTTCATGGAAAACAAAGTCCACATCTGGTGGTTTGTACACAGACGTCACAGAGAACTTCTGGGCGCGAATGGTAAGTACTTCAATGTTATTTAGTTCTGTCATTGCGGCTGATGTTACGTTGAGCCCGGGTCTGATGAAAATCGCACTCCCATACTTATCGTGAGGTCTTTCAATGGCCAAATCCATTCCTGCTATTTTAGGTCTGTGGCTAGTGGCTCCCCGGTGTGTTTCCTGCACCAACAATACGTCGCATTTATGCTTATAGCACATGTCTGCTAATAAAACACTCTTATGACTAGAGAATCCCTCAATATGTATCGAGATTGTCACAAGGGGTGGTCTTGATGAAGGCCGTTGCATCTTGATGTTAATTTGGTTTTGGACTTTAACTTTATCTTGTGTTAGAAGGATTAGCCGGTGAAATCTTTCACCGTTACCAGGGTACGCCCGATTGTGCCTGTATTCAGTCTTTAGGCTCACAATCTTCTAGGAGGCTCCTTCATCGAAAGACCATGACTATGAAAAAATACATGCTAAGTTTTGCAGAAAAAGTGAACCAGTAATTGGACACTTAACAACGCCATTTATTAAGAACAAATAACACCGTTCCTGTTTTCCCATACACCTTTTCATTGACAGACTGCTGTTCACTTAAAATCTCAACGGCAGTATGAAGCAAAGCTGTTAAACGTGAATGGCCGTCGGTTCGAAACCGGTAAAAAGTTGTTTGTTCCTAATAAACAGCATTATTAAAAGTGGTTGGCTGCTGCTTTTGCGGTTTAGCAAGAATTAACCTGTAATTACCCCTCCCCTATAGCTTACCCCAGTCAGCTATAGGGAGAGACGGGTAATATACAATGTGTACAAGAGCCAAGAGGGAATAATAAGAGTGGACGACCAAGAACGAGTGCTCGGATTACAAACGGTGAAAGACGGGGATGTAGTCTTTCGCTCCTACTGTACATCGAAGAAGCAATGATGGAAATAAAAGAACGTTCAGGAGTGGAATTAAAATTCAAGGTGAAAGGACATCAATGATACGATTCGCTGATGACATTGCTATCCTGAGTGAAAGTGAAGAAGAATTACATGATATGCTGAGTGGAATGTACAGTCTAATGAGTACAGAACATGGATTGAGAGTAAATCTAAAAAAGACGAGAGTAATAAGAAGTAACAGAAATGAGAAGACTGAGAAACTTAACATCAGGATTGACGGTCACAAAGTAAATGAAGTTAAGGACTTCTACTACCTAGGCAGCAAATTAACCAGAGACGGACGGAGGAAGGAGGATATCAAAAGCTGAATAGCACTGGCAAAATGGGCATTCCTCGCCAAGAAAAGTCTATTAGCACCAAACGTAAGCCTTAATTTGAGGAAAAACTTCTGAGACATTACGTCTGAAGTACAGCATTGTATGGTAGTGAAACATGGACTGTGGGAAAACTGGAACAGAAGAGAATCGAAACATTTGAGATGTTGTGCTACAGACGATTGTTGAAGATTAGGTTGACTGATAAGGTAAGGAATAAGGAGATTTCGCGCAGAATCGGAGAGGAAATGAATATGTGGAAAACACTGACAAGGAGAAGGGACAGGATGATAGGACGTCTGTTAAGACATCAGGGAATAACTTCCATGGTACTTGAGGGAGCAGTAGAGGGCAAAATATGTAGAGGAAGACAGAGATTGGAATACATCCATCCAATAACTGAGGACATAGGTTACATGTGCTACTCTGAGATGAAGAGGCTGGAACAATAGAGGAATTCATGACGGGCCGCATGAAGCGAGTCAGAAGAGTGACTATCTCCCTCCCCCCTGTCCCGCCCCTTCCCCTAAAAAAAAATGTAATCGGAGACATATCATTATTCTGCTTCCCAATCCACCCTGCTAGGCTTTCCTTGAGCGCCGGAACTTGGCAGCTGCGAGTCAGCAGCAGTTATTATATCTTGTGTTCAAGTTTGCTTAAAATATCAGTGTGCTACGATTCCCTCTGAGTGTTACTTTATAGGAAGGACCATGTAAAAGATCTCACGCAATTTTGCCTCGCAGAGGGTAGCTTTTTAGTATCATGATGGGACGTACACACACACCTCCAAGTTGTGCCCCACATTTTAGTATGTAGTCACCATAAAGCTGCTAAAATCTTGCCAGCGAAAATCGAAGGTCCTAGATTCGACACCAAGACTGGCGTGCAGTTTTAATCTGCTAAGAAATACTTCGCTGCAGAGTGAAAATGCAGTCATTTTATTTATCTAGTTAGTACTGTGAAGGTACATGTTTTGGGCAACATGATGTGCTATACACAGCTCCAACTTACGAATGCCGGCCGATGTGGCCGAGTGGCTCTAGGCGCTTCAGTCTGGAACCGCGTGACCGCTACGGTCGCAGGTTCGAATCCTGCCTCGGACATGGTGTGTGTGATGTCCTTAGGTTAGTTAGGTTTAAGTAGTTCTAAGTTCTAGGGGACTGATGACCTCAGCAGTTAAGTCCCATAGTGCTCAGAGCCATTTGAACCATCTGAACTTACGAAATTTTCGGATCGTTTCTGACCACACTGTGTAGCTTATATCTCAAAATAAGGGAGATGGGGCATAAAACATTTGAAACTTCTAGAGTGTGCCAAACGACTACACAATGCTTAAATTAATTGCAGAACAATAAATATTTTAGCACTTTTGTAGTGGTCATACGTAATAATGTCGTGATACAGATTTGTTAGTGGCCAGCAGTCTGAGGAGGACCGTTGCTACGTCTGAAGTATTGATCTGTTTGTGTTATCCGTCTCCTTAACTTTACATCAGACGTTGCCAACGAGAAATGCAAAAGACGGTGTGTGGACAAAACCACTTGGTCCATAATTGTACAGAAGGCGCGGTGGGAATAGAACAGGGGTTGCAGTGGGCCTCAGCCGTGAACGGCCGCCGAGCGGTAACGGAGGTGCAGTTCGGTAGCTGAAGCCTACGCGTGAATGCCTGTCTCCTATAACTTGTAAGCTACCGCTAGTTACCCTGTATACGATTGTATCCATAAGTCATGTCAGTATGACCAATACTTCGACAAATGAAAACGCTCAAAGTCAACTGTTTCTCATTAGAGTACCAAATAAGAAATAGTCACCTAAACAAATAATTAAAAAAAACAACTAAACGAAGACGAAACAAAGAATTAAAAAAACACAAGTCCGATTACACGCTGTTAGAAGAAAATGTCATAAAAAGGGGTAAAAATGTGGCTTAGCAGACAACATCGGTTACTATCATACTGATAATGTAACATACAGACCAAGTGTCACGTGGAAATTCAATCAACTGACATTTTCGTAAATTGCAATACTCTCAAGCACATTTTTAATCCGATTTTTGCTTCATCGATTGCTCTTCCGACATGAATTTAATGATATTGCATACAATAACAGGAGCCTCATTATGAAGAAATTTCAGTGCACCTATGATGAACGAAGACGGTGGTACAATGCTGTGTAGTATAGTTGTAACAACGGAAACACAAGAGATTCGCGTCAGGCAAATTAAGTGACCAACCCTTCGGAGCAGTACTGCATATGATCAACTTCTGCAAAGACTGTGCTCGGACATTATGAATTTCCTCGAGGGTAACGATCTGTCGACACACAATCAGGTTGGATTCAGAAAGTATCGTTGTTGTGAATCACAAGTAGCTCTTTATTGTAACGAAGTAATGAGTGCTGTGGACAGGTCATTTCAAATTAATTCCATATTCCAAGATTTCCAGAAGACTTTTGGCATCGTTCCTCACAATAATCTTCTAATCGACCTGCGTGCGTATGGAGTATCATCTCAGTTGTGCGACTGGATTCGTGACTCCCTGTCAGAAACGTCAAGGTACTTAGTAATCGACGGAACATCACCGAACAACACAAAATTGATATCTGGCGTTCACCAAGGAAGTGTGAGAGGCCCTGTGCTGTTCCTAATCTATGTAAACGATTTAGGAGGCAATCTGAACAGCTGGTTCAAAATGGCTCTGAGCACTATGCGACTTAACTTCTGAGGTCATCAGTCGCCTAGAACTTAGAACTAATTAAAACTAACTAACCTAAGGACATCACACACAACCATGCCCGAGGCAGGATTCGAACCTGCGACCGTAGCGGTCGCTCGGCTCCAGACTGTAGCGCCTAGAACCGCACGGCCACTGCGGCCGGCCTGAACAGCTCTCATAGATCATCTGCAGATGATGCTCTCATTTACCGTCTAGCAGAATTATAAGAAGATCAAAACGAATTGCAAAATGGATTAGACACGACATCTATATGATGCGAAAAATGGCAATTGGCTCTCAGTAGGGAGAAGTCTGAGGTCATCCACAGGAGTGCGAAAAGAAAGCTGTTAAATTACGGTTACACGATAAAGCACACAATTTAAAGACTGTCGATTCGACTGGATTCCTTGGAATTACGATTGCGAAGAACTTAAATTGGAACTATCATACCGATAAAGTTGTGGGGAAGGCAAACCAAAGACTGCGCCTTATTAGCAGCACACTTAGGAGGTGCAACACTTCTACTAAAGAGACAGCCTGCACTAGACTTGTTCGTCCTCTGCTAGAGCAATGCTGCGCGTTATGGGATCCTTACCAGGCAGGTTTGACGGGGGACATCGAAAAGTCCAAAGAAGGGCCGCTTGTTATGTATTATAGCGAAATAGGGGAGGAAATGTCACGGATATCGTGTTAGTTGAGGTACAATCATTAAAAAAACGCATTTTTCGTTGCGGCGAGATCTTCTCACGAAATTTTATTCACCTACTGTGACGTCCGACAATGGAAATATTTCACTGTCGCTGGCTTATATAGGGAAAAATCGCCGTCGTAATAAAATAAGAGGAATCAGAGCTATTACATAAAGATTTAAGTGTTCATCTTTCCGGCACATGTTATGGAATGGAGGGGTAGAGAAATAGTCTGATGGTGTGGGGAAGAACCCTCTGCAACGCATTTCAGTGTGAACTGCGAAGTCGTGATATAGATCTAAGTGTAGATTACTCTGGATACTAGTCCAGACTTTACATGCTATTGTTTTCATCTCGAACCCATTTCCAACGATGTACAAGTGTCCAGTGTAACTTCATCTTTGACGCAGTGAACCTATAGCAGCTGCGCCTCGCTGTTGCAGCCGTGCTGGAGGCGGCGGACGTGCACTTCGTGGCGGTGCACTGGGGGCGGCTGGCGGACGGCGACTACCGCGACGCGGCGTCCAATACGACGGTGGTGGCCGAGAGGGTGGCAGCCCTGCTGGACGCGCTCATCGCGGGGATGGGCGCGCGCGACGCAGACTTCCACCTGCTGGGCTTCAGCCTGGGCGCACAGGTCATGGGGCAGGTGGGACAAGCCATGACGGCTGGCCGCGTCCACAGGATCACCGGTGAGTACTGCAGCAGGCATGCCAACTGTCCAGGCGCTCTGCTTTGTCTAATACAGTGGTTCTTAACATAAGGGGTAATTACCCCTTGAAGGATAAAATGTAATTTTCTAAGGGGTAATAACAAATTCAACAGCGAATTTGAACAGTTCTCGGGTATCCTACCGGGTAGCGTCGTAATTTCTCCACAATATTTCGGCAGACGTACACGCTGCCATTTTCACGTGGTTCCTGACGAATGCTGTGTTGTTGCTCTCGGCGCCCTATATATACTGGCCGTTACCCGTTCCTCTCCTGGTGTCTCCGGTGCGGCCGGCGCGGGGGCTACTGGAGGTGGTGGGGGAAGCGGCTCCTGCGTCTGAACTGGGGTCTGCAGTCTCCTCGATCTCTAGGACCGCATCTTTCTCTCCAGGCTGAGTGCAGTGTTCCTAGCCTGACTAAGTTGAACGCCGCTGTTTTTATTAATTAGATTGTCCTGTAGTCGGATTTCGATGGCCTCTTTAGTAACGCAGTCCCAGAAGTAGGATTGACAGAGTATTTTTGTTTTTTCATAGTCAAAAAATGGTTCAATTGGCTCTGAGCACTCTGGGACTTAACATCTTAGGTAATCAGTCCCCTAGAACTTAGAACTACTTAAACCTAACCAACCTAAGGACATCACACACATCCATGCCCGAGGCAGCATTCGTCCCTGCGACCGTAGCAGTCCCGCAGTTGACTGAAGCGCCTAGAGCCGCACGTCCACCGCGGCCGGCTTTTCATAGTCCATAGTACGGCTAGTCTTTATACAATGGTCAGCCACGGCTGATTGAGTGGCCTGGCGTAATTCGGTATGGCGCTTGTGTTCGCGGCACTGTCAGTGCGGACTGTCTCCCCATTGTATGATTTTCCGCACTGATAGGGAATTTGATAAACGCCTGGTTTTCGAAGGCCTAGGTCTTCACTGAACCCAGTAGAGTCGAGGTTTTTACCAGGGTTCGGAATACACATTTCATATTGTGTTTCCCCAGAATTCTACCGATTTTTCTTGAGGTGTTTCCGACAAAGGGAATGCACACCAATGACTTGTGTTTTTCTCTGTTTCTTCTTCTTGTTCTCTTGGCGCAGTCTGTCTGAGTGCGTGTCTTATTTGCTACTGGTTGTACCCATTTTTCCGAAATGTTGTCTCGAGGAGCTGCAGTTCTGCTGGAAAGCTCTCCTGATCGCAGATCGATCGTGCCCTGTGAACAAAACGCCTTCACGCTGGGAGTTGTGGTGGCAACTGAAGGCATTTAGGTACAAGTCGGCGTGCGTAGGTTTTCTGTATACACTGTGCCCCAGCAAGAAGATGGCAGCGTGTACGTGTGCCGAAATATTATGGAGAAATTACGACGCTACCCGGTCGGATACCCGAGAACTGTTCAAATTGGAAATATGCCGGGAAAATTTCAGATCGCAAATTCAATAGCGTTAAACTTTACGTAATGTATGTGTGTTTCGTAGAGGAGCTACAATGCCTATTCATTTCTCACGTATATCTCGTTTTAACTCTTGATGGTTACAGATGGCGCATAACGTTAGATATTTTATGCTTTCTCTAACTGCTTTTATGTTTATTTTACTACTATCACATTTTCCATTTTCATTGCCATTACTTGCCACTATATGTTTTACTTTAATATTACCTATTGTAGCCGGCCGAAGTGGCCGTGCGGTTCTAGGCTCTGCAGTCTGGAACCGCGAGACCGCTACGGTCGCTGGTTCGAATCCTGCCTCGGGCATGGATGTGTGTGATGTCCTTAGGTTAGTTAGGTTTAAGTAGTTCTAAGTTCTAGGGGACTGATGACCTAAGAAGTTGAGTCCCATAGTGCTCAGAGCCATTTTACCTATTGTATGTATTTCCAAACATATAAACGCTGCCTGCTGGAACTTCCGTCCTCTTCGTCCGCATCCTGTCAGTGTAACATAGCGTGCACGTATCTTGTTATGCATTCACGACTACCAGAATGTGTGCTGCAATATGTATGTTTCAATTTTACATGTATGGCCCTATCTTAGCATTGCTGGATGCCTTCGCCGAAAGTAAGAATCGTCATCATTTTTACGGTTTCAAGTCGAATTTGGCTTTTCGTTCCCAGTTTCGGGCAATAGTTTTTAAAAAATTTTAAAGTTTTATGCTTTTTCGTTCTAGGTATTTAACAAGATTTTGGCTATTTATGACTGATGCGTTATCCGCAAATGGAAGTCCTCCTTTCTGTTTTTTTTCTATAGCATTTAAGAATTCTTTACCATCTTCTTATGCTAGCTAGGACTATCTATTTCTATTTATTTTTGCCCTTGTAGAAATTCTGAAGATTCCTCAAAAAGGCAAAACCCATAAGTAAATCTTCTGCTGTCATTCGCCACCGATGCTGTTTATCTTACTGACAATGTGAAAACTCACATACAGCTAAGTTCTCCAAATGCGTCCTTGATTATCAAAAAAGATGTAAGTTGCATTATTTTTGTGTACTACTGACAGTTAAAGTTGTAATAGCATGAAAGCGACACGCAAGTAACTTCAGACTGGCATGAAGGGTACAGCACGTTTCGATACACAAATCAGTGGAACCGCAAAAAGTAGCAATGAATAATGCCATCTACATTCTGTGTATAACTAAAGTCCATACAGTGGCATTTTTATTCGCAAATCGAACGGGAATGATTGTTGTTTGTGATACGATCGAGTTACGCCTCGCATGAGAAGAAACGTCTGCTAGCACGTGTCCGAATTCCTCAGTGGCAGCATCGTGGCCTATTGAAACTGCAGTTTATTGTTTCGTGATATTAGTGCTCGTGCTGGTCGACATCCCACGACTGTTACACGATTATGGTCGATGGGTTCAGGAGGACCGTGGTCGACGCCAGTGGACTCGACCGCCTACATCCCTCGAGGGAGGACGTGTTGTTCGCTTTGTATGCGCAGGATCGTACGGCCGGGTCACGTCCTGGGGACTGAAAATGGCCTCATTAGCAGTAAGAGTAGTGCCGACCCGGACAGGACGACGACGCCTGCAGCACCACCGACTGCCAGTTCGGCGACCATTTTGCAGAGAGAGGCGCGCTGTTATGCTGGTGCGCTCTAATTCAACACCGGACGCAGCAGTAGCGGCAGGACTTCTTTTCAGATGAGACCCAGCTCTGGGTACACCATCCTGTTAGGCATATCAGTATGTGGAAATTCCGAACAGAACGAACGTTATCAACTTGTATTCTTCTTTATAATAAACGGCCTAGCACTTGGAGTAATGATACGGAGTGCCGTTCGAAACACGTGTACCACTTTTTCTTTGAGATGTGGCATATGACCACGTAAGACACGTGCGACCATTTAACAGACATGTAAATTTTTTACACACTGCTTTTGTGATCGCTGCAAAAAAATTTTAGTTCCTTGAAGTTCAGCAACTCATCTATATTGACGCTCTTCGAGTAAACTCTTCTTCAGAATATCTGAAGAAAGTTTACAAAGTTAATGAGGAGCACAGCTTTCTTTAAATTAATAAAATTGACAAAACTTTATAAGAACATAAATTAAAATGAACATATCAGTGGAGGTAGGGAGTATGATATAGACAATATAGCGTCATGTATAAGTATCTAGCTTCAGAGTACAACTGAATAACGAAACATGACATTACGTACAAGATAACAAACACGGCCACCAGGTGTCGTGAATACCAGCTCAACGTAGCGATGAACGCGTTCGACGAGCTAAACATAGGTTAAAAAATAGTTAAAAACGAAGAATGTTATTCAACAAAGACGGTAAGATACATCGCAACAACATAGCAAAACCAAGAGTAAAACAATAAAAATAAAAACGAAACCTAAGGTAAAGGATAGGTTTGGCGGAGAAAACAGATAAAAACTAGGTGGCACATTAGTCATATGACGTACTACATAAAAAAGGCAATACATATGCATTATATTTCACAAAAGACGGAATATCATTAAGCTGCACTACTAACATAGAGTAGATTTTCGTCTATATCATGTGGCACAACTTGACAAAAAGAAGGGACCGGTTAGTAGGACATGTTCTGAGGCATCGAGGGATCACAAATTTAGCATTGGAGGGCAGAGTGGAGGTTAAAAATCGTAGAGGGAGACCAAGAGATGAATACACTAAGCAGATTCAGAAGGATGTGGGTTGCAGTAAGTACTAGGAGATGAAGAAGCTTGCACAGGATAGGGTAGCATGGAGAGCTGCATCAAACTAGTCTCAGGACTGAAGACAACAACAACAACAACAACAACAACAACAACAACATCTGTGACTTCTCAGTTTATCATTCAGTGAGAGGTACATGTGGAAGAGTAACCAGATCTCATCAGCATATAAGACGAAGCGTGTCACAGCAGGTGATCTGACCGAGCTTACACGAAGGAAGGAAAAATGGAAGATCAGGGTTTAACATCCCGTCGAGGAAGAGGTCATTGGAGATGGAGAACAAGCTGCAACTGAGGAAGGAAATCGGTCATCTTGAAAGGAAATTTCCTGGTATTTACATTAGGTGTTTTAGGGAAACCACAGGAAATCTAAATGTGTATGGCCGGCAGAGTGTACGAACCGCTTTCCTCACAAATCCGAGACCAGAGTGCGCCAGTGTGCTCGATATCTGGATCATAAGAGGTTTCCCACAGAGCGACGGTGGCGCCTGAGCTTGTCGCACTTCTTCAAATCAAACAGACACGGCAATTTCAGAAAATTCTTGCTTGAGGCACTTACTGACTGTCCATGCCAACGGCAGTTGCTGCGGATAATGTATATCACTTCGAAAATTGTCGTGGCGGCAGGCATGGAAGATAAGTCTAAAGCAGACTCACAGTGAAAAACTTTGTAGACACCCACGCAGCTTCTTTTTGTGGAGAGGTAGGAAAATAAGCAGAGAGAAAATTGCTTTAGGCAGCTGCTGCCAGTTCTTGAGTTGGATATTACGGCCCTCGCCACGAGTCTTCCGCCGTCGGTAGGACGCGAGTGCCGCCGTTTGCTTTGCGGCGACCTTCCCACTCACAGTGAAAGAAAAATGCGGCGCTGTTCTGCAGAAACCTAACAGTTACAGAGAAAGCGGAAACACCGTTGCGTTATTTATATGCACACCTTAGGTCTTATTGCTGTAGCAGTAATGAGTAATTACGATAGAAAAAAAACTACATCTATACCCCCAAACTGCCTTACAGTGAATTGCGGGGATACTTCAGGTACAGCTGTCACCCTCCCACCTTCCTTTCTGTTCCATTCACGGATCCTGCAGGTGGAAGCACTGGCAGTGGAGGGTATATAAAGCGTGCCTGGATGACGAGGAAAACAGTGCAGTTCTTGTCATAAAACAGAAACGGAGCGATTTATCTTAAGTCCAAAAGTATGTGACCACTGACTTTCGGGTCATGGGTGGAAGCATTTCCGAAACGAAAGTCTGTGAACTGTTCGCGTACCGCCGTGGTGAAGGTACAACGAGCATGGCAAAAGTGGCGCTATCCAAAATGCACCGAGGAAACTATGCTGCACAACAGGCCACAGATTACAGGGATGTACGATGCGTACGTAGATGTGTACGAGCGAACAGAAGTGCAACTGTTGAACAACTGACCGTCCAGATGAACTACGGGGCTACCAACAGTGTCTCCTCAATTACCGTTCTGCGAAATTTATTACCTATCGGTCTCCGCAGCAGGCCCCTGGTTCATGCAACGATGCTAAGTGCGGTTCATTCATCAGCTACGGAAGCAAAAATCTGCACGCCAGTACCTCAACTGGACGTGCACTGAGTGGCGAGAGATGGCCTTTTCAGATGGTTCACATTTCATGCCCCATCGGACAGACGGCCGTTGACGTGTACGGTGTGAAACGTCTGGAAGTAAATAAGGAGTGAGCGGTAAGGTCTCCGGAATGCCTTCATGGTACTCCCTGGATGGGTTCGTTATTCTGGAAGGCACACTGGATCAACACAAGTATGTATCCATCCTTAGGGACCATGTCCACCCCTGCATGTAGTTTTCACGTTCTCGGCGCGATGTCGTCTATCAGCAAAGCAATGAAACTTGTCACACGGTTCGCAGTGTACTTGCGTGGTTCGAAGACCACAAGGATAAGTTTACCGTACTCTCCTGGGCACCAGACATCCCGTATTTAAAGCAAATCGAGAACCTGTGGGACCACCTCGATCGCGCTGTTCGTGCCATGGATGCTCAATAGAGAAACCTAGCGCAGCTGGCCACTGCGCTGGAGTCGGTACCTTCCAGAATTTCACTGACTATTTACCTGGACGTCTCGCAGCGGCACGCGCTGCAAAAGTTGTTTATCCAGAGTTTCCACCGGTGGTGAAATTAGTATGACTGGGAAGTGTAATACACTTCAAAAAAACAAATGGTTCAAATGGCTCTGAGCACTATGGGACTCAACTTCTGTGGTCATAAGTCCCCTAGAACTTAGAACTACTTAAACCTAACTGACCTAAGGACATCACACACATCCATGCCCGTGGCAGGATTCGAACCTGCGACCGTAGCAGTCGCACGGTTCCGGACTGCGCGCCTAGAACCGCGAGACCACCGCGGCCGGCAATACACTTCACTCGGCACGCGACCGTAGCATTCAGTTTACCACTAGCCTACCATTGGAATGTTTTCTACGACCGGCTGTTGGCGACCGACCGCATCTGTAGACTCCACTTTAACAAGTGGGGAGCCGCCGCTGGCTTGAAAAGTAGCAGCTGTAAAATTTACTGCTGAGAACAGCGACGTCAAAAGCGGAATATGGCATACGAAAAGGACATTTCGTAATGTCTAACTCGCCGAGCAGATTCCATTAGTAAGGTTGGAAGGGGGTGTTACACGGAATTATCACGATGTGTCCTGATGGTGGCAAGGTTTTTGTTCTATGTGTTTACTATAGAGTTTAAAACTTTCTGAAGACGATTTTAATGTGTTGTCAAGACGGCTGACCCATCGAAGCGAAATTCACATTTTCTTGAGGTACTGTTTTAAACTTGACACTGAACTATGTAGGCTGATTTTGCTAATGGGAAAAAACTGCAGGCAACTATCACTGAGAAAATAAGGATGTCACACAGATATACGGCGGGAAATGCATTCTAATGTAGGTGCAGTCACTTGAAAGTGGAGACGCGGTGTTGGTTTCAGTGATTGAAAGCACACGTGGAAACACACCAGACAAGTGACAATCTTCTGCCTATTCTAATGATTTAGCGGTACGGTGCTAAAGACCATCGGTACCGATTCGGCGACATTGCCTGCGTAGTGATTACTGGCGACTGCCTTGTGGGACCAGTCATCCTTCCGCACCACCTCACAAGCCAGGCATAATATGAACTTACCGCAGGTGACCCTGCCTTTCCTGCTAGCGTGAACGGAAGGCGGCTACTAAATTATGAAGCTGAAGTTCGCTTCCACGTTTCCGTGCGGAGGCATCTTGACATCTGTCATGACCACACATTGAGAATGAACCGGTGCTGAGTATGCCGATGCAATAGCTCCGTACTTAATCATATACAACCGATCGCTCGACGAAAGATCCGTACCCAAAGACTGGAGAGCTGCACAGATCACACCAATATTCAAGAAAAGTAGTATGAGTAATCCACTAAATTAGAGGCCCACATCATTAACGTCGATGTGCAGCAGGATTGTGGAGCATATATTCTGTTCGAACATTATGAATTACCTCGAAGAAAACGGTGTATTGATACACGGTCTACATGGATTTAGAAAACATCGTTCTGATGAATCACAACTAGCTCTTTATTCACATGAAGTGTTGAGTGCTATTGACAAGGGATTTCCGATCGATTCCGTATTTCTGGATTTCCGGAAGGCTTTTGACACTGTACCACACAAGCAGCTTGTAGTTAAATTGCGTGCTTACGCAATATCGTCTCAGTTATGTGACTTGATTCGTGATTTCCTGTCAGAGAGATCACAGTTCGTAGTAACTGACGGAACGTCATCAAGTAAAGCAGAAGTGATTTCTGGCGTTCCCCACGGTAGTGTTATAGGCCATTTGCTGTTCCTTATCTATATAAATGATTTGGGCGACAATCTGAGCAGCCGTCTTAGATTGTCTGCACATGACGCTGTCGTTTATCTACTAATAAAGTCATCAGAAGATCAAAAAAAAATTGTAAAACTATTTGGAAAAGATACCTGTATGGTGCGAAAATTGGCAATTGACATAAATAACGAAAAGTGTGAGTACCTACAAATTACAATTACGAACAACTTAAATTGGAAGGAACACACAGAAAATGTTGTGGGGAAGGCTAGCCAAAGACTGCATTTTATTGGCAGGACACTTAGAAAATGTAAAAGATCTACTAAGGAGACTGCCTACACCATGCTTTTCCGTCCTCTTTTAGAATACTGCTGCGCGGACAGGGATCCTTACCAGACAGGACTGACGGAGTACACCGAAAAAGTTGAAAGAAGGGCAGCACGTTTTGTATTATCACGAAGTAGGGGAGAGAGTGTCACTGAAATTATACAGGGTTTGGCGTTTTTCGTTGCGGCGGAATCTTCTCACGAAATTCCAATCACCAAATTTCTCCTCCGATAGCGAAAGTATTTTGTGGACGCCAAACTACATAAGGAGAAACGATCACTATGATACGGAAATATAAAGATGTTCGTTTTTCTGCGTGCTATACGAGATTGAAATATTAGAGAATTGTGAAGGTGGTTCGATGAAGACTCTGCCAGGC
Source organism: Schistocerca nitens (assembly GCF_023898315.1). Taxonomy (NCBI): domain Eukaryota; kingdom Metazoa; phylum Arthropoda; class Insecta; order Orthoptera; family Acrididae; genus Schistocerca; species Schistocerca nitens. The sequence goes on from NC_064617.1 coordinate 510,610,397, forward strand.
ACTTACATGTGATCTGCAGAGTATCGATGTAGATGTGCTGACGTTTCTCTCACGCCGTACCGCCGAAAAACGTACGGACAGAACAACCCCATTTGCCTGGTGTGAGCTCGTCTGTGCTTTCAGTCATTGAAAACTGCACTGTAAACGTCTTTATCTCCATCTTCGCCTCCTTTGGAATGCATTTCCGACCACATATCCATATGATCTCCTGTGCTCCTCACCTTCTTCGGGTAGTTTCTTGGAGGCAGAGGATGTAATTTGTTGAGGGCCGTATACGCCGACGTCTCTCGTTCGTTTCTGCGTCAGAGAGTGACCTCCCTTAGATGTGGTTCAGTCATGAGGTACCAACTTTAACGTGGGACCACGTTCTTTGGGCGACACTACATTTTTTTCTCCACCCCGTGTATGTAACGAGTGCTGCTAGTGCTGCAGTCAGTAAACGTTTCACTGTCCTGCTTTGTCCGAGCGCAAGGACAGTTATGGCATGCACGAGTGAGGTGCGTGGGTGCCAACATACGGCCCACACGGGAGCAGTGAGCGCCGCCGCCGCCGCCGCGACCGGTGTTCGCAGCTGGCGGCGCCGCGGCGCCCCCTGCGGGCCAGCGTGCCCGCGGCGCACAGTGTTGTGACGCGCGCCCCCTGTTGCAGCGCTGGACCCGGCCAAGCCGCTGTTCGACTCGAGGCCCCTGCAGCAGCGCCTGGACTCGGGCGACGCCGAGCTGGTGGTGGTGCTGCACACGGCGGGCGGCATCGCCGCCTTCGCAGAGCCGCTGGGCCACCTCGACTTCTACCCCAACGGCGGCATCTCCCCGCAGCCGGCCTGCGTCCGCGAGAACTTCCCTCGTAAGTAGCCTCGCAAGGGTGGCCTACGTACAAACCGTCACCGACTTTGCTCAAATTTCGCTCGTTTCTAGTACATACTTACAAGGGAAGTGCGTCACTTCGAACGCTCAGGACCGCATGAAAATGTGCTTGGTGTATAACTAGCTCATGCCAAAAAATAAAAAATAAATAAAAATAAAAAATAAAAAAACCAGCGGTTCCACCCATTCGCATACAAAACTGCGCTTCTTCACACTTAAATGAACCGATTTCTACGAACAGAGGCTCATTGGAATAATGTTTCTTAGTTACAGCGACGTAAGTTCCCCTTTTATTTGTGTATTCATCTATATAACTACTATTTTAACAGTTGTGAAGGCTTCTCTTATTGCTCTTGGTAATCCTACAATTATGTTAAATTTTGGGTGTGCCAGCAGATGCGAGTAATCTGGTTTATACAGGATAGTACACCTTGTATTGATGCCTCCATCTCTTGAAACTTTTAGCAAGTCTATGTTAAACAGAATGCTGGATAGCGAATTTCCTAGTCTTACACCAGTTATTGTGGTCACAGGACTCTATAACATATTCTGTGTCGCAAATACAGGGTACATTATTCAAAGCATGTATATTCCAATATGATGTCTGTGCGGTATGACTATGAATGAATCGATAAATAAATGTTTATTTCATCACGATTCGCTATTATACTTCGATTACACCTCGCCACGAATCCTGCATAGTGATAATCATTATTATTGTTCCTTTCCGAAGAAATATCTTTCCGTGCAGGGATACATGTGCTTGACATAGAGTTAGAAAAGGTAAGTAACTCGAATGCAGTATGGGGCGACTTCTAGTCTGCCGCCACGAGAGACATTTCAATAATCGCCTATACAAAGTCTAACGAGAGAAACTTTGATAAAATGAAGCAGCAAAATATGGAAAACACTCCGAAAACAACAAAATATTGCTAACTTCTTGATGCCTACTTCTTAAGCCGATATAAACTTTACACGAGAAGGGCCGTTGATTTTGTGTGATGACAAACTGAAATACCCCAGACAAAAAGTTACACAATCGTAATTTCATCATCAGAATTCATTTTGTGCTTTACAATCAACTTCCTGCACCGAAGTACAGCCCCGTGTTACAATATTCTTGGCAAAATGCAGATTATGACACTGACGTACCAATATCATCGTTTGAAAATGTAATTAGTGTGGTGTCTGATACTGGGCTGGTTGAATGCAGAAGTGATATTGAATGTGAAAAAAATGGTTTAGTCAGATGTGTATAGTGTTCTGTTTCACTTTGCTTTGATTCCTTCATTAAAATCCCAAACGCCGGCCGCGGTGGCCCAGCAGTTCTAGGCGCTGCAGTCCGGAACCGCGCTGTTGCTACGGTCGCAGGTTCGAATCCTGCCTCGTGTATGGATGTGTTTGATGTCCTTAGGTTAGTTAGGTTTAAGTAGTTCTAAGTCTAGGACACTTATGACGTCAGGTGTTAAGTCCCATAGTGCTTAGAGCCACTTGATTTTTGAAAATCGCAAACCCGGACTTTGACTGAATAACTGTGCAGAAAAAGTTTGTTGTTCAGACGCTGTGGACCGTCAGCTATGACGTTGAGAAACGTGTCTTTTTGTTCCTATTACTCAGAAATTTTGTTTCTTCGAGTTACCAAGTTCCTCTCTTAGCCCTTGAATAGGTGATCTTCAAATGTCTCTCGTGCTAAGAGTCGCAGTCTTACATTCGAATTGGTCTTACCACTACTTTTTCAATGCTCAATTTATATTCTAAGCACATTTTTGTGCGTTTCTGAGCGTTCGAGGTCACGCATTTTCCTTGTTAGCTGTAACAAACGCAGCTCTAATACGACGCATTTCACAAGCTTTTTCGAGAACTCAGCACGGGAGTAGAAAGCATCGCTCGTGAGAAACTCAGCTTGCCGCTTTGTCACATAATGCATATCCTGAAAACCACGACGGAGACTAACAGGCAGATTCAATACTTCTAGATTTACGGAAAGCGCTTGACACGGTGCCGCACGGTAGACTATTAACGAAGGCCCGACCACACAGATTATGTTCCAGTTATCTGAGTGGCTCGAAGATTTCTTAAGCAATAGAACTCAGTGCGTTGCCTTCACAGAGAATGCTCATCAAAGATAAGGATGTCATCAGGAGTGCTCCGGGGAAGTGTGATAGGATCACTCTTATTCTGTGTATACATAAATCATCGAAAGACAGAGTAGCAGAATTTGGTTGCTGATTTCTGATGATTCTGTGGTGAACGGAAAGCGTCGTTGTTAAGTGGCTGTAGGACGATACGACAGACAAAATTTCTAGTTTGTGTAAAGAATGGCAGTTTGGTATAAATGTAGGAAATTGTAAGTTAATACAGATGAGTACGCAAAAAAAGTCCTATATTATACGAATACAGCATCAATAGTGCGCCGTTTGACGCAACTTTATTAATTGTACACGGTGTCCGAGGAGGAATTGTCAATATTCAGGGATATGACGGGATCGATCATCAAAAGCGTAAGAGTCCAGTAAACATGGGTTCCAACATGCATACCTGAAGAGCTAAGAGCACTTTTTTATCTTCGATACTGTGAAACAAATCTCTTTTCTTGTAAGTTTTTTGCTTTCCATATTTTACGAACGGATAGTATGGACCAAAACAAGAAAAAATTGTCTAGTAAAAATGTGCTCTAAAATGCAGAGCTTAAGAGGTATGAGTACTTGTTCATCTTCGCTAATGTGGAGTACATATCTTTTAATGAAAAAATGCTCATAGCTCTTAATGTATGCGTTTTAGACCATGGCCACTAGCATTTTTTCTGTCATATCCCTGAATATTGGCCATTCCCCTGGGACACCCTGTATAATTCATAGTTGAATGTCCTCCTCAGATATAATTTTCTTCAATTGGTCCGAAATTTCTCTCAAGATCTGTCTTTCAAATATGCCTAGTTATTGCTTATTATAGAATTTCGTTAGTGTCCAGGATACAGGGCAGTATGTTAGCTGCGGCCTCACCAAAACTTTGTACATCATGCTTCTAATTTTCCTGAACAGCAACTGACATTTTAAAAGGTTTACTGAGGCCGTCGTAGCCCCTGTTAGCGGACAATCTTGGATTTCGAGCTGACATCTTTCTAGTTAGTGAAACTACGCAAAATATCAATGAATCAATTTCTACGAATAGGGATTCATTGGGATAACATTTCTTAGTTACATTCATAAAACTTTTCTTTTTATTTGTGTATTCATCTATATAAATGCTCTTTTAAGGACTGTGAAGGTTTCCTTTATTGTTCTTGGCAGTCTTGCGGTTATGTTAGTATCATCTGCATGTGCCAGCAGCTAATATGATTTATACAGGATACTACACCTTGTATAGGTTCCTGCATCTCTTAAAACCCTTAGCAAAACTATGTTAACGTAAGGCTGGATAGTGAATTTCCTTGTCTTACACCACCCATTGTGGTCACAGGACTTTATAACATATTCTGTGTCGCAAATAGAGCGTACATACTACATTTGCATCTTCATGGATACTCTGAAAATCAAATTTAAGTGCCTGGTAGAGGGTTTATCGAACTATCTTCACAATAATTCACTATTATTGCAGTCTCGAACAGCGCGGAATAAACGAACACCTGCTATATATCTTTCCGTGCAAGCTTTGATTTCCCTTATTATATTATGATGATCATTCCTCCCGATGTAGGTTGGTGTCAACAAAATATTTTCGCATTCAGAGGAGAAAGTTGGTGATTGAGCTTTGGTGAGAAGGTTCCGTCGCAACGAAAAACGCTTTTGTTTTAATGATGTTCACCTAAAATACTGTATCATGTCCGTAACACTCTCTCCCGTATTTCGCGATAGTACAAAACGTGCTACCCTCCTCGATGTACTCCGTTAATCCTATCTGGTAAGGACCCCAGACCGCGCAGCAGTACTCCAAAAGAGGACGAACAAGCGTAATGGAGGCAGTCTGCTTAGTAGACCTGTTACATTTTCTAAGTATGCTGCCAATAAAAGGCAGTCTTTCGTTTGAGTTCCCCACAAAATTTTATTTGTGTTCTTTCCCGTTTAAATTGTTCGTAATTGTAATTCCTAGGTATTTAGATGAATTTACGGCCTTTAGATTAGACTGATTTACGATGTAACCGAAGTTTAACAGATTCCTTTGAACACTCATATGGATGACGTCACGCTTTTCCTACCAAATCTTTTCTAAATCGTTTTGCAATTTATTTTGATCTTATGATGACTTTACTAGTTGGCAAGCGACAACATTATCTGCAAACAACCCAAGACGGCTGCACAGATTGTCTCCTAAACCATTTATACAGATAAGAAACAGCAGAGGGCCTGTAACGCTACTTTGTGGAAAGCCAGAAATCACTTCTGTTTTATTCAAAGCATGTATATTCCGGTATGACGTCTGTCCCATTTTCCCATGAATGAATCGATTCATCATGATTCGTTATTACACCTCGATTCATCTCGCCACGGATGCTCCACAGTGATAATCATTATTATTGTCCCGCTCTGAAAAGATATGATTCGTTGAAATGTTACATGTGTTTGATGTAAGGTTAGAAAAAGTGGAAATAAAATTACGTTACTCGAATGCAGTACGGGCCGCCTTCTAGTCTGCCGCCTTAGACTGTTGCCTACGGGCTCGTAAGCCTTTGAGTCCCGATTTCTCAAAAGTTCATGGGAAGCACTTTTTAGAACGGAAGCCCATCATGTTGACGATTTGATTGATATTTAATTAAGAAGCTCTTCATCCAGAGCCGAACTCGTTGCCGCGCGTCTTATTTTTTGAGTGGGTAAAATTTAAACGAAACTGCTTATCAGTCTACTTGAGATCAAAACTTCATTAATGGGAGGGTTCCATTCATTTACAGGAAGAGACAATAATCGCATTATTCATTCTTAGTAAGGAGTTTGGAGTGGATGTCTTATGAAAAGCGTGTTTGCTTCAGCAAATAGCTAATCTGCATATTCATTGGTTCGCAATTTTGCGTTCCTCAGTCTTTATGGTTGACGCAATAGTGTTAAGAAGCCAATTTGCTCTTTTCCAAAATCGTTTAAATCAGAATCTTTCCTCGCTTTGTAAGCATCGAGTACCTGTTATATAAATTTAAAGAAGGAAGCAGTCAGTCGCAAAAATTCGTAATTTATTGCGGCAAATGTAGACTTTGACTATAACAAGCCGGCCGGCGTGGCCGTACGGTTCTAGGCGCTTCAGTCTGGAACCGCGTGACCGCTACGGTCGCACGTTCGAATCCTGCCTCGGGCATGGATGTGTGTGATGTCCTTATGTTAGTTGGGTTTAAGTAGTTCTAAGTTCTAGGGGACTGATGACCACAGATGTTAAGTCCCATAGTGCTCAGAGCCATTTGAACCATTTGACTATAACATAGTCATTATCGGTGCATTTCTAAAGAGTGACGTAAGTCTCAACGTGTCTGAGCATAAACATATAACAAAATGACACAATGCTATGTAAAGGCTAGTATCATTTTGTCATGTATCAATGCTCCTCTTTACATGCTATGTAAAGGCTAGTGTCATTTTGTTATATGTTTATGCTGAGACACACTCGGACCTATATCACTCTTTGGTAATGCAGGGATGATGACTATGTTATAGTTTAAATCTTGATCTGGCGCAGTAAATTACTGATTTTTGCGACTGACTACTGTTCTTCTTTGAAATTAAATACTCAACGGTTGCTGCGCGCATAGTCATCCACTGGATTCCAACTTAGTTAAAATACAAGTTAAATGATTTTCTGCAAGCGTTAGCTACCTTCCTTATGACCTATGTATGCATACTGCAACTATCCAGCGGTGGTTATAACTTGACAAACCGAAGCGTGGCTCGGATTTTGCGGAAACTAACTTCTTCGTGTTACTGAGTAGAGCCACATTCCAGTTCAGAGTAGTGCACATTGTTATCTTTGTGGAAAGCAGCGACGATTTTCCGTTAAAATCATAAAATTTATTGATGATGAGGAGGAGAAAGGAACGATACTGCTGGAGGAAAGTGTGTCGAGACGCGCAAGCACAGTATTAAAGTTGAGCAAGTCGGTTTTATACAGCATCTAAGACACGATGTTGAGCGGGGTGCTTCTGAGATTTAGAGTGGTTCGTCAGAGGGGTTTGTCTACATTCTAGTTCCGCTGCTAAGTTGTTGAGCCAGGCTCCGTCGTGGAACTTGCTGCCATTTTTGTTGAATGAAGATTTTCCTTCATCTGCTGCGGTCTTCGGCGAGCTTCTCCCATTTGTTGCAGTCAATGTTAAATCCGTTCATATCAAGCTTGACGGAATCTTTTAAGCGCATAGCAGGTCTTCCAGGAGGTCTGTTGGCGTGTGTTATCTCACGAAGCAGTGTGCGGCGAGGAAGACAGGAGAGCCCATACGACCTAGGTGTCACAGCCACCGCGGTGGATTTTCCTTGACAGTGATAATATTTTGAATGATATTTCCACCATTTTACCGTAAAACTTCTTTATTTTAAATTGCTATCACGATTTAGGTCCTAAGCCATCATCAAGTACAACAGTACACAGCCTTTACGAACACATCTTTGCACAAATAGAATAAAAAAAATCAGATGTGATTATAAATGATGCATTAAACCAACAAACAGTTGGTACATGATGATGCTGAGTCTCCTTGTCTTTTCAAGATTTATGGTGAAGTTATGAAAAAGTCACGCAGGTGGGACCTCAGTTTTCATTCATCAACAGCGTGTCAGATGGTCTGGTTCGGTGCTCCAAAGTCACAGCTTAGTACGGACTGCTCTTAACCCGTTTGTTGCAGGTTGTACACAAACCCTCCGTCTCTTGACTGGATGCGATTTACCTTCTTCCACTCAATCAGCTGGAGTCCAAAGCCATAGGGCCTCTGCAGAGGGTCAATAAGATTTCGTACTTCAGATGGAGCATTCATAGTCCAGCTTTCGCACCATTTGCTGTCAGTGGTTAAGTTGCTATCAGAAAGCTATTGGGCCAGTGGCGGGGGTGGATTTCTGAAACTAAGTCAGTTTGTTGTCAACCCGGGAATATGTTCATGGATAAAAGTTGAAGATTATTCAATATTTTGGAATATTCTTTCAATAGGGCTTCCTGCCTTCGTAACAGAGGAGGGGCTGTGTGGCTGTGCGTTAGAAGCTAGTAAAGCGGAGTAGTGCTTATGTTCTAGGAAAGACTGCTCATGATGGTCTTGACCTGAGTGTCTATCCTATTTATGTGAGTGGTGTTCAGCCATACCGGAATACAATATTCAGCAGTAGAAAACATTATTCTGAGCGCAGAAGTTCGAAGCCTATCTGGTGATGCTCCCCGTTTAGAAATGCAGAATACTGGATAAGGTTGTTTCGGATGCCTATTTCCCAAGAACCTCTTCACGAAATATTTCATGAAAGGCAGTGTTCTATAACAGCCATTCCAAGATAATTTCCGTGATCGTGGTAGGAAAGCACTGCGTTCTTCATACGGTCATCCAGTTTATAGTCTGCTGCTGAGTCGTTTAACTGGAGACTGCTGATTTCGGTTCCAGGAAGACTGGGCATGGCTGTCCACATGGTGAAATATATATTTAGCTTGTATTATTTAAGAGCCCATCTCAAGGAACACGAGGAACATATTTCGTAAAATCTTTAAATGAGCTGAGGAAGGTAGAATGAGGCAGCTGGTACCCACATTCCAATCAGAGCCTTTTAAACAGGAGCATATCCGCTTTTTCTGTGCTCCGGCAGAATATTTTTCCGCTTGTCCCCTTCTTCTCCCTGCTACAGCAGAGCATATCACTCATATGAAAAGAACTACAAGAGTCAATAAAATTTGGGTAATTTACTTACGTGAAATGGAAAGAAGTCAAAACTAATTTTACGCGTACAAAAATTTTGCATGTGCTTCATTACTACAACATGGGATCCCAGAAATGTTCTGATGATAACGGAGAAATTTTACAGCATATTTCTCCGTGCTAAGTCACTTTTAAATTACTTTTCGCCTCACACCGGATTTTACGTGCGAATTTGACGTGAAAAAATAGGGTAACTTTCAACCTCTTTATCTCTAAAACGCGTAAAAATATCAAGAAAATTTTCAAGGATGTTGGAGATTGGGATTATAGGAACATAGCGCAATAATTTCAGGCATTTGCTGTGCTTAGCCGTCTTACAATCGGCGATTCGGTTTTTGTAGCCAAGAACCATGTTTTTGTGATGTTTCTCGATAACGGATAAGGGTTTTTGAAAACAGGGAGATGGCGCTTCAAGATAAATGCCTTGAGAATATATCGTTAGAATTTGAGCTATGTGCTGCGGTTAGTTATTTAGATATCCGCTGCTGATGGCGAAATGTGGTGAAAATGGATTTTTTCGGATTTTCTCAGGAACCGGCCATGAACTGAATGGTACCTCCAAAGCCCCTTAAGACCCACTGTAGATAACATCTAATGCAGGAAAAACCAGCTGATTTGCTCTCTTTGCCAAAGCTGGAGGAAGTGTGTAATTTTAAAACTTTGACCAAGTACTGCAGGATAATTACAGTAAGACGGTACGTCTGTTGGTTTTACAAATGGCTCCTAGCCCAAGGGCTATCCAAAGCACTTGACCATACCTTTTTCGTTGTTATGCGCGGCGTTTTGGAACATGTGTAACGATACTTACAAGTAAACACCAACTTCGAACTTCTTGTCCTAAGGAAATTTACGTAAAAGCTAGCAATGAAACTATAGTCTTATTGAAACTGTTAATTGACGTCAGTCACTGCAGCAAAAGTGTTGACATAATGGCTGTCGGACATCACTTGTTTGTAGGCGACACTCAAATACGGTGACTCACTTCAAAAGTGTTGTTACTTAGAAGGTGGTGTGAAGCGGAGGAAAGTTGGAAGCAGCGGTCGTGAGGTGTGACCAGAGTTCGAGATGTTCTGTCAACAGCTGATTTAAGTGATCCATGACTTAACTGCGGCAGACGACGTATTTCGCAGCCCACAATTTAAATTTATGTCCTAACTCAACCATACCATCGAGAGTGCAATGTATCCGAGAAGTCAACAATCTTCAGCAGAACTATTAATCACGCTTGCTTGGTTCACGGTGATTGTAGCTAATCTGTACGACAAAACTCAACACAGTGAAATTTCATTTTCAGCATTAAAAGCAAACTGTAATATCTTGGTTTCATTGGTTACCTGAAAAAGTCTTCACATTGGCTACATGAGCTGTCGCATTACCAACCAATGACAAGGGCACCCATACCCCTAGCTCTCAGGGAAACGAAAAAAAAAGTGTAGTTTAATGTTTCTTTTTTGTTTTCAAGATAATGACTTAAAAGTCAATATTACCCAGGTTTTCGTAGAGTTGAAACTGGAACATTTTTATAGGTACTTACAAGCTGCTGTTCATCTTCCAGTATATTATAAACATCCTACACCCCAAAGACTTAGCTTCTCCCCGGCCCTGCAAACTACCAAGAAAGAAAGCCAGACAGTTAATTCGACGTGTAATGACCAAATGTTGCAGCAGTCTGGCAACGACGAAAACTTTTGGCGTGACGTTGAGCGCTATGATTGGAGGAAACCAGCTCCAATGCGTGACGTGTCAGCTATCAATTAATTTAAATCAGGCTTTAGAAAAAAATTCTTCTCTATGTGTGAGTTGAATTTAAAAGGTGTCAGATAAATTAGTCGTCATATATACAAATGAGACTAGATGGATTTTAAAAAGAGCGTTTTACATGAAGCATCAAAATTAACGCGGCCAGTGGTTTATGCAGACAAACGTGGATTCGTACACTGTGCATAAATATTGTCATAGTGTACGAGGAGTATTGTCAAAGTGCAGTCCGTGTTTAATTGTTGTGCTGCTCAGGGTGTTGGCGTATGGACGTGAAGCGCCTGTGTTCCTGGCTCCGCTCCCAGTTTATCGGGCGCAAACACTATGGCGCTGACACAATGACCAGGCCTTCAATACGCTTTGCGAATAATACAATGTTTGGACTGGGCAATGTTGACCGCAGGGTTCCTGACAGTGGTGGGGACTTAGGACTCATCGAAAATCGTAGCACTGACGAATTTCTAGTGCTGCACCTGCCAACGCCCTTCAATATGATGTTTTCTAGTTATTAGTCACTCGTTGATCGCTTAATATATTTCTTTGTTCATTACACCGTTTCGTCTACTGCCACCATGAGATCAAAACTTACAATTTGCAAAACAATGTTCTGTGTCAGTATTAAAAGTTTAGACACTGAATCTAGTTTTGCAGGTTTTAAATATTGATCTGATAATGGCAGTAGCCAAACAGTCGTAATAAATAAAGAAATACAGGGTGATTCAAAAAGAATACCACAACTTTAGGAATTTAAAACTCTGCAACGACAAAAGGCAGAGCTAAGCACTATCTGTCGGCGAATTAAGGGAGCTATAAAGTTTCATTTAGTTGTACATTTGTTTGCTTGAGGCGCTGTTGACTAGGCGTCAGCGTCAGTTGATGCTAAGATGGCGACCGCTCAACAGAAAGCTTTTTGTGTTATTGAGTACGGCAGAAGTGAATCGACGACAGTTGTTCAGCGTGCATTTCGAACGAAGTATGGTGTTAAACCTCCTGATAGGTGGTGTATTAAACGTTGGTATAAACAGTTTACAGAGAATGGGTGTTTGTGCAAAGGGAAAAGTTCTGGACGGCCGAGAACGAGTGATGAAAATGTAGCACGCATCCAGCAAGCATTTGTTCGCAGCCCATGAAAATCGACTCGCAGAGCTAGCAGAGAGCTGCAAATTCCACAATCAATTGTATGGAGAGTCCTACGAAAAAGGTTAGTTATGAAACCTGAACGTCAACTACCCGAGGCGATGGATCAGCCGCCAGGCAGCCCGTGACAGAGCACTTCATCACTGGCCTCCAAGAAGCCCTGATCTTACCCCCTGCGATTTTTTCTTATGGGGGTATGTTAAGGATATGGTGTTTCGGCCACCTCTCCCAGCCACCATTGATGATTTGAAACGAGAAATAACAGCAGCTATCCAAACTGTTACGCCTGATATGCTACAGAGAGTGTGGAACGAGTTGGAGTATCGGGTTGATATTGCTCGAGTGTCTAGAGGGGGCCATATTGAACATCTCTGAACTTGTTTTTGAGTGAAAAAAAAAACCTTTTTAAAAACTCTTTGTAATGATGTATAACAGAAGGTTATATTATGTTTCTTTCATTAAATACACATTTTTAAAGTTGTGGTATTCTTTTTGAATCACCCTGTATATTAAGCAATCTAAACGGTTTCACTCTCAATGATCTCGGACCCATACAGGAAATGTATTTCTTTTGTTAACGTTCAGCCACTCACTCCATTTCAGAGACTGGTCGTATTGAGCGGGAGATACACTGTGCAAATTGCGGTCGTCCGTCAGTCAAACTGCCTTGTACAAATAGCACGTAAACCGGCCACGAGGAAGTCAAATGTCACGATGCGACCTTTGTGTGCAGCCGTCCATCAGCACCAACTTAAAAGTTAATGGCGAAAATTTGCGGGGTGTCGGCCGTGCGACTGCTATAAACGGACGCAGGAATAGCCGTAGCAATTAGTTTCCGGCACCTACCGTTTAACACGAAACTCCACAGCCGTATCTCGTAAACGACAGGAACTTTATGTGAAGGCGAATAATAAATTAAATCGAATTTACGACGTCATTTATCGACTTCCCAGCACACGAAATCTTCACACCAGACTCACGACTACTTCTATTGCAATGCGCTCTTCTTTTCTTCCTTTTACTATTAGGGACTGGAACAACGGCGCACACAGAGCAATCGGCTGGGGACAGCAGCTGCAGCTGCCCCTCCCCCTCCTCCAACATAGCGAAAAAGAAAGAACTTCGCAAACAGAACTCACATCCTGTCTTGCAAATAGACAGACAAGACGTCTCAGCTTGACGAAAACTGTTTTTTACGGAATTCGACCTCCCTTCTCCAAGGACTGTGTGGTTACAATTAAGGTGCAGCTACTCGTGGGGGTCCATTTAATATTATCTTTTGGCAGTGAAACTCGGTAGATATGCTGATGCGATGATGCGCTATTGCGGGACCTATTTATTCTGGAAAAAAATTTGTTCCGCTTTTGGCCACCAAGTGCAAATCTGGCGCTGTGAATGCAAAAAGAGGTATAGAAATGTTCCCATATGTAATGGATTAGGAACGGAACGTGGGCAGAAAGGGTGAAAGACATAATTTTGGTTTTGTTATTAACTATCTTGCGTGAGAACTAGTTTCCACACAGTCGCGGTCTTAAAACGGGAAACGCGCTGCATAGCGAGGTTTCGATAACTTGCGGACAGATACTGCAGGTGCATTATCGTCAAAGAAGAACGGATCAAGAATAAAGATGCTTGCGAATCGATACTACACATTCATTTATGGCGACTCTAGTGGTTCTGCGTGTGTAACACGCGGTTCAACAGTTGCGTGTGTTCACCGCTCCCTGTACAAGATGTGCCTCATCACTCCAGAGAATATTGCCCGGCCACATGTCATCAACTTCGATCCGTGCCAGGAAATGAAGAGCAAATTCAGAACGTTGCTTCGAATCATAAGGTTTCAGTTGCTACTTGCTACACCGTCTGGATCTTGTACGGGTATCATTGTAATATAAACGGCAAACATTCCGTACTGTTGACCATTAGATGGACAATCCTCGTGACGCTGCACGAACACTTCTCACTACCCAGATCACGTGCTGCATGGTCAAATACAGCAACAGCAACCTCGTCAATAACTTCCGATGGAATATGACGCCTTCCTCTTCCGGAGGCCACACCAAGCTCAGCCGTGTTTCCGAATTTCATTATGAACATCTTTAAAATCACTTAACGTCATCAAGCCTCTCCTCAGACCTTGCTGTCGGGGATACTCTCTCAGTGCTACACTGTAATGCTGCCGTTCCCATACAACAGTTTCACTGACGGGGTTCAGTCTCTCTTCTCGACAGCCATACTGTTCAGTCACATTAAGGTTTTGTCAAATGACGGCGCGAATGTCATACCATCACACAAACAGTTACAGCGCCAGTTTTGCACCTGGTGGCCAAAACTGAACTAATTTTTTCCAGCGTAAATCGGTTTGTCATTGAGGCATTAGCATATCTATTAAGTTTCGCTGCCATACAATAATTACATTCCACATTGCACCTCCGTGACTAGGTGTCCTTTATTTATAATCACCCAGTATCTACGATCTGGCGAACGTTCATGGACCCCAATAATCACTGCGAATACGGAGCAGAGGTCAAGAATACTAGACATACAAATGGAGAACTTGGCGCAAGATTTCACTTAACATTGTCCTTTAAGGTCCTATGGAAGCGATATGAGCCAGGGCATTCTCACTCCTCAAATCCATCCAGTTACCGGACCATGTGATAAGGATTACAAATCCCACCCAAACCTCACAGCCTACCATACACATACAGAAGGGGCTCCGAGTCGCCTCTTAGCATCGCTGGGGCCCAAGCACACTACCTAACGTAGATCTCGCTCCTCTGTTTAGCCTTTCAAACACGCTTTTTCTCCGTCTTCTTATTTCGTTGCGAAGCATGGATCCTCTGGTCCAGGAACAAACAGTATATTGGTGCATTTTCGATTTGGTGCTGACATTGGATGCTGCGCACAAAATTCACCGAAAAGAGAACAAATGTTTCCTTTACTTAGCAACTCAGTACTTCCAGGCGCCTTTATCCTCACGTCAACCAAAATATTATCCAGTTCTTTGACCATATTGTGAAAAGATATGGACGAAATGTAGAGAAAACAATCATGGTAGGGAAGATCGAGGACAAGAGACCGTGGGAAAGAGCAGTGACACTCGGCTGGATCATATCAAAAAAGATTTTCGGTCGTCCTCTGGAGTAGGCTGCAAGAAAAGCTGGTAACCGTCCGGGATGGAGACGCTTGGATCATGGGGTCACGCCGCTCAGCAATGACCAGAACGACTCTTGATGATGAGTAGGCAACTGTGATCGCAACATCCGCATTTTGGAAGCCTTAAAATATTGACTCAATAAATTTTGTCTCGGACAAACTAACGTATTAATGAGTTTCGGAGTAGTGTCTCGTTTTGTATGATTACTCTCACCGGAATCGTTTCTTTGGCTGGGTTTTCTGAGCGTGAGATCTGTTCACGTTCCCACAGCTCCCGAATGAGCGGCTGCGTATTTCAAGCCAGCTGCCGCGGATGTGGTTCCACAGAAAATTCCAAATTGGAAAGTCTCACTGGATATTGTGCAGTTTCTACACCAACATTCGATGTTGCACTCGAGAACCTTATAAGGAACTGTTAGACCGGAAAAACCTCTAACGCTGTGTTATTTTATTCAGTGAAGAGAATTGGTGGTGATTGACTTGGATTTACACTGTGTCACATACGATTAAAAAGTGAGGGTGTAACGGAATGCAACATCACAGATTGAGAGGGTATGTCGTGTTATTTCAGTGATTACAAAATCGAGTCAGATTTACAAAGACATTGACAGTATGGGCCTACTTATCAGTATGACGCTGCACCCCCATCTCCCCCTCCAGCCTAAATGCATGCACTCACTCTGTTGAGAAGTGTGTCTTGAATCCGTCGTATACTCTCCCGATGCAAGCCGGTCCACAACTGTTGTAACTGATCCCTTATATTGTGGATACTGGAACAGGGTTGGAGTTAAAGTCCGGTCTGGTCCCACACGTTCTGTCGGGGACGGATCTGGGGATTTTGCAGACCACAGGAGTACGTCAAGACCACACAGTTAATTTAGAGACACAGATGCCATGTGTGAACGAAGACTATCCTATTGAAAAGTGGCACCAAAATATTCTCACATGAGAAGTAACACATGTCCGTGCAGGCCGGTGTGGCCGCCCGGTTCTAGGCGCTTCAGTCTGGAACCGCGTGACCGCTACGGCCGCAGGTTCGAATCCTGCCTCGGGCATGGATGTGTGTGATGTCCTTAGGTTAGTTAGGTTTAAGTAGTTCTAAGTTATAGGGGACTGATGACCACAGATATGAAGTCCCATAGTGCTCAGAGCCATCTGAACCACATGTCCGTAATATATCGTTGTGCCATTCGAGTCCGCTCAATCACTATCAACCTTATCTCGACGTCATAGCCTCTCCTAAATTTTGGAAAAATGAGACTTCTGTCCATATTATTGAGTTAGTTAGCGTTTGATAGAGTTTGTAAGGGGCCTCGTTATGGGTCTCCATTTGGTCGGATGACGTGTCAAATCCAGATTTGTGATACATTAGTATGTGACAGTGTCTCCATGTATTGCATGGGAACGAGAGGGCACGTATACTCCTCATCAAAGTCACTGTCGAGCATATCTGACACCCACAAGGGAGGCTCGACATATCGTGCACGTTTTACAACGATTACACAGCATTTCATGTACCGTATATGCATGGGAAAAACAACACATACCGTACGTGAAAGAACATCGAACACCAGCCATAAACCCGCCTTATACAGCCCAACAAATCTGCAGTGGCTGACCACCGTATTTCCTAAGGACAAACACACACACCCAAGCCCGAGGGAGGACTCGAAACTCCGCCGGGACCAGCCGCACTGTCCATAACTGCAGCGCCCCCAGACCGCTCGGCTAATCCCGCGCGGCGTCAAGATAGTGCTCACAGGATACTGTTGAAATACAGTTACCAGACAATTTATGTTAGCGTGAAGAGGACATTCAGCTAGAAAAATCGTAGAAACTCCTAATTTAACATCGGAGCCTCCATTACCTGGCTTTCCAATATACTTCACCCAAATAATCAATCATATGGTTTTGTAAGCACTGTTGGTTTATTGACTCTATGCCTGTTTATTTTACTTTTTGTAGGTTGAAATCTATGATGAACGAGAATTACTTCACATTTTTGTGTCGAGTGGTTTAAATTCTTCCAGCGACCCACATCGAAGATGGCTGTAAACTTATCAACCGAAAGTTCAGATACACGTTCAAAAGATGATGGAATATTATATCCGTCGGGAAAAGTTCCTTGCCTGTGTGATTAAATGATATGAATTTCTTTGATCTCAGGTTGCTCTACATTCATTTCAGTCACGTGAGTCGTACTGACAGAAGTGACTTTAACAACGTTAGCGTATTTGGCTAGTCTCAGTATGAGGTGAACCGGCAGACAGACTGCTCATTAATTAACTGTTACACAGATGTCTGGGGATTTAACCAAGCCTCACGGGATGCCTAACAAGAGGCTTCCAGACTGCGAATAAAGCTCGCGGTCGGTTTTCGTTCGCTTCGGAACACGCTTCTCCCAAATTACCAGGGTGAGCGTGCAGATGAGCTCGCTCGATGCGAATACAGCGAAGGAGGACGGAGTGCTCTCCGCAGCTCGACGTGGAGAGACAGGTAGACTACTGAGGCATCCACGGCCTGAGACGGGCGTGCTTATCCTTTGAAGCGGGCCCTAATGTGCTGCAGAGACGAGGGGTGCGACTGCTGAGTTTCCCTGGCTGCTGGCGAAGGAAAAAAGCGCCTTCACCGCCGACTGAACGCCGGGGCCCTCGGATAAACCTCACCAGAGCCGGCGCGCGCACACCCAGCAGCGCCCTGGAGCAGCGGTCCTCAACCGGCATGTCGCAAATACCTGTCAGGGATGTCGCGAGATTTTTGATGTCTCGTGATCTGCACAAGGTAAAATGCGATGGGTGGCTATAAAATGATGCTGTCACACTGTAAGTAAGCACGCGCCAAGTATGAACGATGAATGGAAAAGAAGTTTGAAGCCTTCTCAATCGAATGCGACGTCTCTGGTGTCTGAAAACAAATCAGTGTGGCCGTATCCTTCCTTTCTGTAACAGCTGCTATTTTGTTTTGCCGGAAAAATTATATGTGTAATAATAGAGCAACGAATTGTCGTGAAGTTCCAAGTGAAACGTGAGAAAACTGCTACTGAAACCTATCTGTTACTAAAAGAGTGTGTGGCCAAGACTGTTTATCACGTACGCTACTTTTTGAGTCGTTCAAATGTTTTCAATAAGGCCGAGAAGACGCTAATGACGACGCACGATCGAGACGTCCTTCAACATCAAAAACGGGTGATAGTATCGAAAAAGTAGGTAATCTGATTCGATCTGACCGCTGGCTGAGTATTCTATCGATTGCTGAAATGGTAGCAATTGACAAAGAATGCTTAAGGTACATTTTATACTACCAATTTGAAATGAGAAAAGTGTATACGAA
Organism: Schistocerca nitens; assembly: GCF_023898315.1. Lineage (NCBI taxonomy): Eukaryota > Metazoa > Arthropoda > Insecta > Orthoptera > Acrididae > Schistocerca > Schistocerca nitens. Next base: position 510,628,499 of record NC_064617.1, read on the forward strand.
AATGGTGTTGAAAATTCTCACTATAGGACAAGAAGAAACTCGTGAAAAAGTCTGCACTAAGACTGAATACCACAGAAAACGATTGTAATTTTTGGAAAGAGTGATGACATGTGATGAATCTTAATTTGTCGTGATGTGATGAATTTTGTTCTATATTCATGGAATTGTTCATCTTTACTGGGTTCATGGAGGTCAAATGTTAATTATAATTATCGTTACTATCTTGAGGTTCTTGATCAAGGTGTGAGTAAATAAGAAAAAAAAAGACCTGAATTGCGGAATAAGTCATGGGTTCGGCATCGAGATAACGCACCGTCTCATACCGCATTGTCTACTAAGAGGTTTATAGAGAGGTACAGCATTCTAGTGTTAGGTCACCCAACTTATTTGTCTGGCCTAGCACCACGTAGCTTTTATCTATTCTCTAAGGTTACATCTGTTTTAAAAGGAATAAGATTTCAGTCCGTTGAAGCTGTGAAAGTGAAAGCGGCACTCGTCATCAAAAAGCTCATAGAAGAAGACTGCCAGCAGTGTTTCCAGCAATGGAAAATTCACTTGGAGCGTTGCAGTCATAGAGGAGAGGAGTGACAATAACTAAATGTGTATGTTTATGAAATAACATGTTTTAAGGGAATAGTCCCGTTATTTCATTGCCAGACCTCGTATGTAGAAACTTTGTCGCCAAATAGCTTCTTGGAGTAATAAATTTTTATCTCACAGTCGTTCCATAATTTAAGAGGTATTGTATGTACTTTACGTAGTTGCCGTTTTGCATTTAGGAAAAAAAAATTACTTGGGGGGGGGGGGGAGGGGTCTGGTGAAAGTTACAAAAGTACGTTGGTGTGCCCCGAGGGCGTGCTGAAAAGTAATGCCTCCCCGTTTTTTATGTGAGAACTTCTAAAACTTTTTAAATGAAACAAACTTCATTAATATTCTATACCTTTATTGTTCATGTCAACATATTTATTTCTGAACAGAGTCGCCTTATCGACAACACATTTCTTCCAACGGAGACCAGTTTATTGACAGACGAAAATAGGATGGGGGCAGGTCTGCACTGTATGGAAGATGATCGATGGGAGTGAACCGAAGGCGTCAGATCGTTGCAGATATCGCAGCGCTCTTTTGTGGTCCGGCATTGTTATGTTGAAGAAAGACTGTACCAAGTCTTAGGGAACTCTGCGAATTCGTGCTTTCAGTTTCTCACCACCTACGTAGTTACGTTACACACTGCGATGATACACGCTGCAATTCGGAGCCCTTCAGCGTCAGAAGAGTTCACTGCTTAAAGAGGATAGTTTATGCATCCAATCCCCACAATATCGATGAACAGAAGGTGAAAATTCAATGCAAGTCAATGCGACTACCAACAACGTTTTGCATCAGACGAGTCTCAGTGTGATTACTCGAGCACAAAAGCGTATTGATTCCCAGAGCGATCATTTGAACACCTTTTATGACAATGTCAAAAAATGCAAAATTTAAATTACGTATAGTTCACAAAATTTATTTCCACCATAAGCGGGCCGGCCAGTGTGGCCGTGCGGTTCTAAGCGCTTCAGTTTGGAACCGCGTGACCGCTACGGTCGCAGGTTCGAATCCTGCCCCGGGCATGGATGTGTGTGACGTCCTTAGGTTGGTTAGGTTTAAGTAGTTCTAAGTTCTAGGGGACTGATGACCTCAAATGTTAAGTCCCATAGTGCTCAGAGCCATTTGAACCATCCACCATAAGCCATTGAGGGTGGCTCAGCTGCCCCTACCGATGGTGTTTTATCCAGCCCGCAATGTTATATCTAGCCTTCCAAAACCACTTTCTTGCTACGAGAAAACTACTAGTCTATCAGAAAAATGAACAGAATCTTTTCGTAAAAAATTTCATGTAGTTAAATTTTGTATTGGGATACGTGTCCGCTACGGGCCGTAGTTTACGAGTTATTCAAGAAAAACGGACAGAAATTACCTTCCAACGCACCGCACTCCCACGCACCTGTCAGAATTTCTAGAATGTTGTTCATGTCTCTCCTACCACTGTACAATACTTTCCGGCTACACTAACTATTCCCGATATTCGTCTTTGGTCTCTATTGACAGCTCTATTACGCCACCAACATAGCCGGCTATTCCGTTGGCATCATTAATTAAACGTGCCCATGATGGTAATGAAAGAAAAACGACTTGAGGAAACGTTACGGTAAAACTAACTACGTCAACAATTCGATCCAAAATTAACCCTTACAAGAACAGTAGTTTCGTAGTCAGAAGGCCTAACGAATAAAACGATGTAATTCTAGTTTATGGCAATAAAATTAAAAAAAGTTAAGTAAAATTTACATAAAAGTGAAATTTACAATTTGTAAGTAATCGACTAAGCCGATGGCGTAATAAGACACTCAGTGATGACCAAAAAAGTTAGAATGTGTGAGATGATTTTTGTACAGTGGTAGGAAGGAGTGTTGTGAACTACATATTAGAAATGCTAGCCGGGGGGGTCCGAATGTGGAAGTGGGCTGCAGCTGTTTTTGAAGGTCATTTTTGTACTTTTTTATTGAAAAACTCGAAAACCGCGGTCTCTATCGAAAACGTATCCCATTACAAAATTTAACTACATTAAATTTCCTACAATAATGTCATGTTCATTCTTTCTGTAAGATTAACAGCGTAGCGAGAGAGAGAATATGAAAATCTGGCTGACAATTTTTGAAGGCCAGATATAGCACGTAGGGTTGTTCGATCCCCCATGGAGCGCATCTCCAAGTGGTGGATAGGAGAAAGACTGCCAGACGTGGGTGGTACTGGAAAATAAAATAAGCAGGATGGACCAAACACTAACACAGGCATAAACCCACTGGTGTACCGCACCCAGCGGATATTGGTCAGTTTATAATCACCAAGTTGGTGTGGCTGGTACAAATACGTTTTGATCTCAACAATCAAGTGTTTAATATTTGTGACCTCCTACAGACGTCACCATAACGAACCTCAACTTGAAGAAAATCATGACTTAACTACAGGAAAAATATCCACTACCCAAGGACCCCGTAAATGTGCTGGACGTCCCCTGTCATCGGCTTCAGGAGGAGCAGGAACATGAAATAAACGGAAAGAGTCATAGCTCCTTGAAACCTCTTCGCAAACACTATGTTGGTACACTTAACACACGTACGCTGTCAAACTACGCAGACTTAAAAAGCTTACGGATGTACTAGAAAAATTTCACAACAAAATACGAGAGACGCGTTTCACAGACGAAAATCACTTCGAGACAGGAAAATACAGAAAATACAAAGAAAACCTGCTGACAGAAGAGGATCACCGACAATGCTTGCACATGATTTGCAGTGCACAATTCAGTTATAGTGAAAATCCTAGATTTCAATTCAATATCAGAAAAATCTTCACAATAACGTTCCTATCGGGGAACAAAAGATACACACTCACCAACGCGCGTACGCCGACAAACTGTCACAACAGAAAGTAACTACAAGAAGAGGAAGACTTTTTGGAAGATATAACAAATAAATTACCACAAAGATACTTGTGATCAGGCCACTGAACGTAGAATCCAAGCATGGAAAAAGTTTAGAAGTAACAGAACAACAGAAACATGGCAGTATTTCTAGAACGTCTAGAAAAAAATCCTTTAAAGTTATTAGAAGAGTGAAAAGGGCATACGACAAAATTAGAGAAAAGACTTTAAGAGAAATAACGTGAGAAATTTCTACAGAATCTTTAAGGAAAATATAAAGAGTTATCAGCCTCTACATACCTGCTTCATAAGAATTGATGGACCTCTAGAAACAAATACCCCTATAGGAAACTGCAACCTTAAAAAACACTTTGATAACTTCGAGAAGCCTAAATAAAAACTACACTTCACGAAAAAGTACCAATCCAGATTCGAAGCCCCGAATAATAACAGAGGTGGAGGAGATTATAAAACAACTAGAAGACAACAGAGCCCCGGGAGAAGACGGCATTATGTCCGAGCACTGGAAACGCAAAGATCAAACCATCACAAAGGAAATTCATAAAATTCTCACCGAAATATGGATTTTCGAGAAAATTCCACAAAAATGGAAACGTGCGTCGATTCACCCCTTCCACAGAATGGGCGACAAGAGAGACTCTAATAATTACAGAGGTATCTCATTATTGCCGGCACATAGAAAATTGTATCCAAGGCATTGTTCAACATACTAGACCGTAACCTGATGCAAAAGTAGGTGAATACTAAGCAGGTTTCAGAAAAGAAAGATCCTGTATTGAAAATGCTAACACCCCCGAATGTCAGACAGAGGAGCAACGCTGCAGCCACATTCGTGGATTTTAAGAAGCCTTTGACTACACTGACAAATGTTCAAACGTGTGTGAATTCCTAAGGCACCAAACTGCTTAGGTCATCGGTCCCTAGACTTACACACCACTTAAACTAACTTATTCTAAGAACAACACACACACACACACACACACACACACACACACACACACACACACACACACACACGCCCATGCCCGAGGAAGGATTCGAACCGCCGGCGGGAACTCCATTGACAGATAGACTCTCTTTAACAGACTAGAAGAGTATGGAATACGCAGAAAAAGCTGGGGTGCATAACACTGACAGACACCACTCCCAAAATAAAATTTGTGGGAGAAATCTCAGAATCATTCGAGATATGTACTGGAGTCGGACCAAGAAATACTCTCTCACCTCTTATAGTCAACATGGCCTTGGACCAAATTATCTGACAATTGGAAAAAGAAGTAAAGGGCTTTCAGTTAGGAGGAAAACGTGCAAATAAGACGAGCATAAAATGTCCGGCGTTTTCAGATGACCTGGAAATTCTCATAAACAATAGATACGAAGCACAAGAAGCACTGGAATACATACATGAGTCTCTGCCAAAACTGATCTGCAGGTATCATGTGAGGAAATGCAGTACATGGAAAGAACACACAAACCATGAACACAAGTAAGGAAAGGTTACCACAGTGGAAAAATTCAAGTATCTAGCGGAATATCTACAAATAGGAAGATCAAGCAAGACATCCGAAATAGAACGAACAGAAAAACTTCAGGAAGCGTACAAACTAACATGGAAGCACTACAATGAGAGAAACATTTAACGACAGACCAAACTCAGATACTATAATGCAGTTGTACTACCAGAAGCATTCTGTGCATCAAAAACGACCACAATCGGAGCATCAGACATCACTGAGAAAGAAAAAAAAAATAGAACGTTAGGTCCTCAGGAAAATTTTTGGAACTGTAAACAGAGATGGTATACGGATGAAGAGACCAATAGAGGAGTTATACGAACATACAGACAGACTCACAGGCGTGATCAGAAAACTTCGACTAACATTCTAAGGACACATACATAGAACAAAAAACGAGACACACAAAGACGGCTTTTGATGTACTAATAGATCAAAAACGCAAAAATAGGAAAAGAACTAATTGGTTTCAAGAAATAGCTGAAGACCTAAAACAAGCAGTCATCAGTAGGAAAATGATAACTGAAAGGCAGCAATTCAAAAATAAATTTATGAACTTGAAATTTAAGTCAAAGAAAAGAAGAAGTCAGGGAAAATATGGACAGAGCGAAGGAAATAGGAACACCGTTAAAGAACGAAGAGATTTTGTGGAATGAAAAAGAAAAGGGAAACAAGAAAAAGTTGACTATGAAAAGGTTTTGTGGAAAAAAGAAGAAATGACAGATTTACAATACTTGCAATTACAGAAGAACAAGTTTAGTGTTAAAGGCGGAAAAAATATCCCATCTACAATTTAAAAAGTTACCGTGAACGACTGAATATGATCTACATGGAGACCAATTTGGATTCATGTAAAAAATGAGGACTGTGGGAGTATTTATGCAGTATGATTCCTGATAGTTGGAGACCAAAGCTAAGCAGATACACTCACTCTACTTTAATTGACTTAGAAAATACATGTCCTAGCAACGATTAGAAAGAAAACCTATTCTGAATATTGAAAATGCTGCGTTTCGGTAGAAGAGCAAAAGTAACTATGAACCACTTGTGACAATTTCTCTATAAAAATTCAAAAAATTGAAAGGTCGCAGCAATTTTGAAAAATTTCCTGTATGAATGAAGCAGTTTTTTTCAAAAGAGCATTGCTCTTTGAAAGTAGTGTATATAATTTTCTCACATAAGTGGCCTCCGCTTACATTCAGTTAGTTGGAAAGCTCATTGTTGTGTTATTTGTAATCGGCTATTGCATTTCATTAGTAACCAACTCAACACTCATGGAATACTTGTGGCCGATAAATATAGAGGAAAGGAATTGTACGAGGGCTATTCCGAAAGTAAGGTCCGATCGGTCACGAAATGGAAACGACTATGAAAATCCGATAAAGCTTTGCACAGATGTGTTGGGTAGTGTCTCTAGTATAACCCCAGTTAGCATCACGTCGCTCTTCTCATTTCTGAGCTCGCAGTGAGTGCGTAAAGATGTCTAGAAAATAGTGTCTGCCGCCAAGTACGGGGGCCTGGTGAGAAATTTCCCCTGAAGCTATGCAGCTAACATTACATAACTGTCGTGCTGTTTCGTCTTCAAGACAATTCTCAGCCGCATTCTGCAGGGGCAATGAAGATGCTCCTGGATCGTTTTCAAATGGAAATGTGAGATTACCCACAATACAGCCCGTAATTGTCTCCCTCTGAGTTTCAGCTCAGGTCACATGAACCGCTGGTTATGAAGACAACATTTCGGCACAAGACAACGAGCCGTAGGCCAGCGTAGAGAATTGGCGGAGAGCACTGGCGGCTGCCTTCTATAGCGAGGGTATGGGAAAGTTGGTACAACGCTACGATACACGTCTAAGTCGGGTCGGCGACTATGGAGATAAGTAGCTGCAAGGTGTATCTAACTGTTGCAAATAAAACATTTTTGATTTTTACCGTGGTTTCCATTTCGCGACCTATCGGACCTTACTTTCGGAATAGCCCTCGTACTTCGTTATTCATCGAATTTTAATTTAACGCTTTCCATTAGACAGGTCGTTCTCCAAGTGAAAAACTTTCGGTGCATACTTACCAAGTTCTCTGCAACGCAGAACCTGGAAAAAAAAAGAATTTGGATTAGAATATTGTGTCTAGAGAGTTGACAAAAAAAAAAAAACAACGCACTGAGTTAAAAATATTGTTAATCAGAGAGATTACAAAAACAGTAACAAATTACATTTTATTCTTTTACAGCTGTCAGATACTTCCGCAATAACTCTTCACAAAGTGCACCTTATTTCGGTAATATGCTATATTGAGAAACCGAGCAGTTATATTCTGTAGAATTTCTTCTAATGAGACATGATTTTAAGGATATTTTTAACGAGGGCATGAAACGGGGAAAGCTTATGGTAAGAGGTAAGGCAGAGTTAGGGAGGTCACGTCAGTGCCAGTACAAACAGTTGATAGTTCTTATTTAAAAATAAAGAATGCACGATATTGCTGGGATATTCCATCTGGGGTTGTTCTGCTGTCGGGTGCAAGCCTTACTACTGACTCCACGTCGGCGCCTTGCGCGTTTTTGTGATGAACGTGAGATGAAAAGATTAGGACGATACGAACACTCAGTCCCCATATGATGAAAATCTCCGACCCAACCGGGAACCGAACCTGGAATCCCACGATCTGGAGGCGGTGACGCGAGCACGAGTTCTTAATAACAGCCGTAGAGACAACTGAATTAATACAATCAGTGGAATCAGTTGACTAGTCTATTTTCTAGCCGTATCCTATCTTAATTTACGTATAAAATTATTCTTACCATTTGCCTAGCATTCAACCTGTTCAAAAAAAGTGTTCAAATGTGTGGGAAATCTTATGGGACTTAAGTGCTAAGGTCATCAGTCCCTAAGCTTACACACTACTTAACCTGAAATATCCTAAGGACAAACATACACACCCATGCCCGAGGGAGGACTTCAACCTCCACCGAGATCAGCCACACAGTCCATGACATTCAAGCTGTGCCCTTCTTCCTTCAACAGTGAACTGTGGCTGACTTTTGTTTGTAAAATGAATAGATTGATTGTCCAGCTTTACTTCTGTTTATTGTAATTTACGAAATGAATCAGTAAACGGCTCTTTTACTTTCTCACGCGGTTCTAGCAATGGTTTTCGTTCTGATCAGCAATTTGATCAATTATTTCCAGTTCGCGATGCCAACTTATACCATTCTTGCCATTAATAAGTTCACCTTTAATACGTACCGATATTCTCCCAAAATGCTACAAAGCACTTCGCTCTCCTCGATACTAAAAGTAATCCGTTGAAGTGATTTATGCTCTACAAATATTATCGTGGTTTGCTCAGAAAATACACGTCTGCGCTCGGCAATATCCCGTCACGGATTCTTTCTTAAAACTGGCCGAAACCCACACGAATTCCTGAACACACTGCTGTCGGGACTCGACAGTAGTTTTTGGTAGGGCAGTGGCTAGCGCAGCTATTCTCTTTTTATTGTTCAACGCAGATGACTCATGCCATTTCTCTGAAGTCCCGTTCCAAGGCTCGTCCAGTGCTGCAGAAAAAGGTATACAGTCGCATTATAAAAACCTACGTCGCTGTCATAAATCTGCAGCTACAAAAGTTATAAATTACAATTTCCCACACTGTACGTTATAACTTAACGAAAACCACAACTCGATATAGGAACTCGTTAGGCCGGCCGAAGTGGCCGTGCGGTTAAAGGCGCTGCAGCCTGGAACCGCAAGACCGCTACGGTCGCAGGTTCGAATCCTGCCTCGGGCATGGATGTTTGTGATGTCCTTAGGTTAGTTAGGTTTAACTAGTTCTAAGTTCTAGGGGACTAATGACCTCAGCAGTTGAGTCCCATAGTGCTCAGAGCCATTTTAGGAACTCGTTCTGGATATATGGAGACGACATTTCTCAGGTGCCTCGACCTGTATAAAGGGACATTCCCAAGCGGAGACGATGTATTACAATGTCCACCCATGGATACATAGGCAGGGTATGAGCGTCACATGTTCTTCTTCATAAATTCAGGGTCACCTAAATTTCGTTACCCATACAGCTTGCAGCATGGCGTATTCTGTTAGGAATACAAAAATGGTTCAAGTGGCTCTGAGTACTATGGGATGTAACTTCTGAGGTCATCAGTCCCCTATAACTTAGAACTACTTAAACCTAACTAACCTAAGGACATCACACACATCCATGCCCGAGGCAGGATTCGAATCTGCGACCGTAGCGGTCGCTCGGCTCCAGACTGTAGTGCCTAGAACCGCACGGCCACTCCGGCTGGGTAGGAATACATATCTAAATAGTGCAGTACCATAAAATCCCCAATTCTGATCCATCAGAGAGTCAAACTCCCATGTTTAACACCACTTTAATACCTCCGTTTTAAGAAAATCTTGTTTTTCACGCATTTCAACGTTTATGACGTCCTATCTCCTGAACTATGAGTCTTACAATAATATACACTCCTGGAAATTGAAATAAGAACACGGTGAATTCATTGTCCCAGGAAGGGGAAACTTTATTGACACATTCCTGGGGTCAGATACATCACATGATCACACTGACAGAACCACAGGCACATAGACACAGGCAACAGAGCATGTACAATGTCGACACTAGTACAGTGTATATCCACCTTTCGCAGCAATGCAGGCTGCTATTCTCCCATGGAGACGATCGTAGAGATGCTGGATGTAGTCCTGTGGAACGGCTTGCCATGCCATTTCCACCTGGCGCCTCAGTTGGACCAGCGTTCGTGCTGGACGTGCAGACCGCGTGAGACGACGCTTCATCCAGTCCCAAACATGCTCAATGGGGGACAGATCCGGAGATCTTGCTGGCCAGGGTAGTTGACTTACACCTTCTAGAGCACGTTGGGTGGCACGGGATACATGCGGACGTGCATTGTCCTGTTGGAACAGCAAGTTCCCTTGCCGGTCTAGGAATGGTAGAGCGATGGGTTCGATGACGGTTTGGATGTACCGTGCACTATTCGGTGTCCCCTCGACGATCACCAGTGGTGTACGGCCAGTGTAGGAGATCGCTCCCCACACCATGATGCCGGGTGTTGGCCCTGTGTGCCTCGGTCGTATGCAGTCCTGATTATGGCGCTCACCTGCACGGCGCCAAACACGCATACGACCATCATTGGCACCAAGGCAGAAGCGACTCTCATCGCTGAAGACGACACGTCTCCATTCGTCCCTCCATTCACGCCTGTCGCGACACCACTGGAGGCGGGCTGCACGATGTTGGGGCGTGAGCGGAAGACGGCCTAACGGTGTGCGGGACCGTAGCCCAGGTTCATGGAGACGGTTGCGAATGGTCCTCGCCGATACCCCAGGAGCAACAGTGTCCCTAATTTGCTGGGAAGTGGCGGTGCGGTCCCCTACGGCACTGCATAGGATCCTACGGTCTTGGCGTGCATCCGTGCGTCGCTGCGGTCCGGTCCCAGGTCGACGGGCACGTGCACCTTCCGCCGACCACTGGCGACAACATCGATGTACTGTGGAGACCTCACGCCCCACGTGTTGAGCAATTCGGCGGTACGTCCACCCGGCCTCCCGCATGCCCACTATACGCCCTCGCTCAAAGTCCGTCAACTGCACATACGGTTGACGTCCACGCTGTCGCGGCATGCTATCAGTGTTAAAGACTGCGATGGAGCTCCGTATGCCACGGCAAACTGGCTGACACTGACGGCGGCGGTGCACAAATGCTGCGCAGCTAGCGCCATTCGACGGCCAACACCGCGGTTCCTGGTGTGTCCGCTGTGCCGTGCGTGTGATCATTGCTTGTACAGCCCTCTCGCAGTGTCCGGAGCAAGTATGGTGGATCTGACACACCGGTGTCAATGTGTTCTTTTTTCCATTTCCAGGAGTGTAATTTTGCAGATACATTCAGTAATATGTGCTTATACTGTCTGCAAAATTCGTTCCAAATACCGTTGATAGTAAAGAAGTAATAAATTAAACGATCATGCCTGATACTGTAATTGTACTGCATGAAGAGCGAAATTGTAGTAAGCGATGAACTTTATTTCTTTCGTTGTTTAGTAGGGGAGTGACAATGAGAAAAAGTTTCGAAAAGGTTTGAAATTATGGGTGAACGTTGTTGGAAGTTACTGAGTGCTCTCGCTATAAAATACTGGATGAATATAGTCTGGGTAATTTGTGCGCCGTGACTTGCACTGCTTCAAGATATGTACACAGTTTGCAATTTTTAAACTTGCGGTACTGTGTTGAAAACTTAAGATTATACCTGTTAATGTGTAGATTACGGTAGCATTTAAAATTTTTAATTTCTGTCAGTAATTATGCGAAATATTGCTCCTGGTAAGAATCTGGTGTGTGGACGGCTTGGACACTTGTGGCTAGCAGCTGGCTGTGTTGCAGTGGTGTGCTCGCACATGATGGCGCCGTCGTACCTGGCGGAGGCGGTGCGTCGGCCGGGCGCTTTCCTGGGCTCTCGCTGCACCTCCTGGGATGACTTCTCCAGCGGACGCTGCGAGGGGCAGGACGGAATCGCGCTGGGCCTCTTCCAGAACTACTCGTGAGTCATACAGTGTGCCCAAATGTCTGCTGTTTACTTCGTGTGGACAACAGTATTTGTAAAAATTTAAAACATGTATTTCTTGGATTTTTCTATTTTTATTTATTTATTTATTTGTTCATTTATTTTTTGAGTCATCTGTTTTCTGGCTAGTTTGATGCGGCCTGCTACGAATTCCTCTCCTGTGCAAGCATTATCATCTCAGAGCAGAAATTACACTATTGGCCATTAAAATTGCTACACCACGAAGATGACGTGCTACAGACATGAAATTTAACCGACAGGAAGAAGATGCTGTGATATGCAAATGATTAGCTTTTCAGAGCATTCACACAAGTTTGGCGCCGGTGGCGACACCTACAACGTGCTGACATGAGGAAAGTTTCCAACCGATTTCTCACACACAAACAGCAGTTGCCCGGCGTTGCCTGGTGAAACGTTGTTGTGATGCCTCGTATAAGGAGGAGAAATGCGTACCATCACATTTCCGACTTTGATAAAGGTCGGATTGTATCCTATCGCGAGTGCGGTTTATCGTATCGCGACACTGCTGCTCGCGTTGGTCGAGATCCAATGACTGTTAATAGAATATGGAATCGGTGGGTTCAGGAGGGTAATACGGAACGCCGTGCTGGATCCCAACGGCCTCGTATCACTAGCAGTAAAGATGACAGGCATCTTACCCGCATGGCTGTAACGGATCGTACAGCCACATCTCGATCCCTGAGTCAACAGATGGGGACGTTTGCAAGACAAAAACCTTCTATACGAACAGTTCGACGACGTTTGCAGCAGCATCGACTGTCAGCTCAGAGACCATGGCTGCGGTTATCCTTGACGCTGCATCACAGACAGGAGCGCCTGCGATGGTGTACTCAACGACGAACCTGGGTGCACGAATGGCAAAACGTCATTTTTTTCGGATGAATCCAAATTCTGTTTACAGTATCGTGATCGTCGCATCCGTGTTTGGCGACATCGCGGTGAACGCACATTGGAAGCGTGTAATCGTCATCGCCATACTGGCGTATCACCCGGCGTGATGGTATGGGGTGCCACTGGTTACACGTCTCGGTCACCTCTTGTTCGCATTGACGGCACTTTGAACAGTGGACGTAACGTTTCAGATGTGTTACGACCCGTGGCTCTACCCTTCATTCGATCCCTGTGAAACCCTACATTTCAGCAGGATAACGCACGACCGCATGTTGCAGGTCCTGTACAGGCCCTGACCAGCACATTCTCCAGATCTCTCACCAACTGAAAACGTCTTGTCAATGGTGGCCGAGCAACTGGCTCGTCACTATACGCCAGTCACTACTCTTGATGAACTGTGGTATCGTGTTGAAGCTGCATGGGCAGCTGTACCTGTAAACGCCATCCAAACTCTGTTTGACTCAATGCCTAGGCGTATCAAGGCCGTTATTACGGCCAGAGTTGGTTGTTCTGGGTACTGATTTCTCAGGACCTATGCACCCAAATTGCGTGAAAATGTAATCACATGTCAGTTCTAGTATAATATATTTGTCCAATGAATACCCGTTTATCATCTGCATTTCTTCTTGGTGTAGCAATTTTAATGGGCAGTAATGTACAACCCAAGTCGTCAATTATTTTCTGGATGTATTCCGAACTCTGCGTTCCTCTACAGTTTTTACCAGCTACAGCTTCCTCTAGCACAGTGGAAGTTATATCCTGGTGCCTTGACAGATGTCCTGTCATCCTGTCCCTTGTCAGCATTTTCCATGTGTTCCTTTCCTCACCGATTTTGCGAAGAACCTCCTCATTGCTTACCTTTTTATCAGTCCGCCCAGTTTTCAACATTCTCCTATAGCACCACATCTTACATGCCTCAGTTCTCTTCTGTTCCGGTTTTTCCACATTCCATGTTTCACTACCAAACAATGCTGTGCTCCAGACGTACATTCTCAGACATTTCTCCCTCAAATTAAGACCTACGTTTGGCACTAGGAGACTTCTCTTGGCAAGGAACGCCCTTTATGCTAGTTCCACTCTCCTTTTATGTCCTGCTTTCTCCATCCATCATCATGAGTTATTTTGGTTTCTATGTAGCAGAATTTCTCAACTTAATCTTCTTTGTCATCTCCATTTCTGATGGTAAGTTTCCGCTGTTCTCATTTCTACTGCTTGTCAATACTTTCGTCGTTGTTCGATTTACTCAGAATCAATATTCTGTACTTGTTAGACTGTTCATTCCATTCAAGGCATCGTGTAATTCTTCTTCACATTCGCAGAGGGTAACAATATCATCAGCAAGTTTTATTCTTGGTATGCTTTCACCTTGAATTTTAGTTCCACTCTTGAGAAATTTCTTTTATTTCCCTCATTGCTTCTTCGATGTATAGATTGAAAAGTAGGGGCGAAAGACTACATCTGCCTTTCATCCTTCTTAATCAGAGCACTTCGTTCTTGGTCTTCTAGTCTTATTGTTCCATCTTGGTTCTTGTACATTGTTAATTCAAGAAACTAATATATCTGAAAATTAAATTTTCTTAAACAGCTTCTGCAACAACTTCACATTCCAGAAAGAGTAAAAGAGTAGTTTCCTAAGCTGTTGTCATTTCCTGTGTGTGATACTCTTTCTTCCTTTCCTTACTCCCTGATATCTCGTCTCTCGTTGTTGCACAGTGGACTTGCTCTTATCCTCATGATTTTGGGAGGAATAGGTTTCAAACTTCTGTCAGGTGATCCTGACTCGAGGCTACCGTTCTTCCCGGAAATCGCCGCAACGTAACGTCATGTAGTTCCTCAGCCGAAGCCATTTTTGTCTAATCCGCGATAATACTACATTTATAATTACCTTTACACTGAGTGAATATTAAAACTTACTTTCATTTCCTATCTTTTCTACATTTCCTTAATTCTCCGTTTACAACTTTGATCCATAACATTTATTTGCTTACTTTCCTTACTCGCAAGGTCATTCTCTCTCTTTCGATAGTCTTATTTGTGAACTGGTAACACTAGCATTATTTAAGGTGTTAACTTAGCTTCATGTCTAATAATGCCGTCAACAGACTCTTTAACTTCACTTACTTCTAAGTAACATGAGACAACTGACTATAATCCGTAAAATGCCAATCAGGTTTGATCCAGCAATAAGATTTTAGTCTCTACGAGGCAATATTTGTTCAAGTATGTGAAAGTGTACTGCTGACTCCAGAGATAGCTGGTGACACTATGATACCATGTCTCCTCTTGTTATATTCTTCCTTCATTGTCAGTAACGAGATCCATTTCATAGAGAGAACCTATATTATGCTACATTGACTATTCATGGCTTCAGATATTTTTTACCACCTATTGGTTCTGCTTACTGTCAAAAGTAATTTAAAGTACACTTGTATTCGTCTATACAGTCCTAATACTCCTCTCAAATCTTTCACTGCAACTGCTTTGGCGTAACGTAATAAATTCGTATCAGACCATTCAAGTGATTTGTAGGAAACTCAGAAGCTGAGACTGTGAAAATTTCCACTTTAACATCAATCCCACACAGAAGCAAGTTATTGTCCAAATAGTTGTAGACACTAAAAAAAGAAACAATTATCGACTGAAGCCGACAGTGGAGACATCACTTCCCTGTACCATGCGGAAGCAGGCGTATTTAGGTGCCAATGTTTTTCTGTGATATGGAATGAAACGCTTAGACCTTTAATTTTAAACTTTAGAACTGAGTCAGGACCGTATCCAGCTGCAGAATTACACAAATAATTGCGGTATTATTCATGTGTCTTTAAGACAAATGATGAGCCGGTTTCCCATTACCGTCTCAAAAATGTAAATATTCCGAACACAAACAGTTTTTTGTAGTTTTTTATACAACTTGCTGCCAATAAATGTAGTGGCTTGAGGTGGTAAGAAAAGTGGTATCTGATACACGTGATGGTACGAACGTTCAGAAATGATGGAAGAAGAAAAACTTTCAGTTTCACGTAAGGAGCCCTCGTCAGGAAAAAGAGGTTTTGCTGTACGATTTAATAATTGATTTGTTATGTCTTTACGAGACGAGGAAATAATTTTCTGACAAGAAATCTAGCAATGTATTTATTTATTTATAGATGATTCATCTTACAATGATGTAGGATTTATCATCATAGCTCAACGTAAACAAATAGCTCCAAAACACACATACACAAAATATATGCAGCAAGTATTCTTTTATGAGGACAGGCAGTCGACCATGGCCTCGATGAAGGAGCCATCTTGGCACTTCCCTGAAATAAATTAGGTAAACCACGGAAAACCTAAATGAGTATGTCCAGACAGAACAAACTCTATAGTCCCGAAGATGAAGTCAGTGTCTAAACAACAGCACCGCCTCTTTCAGTTGGTCGGTACTATACTACAGGGTGTTTCAAAAATGACCGGTATATTTGAAACGGCAATAAAAACTAAACGAGCAGCGATAGAAATACACCGTTTGTTGCAATATGCTTGGGACAACAGTACATTTTCAGGCGGACAAACTTTCGAAATTACAGTAGTTACAATTTTCAACAACAGATGGCGCTGCAAGTGATGTGAAAGATATAGAAGACAACGCAGTCTGTGGGTGCGCCATTCTGTACGTCGTCTTTCTGCTGTAAGCGTGTGCTGTTCACAACGTGCAAGTGTGCTGTAGACAACATGGTTTATTCCTTAGAACAGAGGATTTTTCTGGTGTTGGAATTCCACCGCCTAGAACACAGTGTTGTTGCAACAAGACGAAGTTTTCAACGGAGGTTTAATGTAACCAAAGGACCGTAAAGCGATACAATAAAGGATCTGTTTGAAAAATTTCAACAGACTGGGAACGTGACGGATGAACGTGCTGGAAAGGTAGGGCGACCGCGTACGGCAACCACAGAGGGCAACGCGCAGCTAGTGCAGCAGGTGATCCAACAGCGGCCTCGGGTTTCCGTTCGCCGTGTTGCAGCTGCGGTCCAAATGACGCCAACGTCCACGTATCGTCTCATGCGCCAGAGTTTACACCTCTATCCATACAAAATTCAAACGCGGCAACCCCTCAGCGCCGCTACCATTGCTGCACGAGAGACATTCGCTAACGATATAGTGCACAGGATTGATGACGGCGATATGCATGTGGGCAGCATTTGGTTTACTGACGAAGCTTATTTTTACCTGGACGGCTTCGTCAATAAACAGAACTGGCGCATATGGGGAACCGAAAAGCCGCATGTTGCAGTCCCATCGTCCCTGCATCCTCAAAAAGTACTGGTCTGGGCCGCCATTTCTTCCAAAGGAATCATTGGCACATTTTTCAGATCCGAAACGATTACTGCATCACGCTATCTGGACATTCTTCGTGAATTTGCGGCGGTACAAACTGCCTTAGACGACACTGCGAACACCTCGTGGTTTATGCAAGATGGTGCCCGGCCACATCGCACGGCCGACGTCTTTAATTTCCTGAATGAATGTTTCGATGATCGTGTGATTGCTTTGGGCTATCCGAAACATACAGGAGGCGGCGTGGATTGGCCTCCCTATTCGCCAGACATGAACCCCTGTGACTTCTTTCTGTGGGGACACTTGAAAGACCAGGTGTACCGCCAGAATCCAGAAACAATTTAACAGCTAAAGCAGTACATCTCATCTGCATGTGAAGCCATTCCGCCAGACACGTTGTCAAAGGTTTCGGTTAATTTCATTCAGAGACTACGCCATATTATTGCTACGCATGGTGGATGTGTGGCAAATATCGTACTATAGAGTTTCCCAGACCGCAGCGCCGTCTGTTGTTGAAAATTGTAACTACTGTAATTTCGAAAGTTTGTCTGCCTGAAAATGTACTGTTGTCCCAAGCATATTGCAACAAACGGTGTATTTCTATCGCTGCTCGTTTAGTTTTTATTGCCGTTTCAAATATACCGGTCATTTTTGAAACACCCTGTATATTCTTTGATACCAGAATACACACAATTTGCTCCAGATAACTTTATACTGTAAACGCCTTTTTGCTGTTCATCTATGCACACATAAAAGACATCCAATGATGAATCCAGAACCGTGAACATACGATGATGTTCGACCAACAACGCGGTGTTTTACCGAATACAAGAGAACTGTATATGACGATTCCATGTCAGTAAGTAAACACACTGAACAACTGTAGCTAGTGTAGCAACTTTTTCGCATTACACAGACGAATAAAATTACTGAAGTAATGTGGCAACTTGAATTTCAATCATCGTCAGCAAACCAATGGTAAATTGGAGTAACTATCGGTTTTGCTTATAATTATCGAATCGGACCCGGGTTACCTTCATGAAATTTATTCACTTGCCTCTCCCTTGTCCCTAGAACATCGTATCATCATTATAGAAACACCTGTGCATCTGGAACTTAATACTTAAATCATCTTCATCTATTAGACAAATGAACGAAAGTTTAATATTATTCCTTATCTGGAGTTCAAAAAGATATAACCTAATACCAATCATCATTTAATCAACAATTTTCAAGAGTTAAGTGACATTTTGGTTGTCTGGAAAATTGCTTTTCAGTCCGATGCTACTTCTTAGACAAATATTAAGTTAAAACACTAGTGTTGGTATTGTACTGCAATTAATTGATTTTCCTTTCTACAGTGACCTTTATGGTTTATACTTCTTTAAGACGTTGGTATTTAGTTTAATGATCATTTGCACTTGCACTCACTATCGGTATAGCGCTTCCTTTTGTAATAAATATTTCCTTCATTTAAGGAGAAGAAACAGATGCATACAATTTATCTTCTTCCGAAAACTCCTTGAATGTATATACATTGCATGACACCTTACGTGCGCTTCCATGGCGTAAATTACATCTGCCAGTCTCAAATTTATAAATGAGTGAAAGGATATTTGTTATTAAAGTGGAATTTACCGAATTAAGTCTCAGTCACTGTTATTTATTTTGTGATAAATACATTTCTCAGAGTTACGTTACCAGCGTTATTGTTCTCTTATTTATTATTAAACCTGCTCCTGGATAACCCTTATTTGCTGTTGTACTTATAACTATGTAATTACCTGACCGAAAGTCACGCCGGGCGGGGCGGCCGAGCGGTTCTAGGCGCTACTGTCTGGAACCGCGCGACCGCTACGGTCGCAGGTTCGAATCCTGCCACGGGCATGGATGGGTATGATGTCCTTAGGTTAGTTAGGTTTAAGTAGTTCTAAGTTCTAAGGGACTGATGACCTCAGAAATTAGGTCTCATAGTGCTCAGAGCCATTTGAACCATTTTGTACCGAAAGTCATCTTCCTCCTATCACCGAACTTCAGCAATTCCTCCTAGATCTAACTTCAAACTCTCTATTTCCTTGTTTACATTTTGCGACCCACCAACCATATTAAGGCTCTCACACTCCACGCTCCGACCCGTAGAAAGCCAGTTTTGTTTTTCCTGATGGCGACATCCTCTGTAATAGTCCAACCGATGGTCCGAATGGAGGATGTTTTACCTCCACAATATTTGACTCAAGTAGATGCGATCCTCATTTAAGCACACAGTTGAGCTGCATGCCGTCGTGAAAAATAACGGCTGTAGTTTACCCTTGTTTTCAGCCGTTTGCAGTAACGACACAGCAATGCCATGTTGGTTGATGTTACAAGGCCAGATCACTCAGTCATCCAGACTGCTGCCCCTGAAACTACTGAAAAACCTGCTGCTCCTCTTCATGAACCACACGTTTGTCTGACTTCTGCAGAGGTACCCTTCCGTTGCGGTTGCACTTGTTGTACGGCTTTCCTTATGTAAATAATTGAGGTACAAGAATACTCCGTTTCGGCAAGGACCATATTTCATCGAACAGCATAATGAATGCATTATTGTTGTTCTAACACGAAGCAAATAAGCATCACAGTAGTAAAAGCTTGTATGGCAGCTAGCACCGCAGATAATGAAGGAATTGGAAAAACGCAGTATGAGATGCAAGAAATTATTCAAGTCGTTTAGAGAGAGCAAAATGTAATTGTGATTGGTTACTAGAATTCGATATTAGGAAAATAGACGAAGGAAAAAAGAAGGTGAATGTGGACAGGAGGAAGGGAATGAAAGAGCAAGCCGCTTAGTAGAATTTCGCACAGAGCATAATTTAATCGTCGTAAAAACTTCGCTTAAGAACCATGACAGAAGGCAATGACTGACTGAAACAAGAAAAAGGAATACACTGGAAGACGAATGGGCACCATTGATAAATGAAATAGTGAAGGCAATAGAGGACCAAATAGGTAAAAAGACAAGCCCTAATAGATATTCTTATCACAGGAGATGCTGACTGTAATTGATGAAAGGAGAAAATATAAAAATGCTGCAAATGAAGGAGGCAAAAGGAGTACAGAGTTCTAAAACATGAGATTGATATAAAATGCAAAATCATAAGCAGGAATGGCTAGAAGACAGTTACAAAGCTATAGGAAATTGTATAACAAGGGGATTGAAGAGGTTCTTGGAGGAAACAGAAGCTGTGCGGACTTCGCCAGTTCAGATGGCAAGCCTGTACTAAAAAAAGAAGGATAAGGTGAAAGGTGGAAGGGATAGAGGTTTCATATCAAGGAAACTAATTTGAGGACAGTATTATAAAAAGAGAAGAGGTAGTAGTTAAAGATGGGAGATATGTTACTGCGAGAAGAATTTGATAGAGAACAGAAACACCTACGCCGAAACAAGTTTCCTGGAGTAAACTTCAATCGCTCAGAAATGCTGATGTCCTTGGAAGAGTCAGCCATGACAACACTATTCCACCTGGTGTGCAAGATACAGATTGAAACAAAAAGGTATGGCCAAATTTCTGGAAACACTCGTAAAACGTAGAGGACGAAAATATGTTGAATGACATGGGCCCAGAAATGCTTTATTTTCGTGTTAGAGCTCATTTTCCAATGTTCTTAACATATTACTTACGTGTAACAAACAGAAAAACATTGTATCAGCACCATATGAAACATTTTTCTAAGCGAAACATTCATTGTTGAATGAACTAGTCGGAGAAGTGTACTTGTGCATGAAAAACATTTGTTGATAGTGTCTTCAAACGCTATTCATGGCACGGATACAGCAAGTTCTCGTGCTGCATTCTACAGACAGTCATGTGGTCAACATTACTTCTTTCAGCTAATTGCTGACTGCAAATGTTGCGGATTGCTAATGTTTATTTACGTCAGAGACAGAAAAGGTCTTAAAAGAACAGTTGAGAGGAACGGAAAGTGTCCTGAAAGAAGTGTAAGAGATGAACATCAAAAAACGAAAGGTAAGATTAATACACTGTAGTCGAATTACATTAGGCGGCGCTGAGGAAACTCGATTAGGAACTGGGGCACTAAAAGTACTAGATGAGTTTTGAAATTTCGGCATCAAAATAGCTCACGATGGCCGACGTAGAGAGGATGTACTGGCAAGAAAAGCGCTACTGAAGAACATAAATTTGTTAATACCGAAAATATATTTGCTTGAAGTCTAGCCTTGTGTGTAAGTGAAACGTGGACGACAAGAAGTTTGGACAAGTAGAAAAAAAAAAGCTGTTGAAATGTGGTGCTACAACAGATTGATGAAGATTAGATGGGTAGATAATGAAACTAATCAGGAAATACTGACTAGAGTTGAGATGAAATTTGTGATGAAATCGGTTTGTGGGACACATTCTGAGACATCAAAGAATCATCACTTCAGTATTGCCAGGAGGTGTCTTTGGGTGGAGAGGGCGTGGGGTTGAGGGAGTAATTGTAGAGGGAGACCAAGAGCTGAATACAGAAAGTTGGATCAAATGGACTTAGGCTATAGTTGCAGTTGTTATTCGGAGACTTGCACAGGATAGGGTAGCGTGGAGAGTTGTATCAAACCAGTCTTCGGACTGAAGAACGCAACAAGTAGAAAGTTCTCTGAAACCTTAAAGGTTTGCAAATTTACAGAACTACTTTATGACGTCTGCGCTATTCCGATATATTGGCATCACGCTGGGGTTTTCCTGCCACAGAGTGGTTCCGCGAGCTTTCCGTGCCACGGAAGGTCTACATGCGGCAAGAACACTGTAGAATAGTCTGTAAAGAAGCTTTTTTCCATGCACCGAATAGCCTAATCATTTCCGACAAGTGCGTTACCGAAATCATGCCTTCTCTAAGTAACGTTTCGTGTGTCTGAGCTATATCAATTCCGGAGCTCTTTGCTGTGATTACTATTGTAATTTGATCAAGAAATACTTTAACATATAAATAGTCTTATCTCGTGAACTTAGAGGTAGGCTGATCTTTTTGAATCAGACTTGGGTGTAAAATTTTATTTCTTATTATTATAAAGAACGATCAAAAGAATTCTGTTGGAAGGCCGTACCGTTCAAAATCGGTGTGACAGCCAGGCAAAATCGCCATCAGCATTGAGGCAATCATCCCAGCAACGGACAAGCTTGAAGATACGCGTTTGGTAAAACATAGCGTCCTGCTGCGTGAAAAAGTCCGTAACTGCCTGCTGCACATCCTAGTCCGACAGGAATCTTCGAACGTTCAAGGTCTTTCTTGATACCGATGAGGACACAATCGTATGTGGAGAGATCAGAACTACAGGGTACGTGCTCGAGTGTCTCCAATTGAGTTAGCGTATCTTCTTTGTGATATGGGTACGTCCGTTATCACGAAACAGCAGAACCCCTTGGTGTACAATTCCGCAACAGTGGTTGTCAACAGAAATGTTGTCCTATACACATTATTTATTTTCCGATGGACGTCCATTGTGTTTGTCCTTTGCCAGCCAGGAAAAGAATAACAGCACGTTGGTCCTGTTTGGTTGCATTCGGTAATAACGTCGCCTTAGTTCACGTTTCCGCATTTACCGAACGCACATCGTACAGTCGCGAATGCCACACTTATCATTTCTATACGTAGCGGTGCTTATAAAACAGTATCGACGTCGCGCTACGTTGCATACATGCTCTCAAACGGAAGCTTTCTGATTGCCCCTTACATTAACAGCGGTTTAATTTCCTCAGAATAATGAAAGTAACTCTGCAATAAGAAATGAGAAAACAGTAGGTGAGACATTTGTTCAATGCTATCGCGTAGTCGCTATCCAACAAATAGGCCATAATGCTCCAGGAACGGAAGCAAAGAATAAGATGGCAGAACCTCCCCTCCACGACTTGAACGTCAGAGATAGAGCAGCAGTTCGTGTGGGCAAAACCAGCATAGACAAAAATCAGCTCTATCCTTTTGATTGGAACCTCCTTGGTGGTCGCCTTAATCGACATAATGTAAACCACAAAATGGTTCAAATGGCTCTGAGCACTATGGACCTGAGGTCATCAGTCCCCTAGACTTAGAACTACTTAAAATTAACTAACCTAAGGACATCACACACATCCATGCCCGAGGCAGGATTCGGACCTGCGACCGTAGCAGCAGCGCGGTTCCGGACTAAAGCGCCTAGAACCGCTCGGCCACAGCGGCCGGCTGGAAACCACAGAAAAAAAAATTGAATGATCCATAGCCTTCCAGAATGCGAATCCAGCTATTTTGCTCGGTGATTCCTACCAGCGGCTGTAGCCGAGCGGTTCTAGGCGCTTCAGTTCGGAACCGCGCTGCTAACGTCGCAGGTTCGAATCCTGCCTCGGGCATTGATTGTGTGATGTCCTTATGTTAGTTAGGTTTAAGTAGTTCTAAGTCTAGTGACTGATGACCTCAGATGTTAAGTCCCATAGTGCTTAGAGACAATTGAACCAATTGTTTCCTGAATTTGGATTTGTAATACGTCGTTAGGTATTGAGACGCAAATATGTGGGATATTTAGGACACGTTACAATATTCTAGTTATTTGAAGAGGAGTGGAACTAGGATTCATCTGAGAGAAGGTAAGCAAGGCAGAATGGATATCGGTAAATAATTTTCTGTCATCTACACCTTGGGAAGGATGAAGTCTACGAAATATTTGATGGTCGGGGAGGATGGGAGTATTGTGTGTTTGTCAATATTATTGAATCCTCACATATTGCGACTTATTATTCTTCCACTCACACTTGTTCCCACCTAACAGCTAGGTAAGTGCATGTAGTAAGGCAAATGTACAGCACTTTTAGCATCAGCACCATATGCCCGCAGGACGTTCGGCTCGTTCTACCTGCGCACGGCGGAGCAGTCTCCGTACGGCCTGGGGGAGGCTGGCGCGCGGCCGCCACAGCCCATGCTGGACCTGGACAACTCACTGGAGGCGGAAGGTGCCGCGCAGCGGCGCGAGGGGCGCATGCGTGATCTGGACAACTCGCTGCCTCCGGTTGGAGGCTCTGGCGCCGTGGCCCCGTGGGAGGCGCTGTTGCTGCTACTGGCTGCCACCAGCGTTGCCATGGCAACCACGTGACCTGCGCGGCCAGGTGTGCTCCTCCACCTACACGCCGGATAGCGGCAGCGTGGTGAACTTCCCAGCAGAGCTGGCTGCAGCCATGTCGCTGCCAGTGAGACTCGCTAAACAAGCTCAATGAACAGTGTGCCCGCGTCAAATATTTACGCTCGGTGTGCGTTTTTATGTGGCTGTGAGGACTTGTGTTTCTTATAATAGACGCTCTTTGATAAATTATTCAGACGTTACTATATTATAAAATCATAAATATAGTGCGCCGTTAAGTGAAAATAAGGAGTATTATTGGCAATAAAAAAAATACTGAATTGTTTACTGTTTCATCTTTTGACATTGCAGAACTTTACATTTAGCCCATCTGTAAAATAAGTCTCATATTTACTCCAGAAACATTAGTTTTGCGTTTAATGGAAGCCTTTAAGGTTCTAATACATAACTATTTCATATTTACATCTACACTCCTGGAAATGGAAAAAAGAACACATTGACACCGGTGTGTCAGACCCACCATACTTGCTCCGGACACTGCGAGAGGGCTGTACAAGCAATGATCACACGCACGGCACAGCGGACACACCAGGATCCGCGGTGTTGGCCGTCGAATGGCGCTAGCTGCGCAGCATTTGTGCACCGCCGCCGTCAGTGTCAGCCAGTTTGCCGTGGCATACGGAGCTCCATCGCAGTCTTTAACACTGGTAGCATGCCGCGACAGCGTGGACGTGAACCGTATGTGCAGTTGACGGACTTTGAGCGAGGGCGTATAGTGGGCATGCGGGAGGCCGGGTGGACGTACCGCCGAATTGCTCAACACGTGGGGCGTGAGGTCTCCACAGTACATCGATGTTGTCGCCAGTGGTCGGCGGAAGGTGCACGTGCCCGTCGACCTGGGACCGGACCGCAGCGACGCACGGATGTACGCCAAGACCGTAGGATCCTACGCAGTGCCGTAGGGGACCGCACCGCCATTTCCCAGCAAATTAGGGACACTGTTGCTCCTGGGGTATCGGCGAGGACCATTCGCAACCGTCTCCATGAAGCTGGGCTACGGTCCCGCACACCGTTAGGCCGTCTTCCGCTCACGCCCCAACATCGTGCAGCCCGCCTCCAGTGGTGTCGCGACAGGCGTGAATGGAGGGTCGAATGGAGACGTGTCGTCTTCAGCGATGAGAGTCGCTTCTGCCTTGGTGCCAATGATGGTCGTATGCGTGTTTGGCGCCGTGCAGGTGAGCGCCACAATCAGGACTGCATACGACCGAGGCACACAGGGCCAACACCCGGCATCATGGTGTGGGGAGCGATCTCCTACACTGGCCGTACACCACTGGTGATCGTCGAGGGGACACTGAATAGTGCACGGTACATCCAAACCGTCATCGAACCCATCGTTCTACCATTCCTAGACCGGCAAGGGAACTTGCTGTTCCAACAGGACAATGCACGTCCGCATGTATCCCGTGCCACCCAACGTGCTCTAGAAGGTGTAAGTCAACTACCCTGGCCAGCAAGATCTCCGGATCTGTCCCCCATTGAGCATGTTTGGGACTGGATGAAGCGTCGTCTCACGCGGTCTGCACGTCCAGCACGAACGCTGGTCCAACTGAGGCGCCAGGTGGAAATGGCATGGCAAGCCGTTCCACAGGACTACATCCAGCATCTCTACGATCGTCTCCATGGGAGAATAGCAGCCTGCATTGCTGCGAAAGGTGGATATACACTGTACTAGTGCCGACATTGTGCATGCTCTGTTGCCTGTGTCTATGTGCCTGTGGTTCTGTCAGTGTGATCATGTGATGTATCTGACCCCAGGAATGTGTCAATAAAGTTTCCCCTTCCTGGGACAATGAATTCACGGTGTTCTTATTTCAATTTCCAGGAGTGTAGATACCTTGTTCCTTAACTTCCATAAGAGATTCGGTACAGTTCTCTACTGCCTCCTGATGAACAAAATACGAAAGTACGGAATATCACTCCAACTGTGTGATTAGAATGAAGAGTTCCAAGCAAACAGAGCACACCATATCATTCTGAACGGAAAGAAGTATTCAGGCGTGAAAGTAGCTTCGGGCGTGCACTAAGGCCGTGTTATATGACCATTACTTTTCACAATGTAAATATATGACCTAGTAGATAATGTCAGAAGTTCCATGAGGTTTCTCGCGGATGTTTCTGTTTCATACGGAGGAGTAGCGGCGCTAGAAAAATGTAGCGAAATGCAAAAGGCCTGCAGAAGATCGACATTTGGGGCAGAGAGTTGCAGTTGACCCTCAACAGAAATCTAACACATTTCGGATACTGTTTATTGAACAATCACTGGATGTATTTTCTTCCATAAAATATCTGGGACTAGGTGTAAAGCGTGCGTAGAAATTTGAAATGGCAGCACATAAAATCCATCGCAAGTAAGGCAGATGCTATATTGATATCCATCGGAAAAATCCTTAGCAAATGTAGTCAACCAACCAAGGAAGAAGCTTACAAAACACTGGTTCGATCAGTATTTGAATATTGCTCGTCTTTATGGGATCCACATCAGATATCACTGATCGAGGGAATAGAGAAGATCGAAAGAATAGCAGCACATTTTTCACAGAGATGGTCAACCAACTCCAGTGGCAGACTCTGCAAGACAGGCGTACTGCATCACGTTATCGTCTATTGGAGGAGGAATTCTTCACGATCAGTTTATTATTAATAGTTGAAAACTGGTTTCTCCTGACAACGGAACGAAGTGTGAGAGCTTAAACGAATTAAAAGAGTTAGGAACTGGGTATACGCAAGTTGGATGCATCCATTTGTATACAGCCTTTAGTGACGAGAGGCTGTTTTTGTCACCTATTCCCTGCTTAATTACAATTATATTAATACCGTCATCTGCGCACGGGCGTTGATATACATCAACGGGGATAGGTGAAAATGTGTGCCCCGACCAGGACTCGAACCCGGTATCTACTGCTTACGTGGCGGACGCTCTAGCCATCTGAGCCACCGAGGGCACAGATGATAGTGCGACTGCAGGGACTATCTCGCGCACGCCTCCCGCGAGACTCACATTCTCACATTTTATGTCCACACACTACACTCGTAGTGTCCCACCCCAACACACTCATTACTCGTGGAAGACATTCTTCCAAGTCCCGTAAGAGTTCGGGGATTATGCGTGCATCCGCACAGAAGAAGAGGGTCATGGCCGGTATCGCCAGTACTTTATACTTATATGGATATGGTGTCTGTTCTTTCTGACATGTCCGAAAGAACATACGCCATATCTATAAGTATATATTTCCTGTTTGGTGGGAAAGCTGCCCGTGACGTCAAGTGAACTATTTTGATATTCGCTGAAAAGAAGTTACTTTGTAGAGTAGTGATTTTACGGAGAAAAGGTTCACAGGTGATACGCTATGTCAATAAAATTGTACCTACAACGCTGATTGGCGACAGTGAATAGATCGTAAAGAAATTCTGGGGATGTTTTGGACACGCGGGACAGAGGAGTCAATTGTCGAGGGTAGAAGAGAGGGACGCGGGACATGGTAATTTTTTTTCTGGAGATATAACAGTTTCGTAAGGCATATATTTGACATATATAGGGAATTACTAAGCTAATTTTGATTACGGAAAGACAACAAGACTTGTGTGGAATCATAATTTATATCTACTATGGGGATTGGGGTGTGCGGAGTAGTGGTAAGGTATGAGGTGTACGAAGGTGTGATAGTCTGTTGCTCTTGTTTATCGCCCTCAAAATGAGGCGACTGTCTGCTTCGAAGATATTAAATCGTGTGTAGAAAAGTGTAAGCGTAAGGTGTATTGTTACGGATAGCTACAGTGCGGTGGAGCTATGTTCTTTGTTGGCTGTAAAAGTGTTGACACCGTTCACCTACTGTCGAACGATTCTTTCAATGGCAGAAATTAAATCCTAGTTAAAATCAGGTTGACCACGTGTGCTGCTAAAGAATCTTCGTGGTTTTGCTTCAATGATCAGAAGCAGCTGGGTAGTCTCCGCCCATTCCAGCACTATCTCCCCATCTATTTGGTCAAATTCATATTCCCAGATGGTGCTGTGAGTCGCTGTGAGTAAACGCTTCTTTTTAAATTTATTTTTATTTATAGACTTACTGTCATTGAGGTATAATTAGAATGAGCGCTAAATTATATTCGTACATACTTTTAACGTTAGTTCCAACAACTATCCCCAACAATTGTCATGTAAAATTTCTGATAACCTAGAGAATAAAACAAAATTAGATATTCACAGCTTTGAGAAGGAGGAATGTCTAATTACTTTCCACTGCTCTTAATTAATGGTGTTTCAGGTGGTTTATACAGTTTTCGTTACAGCCGTCGTACTTCTGACATCTGTCAATTTGACGGCTGTTTCCGCCAAGTCTTTGAAGCGCAAGCTTTGCTCGTGGATTGCTAGCCCGGTCAAGAACCACATCGGCCGTGGAAACGTATTCCTTCCTGCTGCGAGGCTGATTGGGACTTGACAACATTGTAGAATATGTCTGCCAATCCTGTGATAATCGCATTACTTTCTGAAGTGGCAAAGAGTTGTCCTGCTAAATTCAATTGGCATTTTCTCAGTATCTGAATTAAATATTTTGGACGATTTTCACTTATGGTATGTCGCCTATCAAACGAGTGATTTTAATCAACGGGGGTCATTCTACGCAGAAACTACAACTAATTTCGACTTTTTGTTGTGGGTTATATGTTTTAGACATCACTAGCAGCACAATGAGGGAGCACAGACTGCAATAGTTGCTCGCTGGGTCTGAGACAACTCAGTGGCGCCGTAAAGCCGAGGCTGCGTCGGTTGTAGCGGCCAGCATCACAGGAGATCAGCTTTTTATCTCTTATTTAAGACATCTACCGCCGCTGGGCGTCCTGAATGTGACCATAAATTCATGTCAAAACTATCTCACATGATGCGACAGAACTATTTTCTGATGCGATTTCATCGATAGCACTTGCACCATACAAGGCACAAACGTCTGAGCTTCTTCCACTTCCTTCACCCCTCTGTTCGATTCAAAGAGAACAAAATGTCACAAATGTTAATTTTTTCCGTTTAATGTTCCGTTTTATAACCTATAAACAACGCCACCGTCAAAAATATGCAACGTGCAAGATGTCATCTCAAGAATAATAATAGAACCAGAAATAAGAAATAACAATAGATAAATGGACTTATAGCAACCTGCGTACCAACATGCGAAACAAAACATTTACGAATTTATTCACCTACCTCCTTTCTCCGGGAAAATTTTGCCCGATATAGTAGATTTCGTACTTAACATTCCCCACGTCATATGCTGCGTGAGTTCTGATTACAACGTTGTACACTCAATTTACTGATAGTATTTTAAGCTGAAGTTCAAACTACAGTATTCAATAACCTTATGTTTGGCAAAGTGAATGCAGAAAACTTCCTAGGTAGGTCATAGGTTCAAGGCGCAATGTGTTTCGATCACATGGGCTGACGCTAAATAGCGTCAGGCGGCTGCAGACCCGTCGAGCAGAAATTGTCATCAGGAGAGGCAGCTACGAGCTCTTTCGTGAAAACGTTTCTGGCGTTTTTCTATTGCTGGCGGGGCAGAAAAAGAAATACACTGTATATGAGCTTCGAACAGATTCGTACTGTTTATTAATCTGCTGGAAAATGGGGTTCAGTAACTCAGCTTTTCTTTTGAACTGCGTGACGTTTACCTCGAACAGGTGGTGCAGCAGAGTAGCTCAAGTGAATGCCAACACTTCTTGCGGAAACTTACTTGTCTTACATCGTTGGAAGTTTGTGTGGATCGCTGTTATGCGATTTTATTTCCCTGATTACAAAACCAAGTCGAACGTACGTAATGAGTAACCAAGGCAGCTAGTTAATGGCATTTCGACATAACAAGGAAATAAAAATATTGAACAGGCTACAAATCACCCAGAGAATCAGTGTGTCGGAATTCTCATGAAGTGCAGCACACCTGCGTGAGGACCAAATCATGATTCTTCCAAATTTGGAGTTTGGTTCTGATGGATTGATGCTAGCTTGGCATACCTAAGGGTCACTTCAGATGACAGCTTTAATAGGCAGAAACAATTTCTATTCACGTGTGATTATCCTATTCACCTGTGATTCCGTAAGGCCCACTAGAAATACAGGCCCCGCAACGACCTCGTGACTGATGACTCTCGATCTTCCACCATAACCAAGTCCATCAACATGAGGTAGCAAATATGAGGTAGCAAATATGAGGTAGCCAAGGAGGTGTAAACTTGAGTTGTACTATGCCAAGACTGTTTGGTAGCTACAACAGGAAAACACAATTAGCAAGAGTACAAAATAAGGAAGTATTTATTACTTAACTTTGTTGTAGTTCATGATCTGTTGGTTGACACTTATAGAAGACGCGACTAGACTAAGCGTCTGTAGACTGACATAATTTACAAGTCACAGATCTTGCAGTGACGAATTAATCTCTCGTAATCTTGAATGTCGAATCCGGTGAATTTGAAGACTAACTTGCTGACAGAACTTAGAATTGTTTATAACTGCCAACTTAATACTGTTGACTTTACTGCAGTACTATTACGGAACTTTACAACTGGGCTACGAAGACTTGATGGCAGCAATGACTGAGCTGCGGACGTTGACTGACTAACATCGGCGCTGGCTGACCACTGAGCGCGGCTACGAACTGTAGTCTGGCCCAACTGCACTACACTCCTGCTACACATGAGGTGGCCTAGCGGCGCCTCGCGGCGAGCATAAGTACTGCTACTGGCTGTGTACTCTTTGGCTAACACAGCCGTTCTTCGGTTCCGTTTATCAAGAGCATCGCATCCGTTGGATCGATCTCTCAGGCAGCGGTATGGTCGTATGACTGACGAAATCATCACAGTTGCCTTGTCCTACATATAACGCAAGCACTCGGCTATGTATGGATCCCATACGAAATCAATATGTCAATGAAAGTGTACCCATTAAAGGTTTTAACACTGCTATGTGTTACTGAGAGCTTCCATGTGTTTAAAAGTATAGTTACGAATTATGCAACTCGTCTGAAATAGTAAATCACTCCCCGCTGGAGACGATCGCTGGAACTCGTAAGGCCTATAGTGTCGCGTGCTGTGACTCACGACAAAAGGCCCCTGTCCTCATTTTCATCGTCATCTGTGAGGGGAGTGACGTATGGAAGGCAGGTGCGAAACATTCTTGAGTGCTGCTCGAGTGTTTGGGATATCCAGTAGGTCAACTTTGGGGAAGACATCGAAGTAATTCAAAGGCCCGCTGCTATTTTTGTTATCAGCAGATTCGATAATCTCGCGGGTATTTCAGAGATCCTTTGTGAACTCAAATAGGAATCGCTAGAGGGAAGACGATGATCCTTTCGCGAGGCACTATTGAGGAAATTTAGAGAAACGGCTTTTGAGGCCGACTGCAGAACGACTCTACTACCGCTGACCTATACTTCACAAAAGAACGACGAAGATAAGCCAAGGGAAATTAGAGCTCGTAGGGAACAGGATAGGATATGATTAGCAGTGGTACGTGTTACTCTCCATCATGCACCGTATGGTGGCTTACGGATTACGTGTGTAGATGTAGATATCTCATTGGCCCCGGGTTCCGTAAAGTGAAGGACGTACGACTGCACCGTGGTTCGATATTCTCTTTAAACGTGATATCCCTTCGCTACCGACTAGAGGTTAAGCTGACCCACGACAGAGGCCGGAGAGTGGCAGGCCGGAAGTCTGTCACCAGTACCTCAATTACACTAGTAATTTTATTTTAGTTAATGGACCACACGTCATGTAAGGCCACAACACACTTATTTCATCTTTTATTTGAGCTAGATTTGTTGAAAATAGTGGTTCTGGACTAGGTTTCGAACTCTGATTTTCCCATTCGCGTGATTTGACCTCTTAGTGACGATACAGTTCCAGCTATTCGTCATTTGCTAAAGATTCCAAACTCCTCAAGGACTCCACGTACGGTGCGAGTCTGGCTTTAAATCCTCGTACGACACAATCGTTTTCGGTGCTTCTTTTCAAATTCTAGCATGAGCACACGTAACCGTTACTGGAAAATTATACACATACATTTCTACTTAACAAACGACCACAAAAATAAGCAGTCTGCGTAGCAGCGTGTTGTACAACTTGAAAGTCATTCTTTAAATCTGAGTCATTATGTGGGTGGGAAGACAGTTCAATTGCAACTGAGAGTGTGTTCACTTATGGTACAATCCAGCACAGCCATAACGTCATATCTACGATAGCAATGTTAGTGCCTAGAGTGAATTACCGTGAAACTTGTGTAGAATTTTTTTCATACGCTGTTGAAGAATGCAGCCATGCTGAAGAAAATTCACAACAGAGATAAATACAAATAGTATGCTCGCACTCCTTTTGTTAGAAGGTACTAATAAAGTATTACTTAATACACTTTTTTCAACAAATTGATGTGATATTTTGTATCTCTTACCTTTATTTATTTATGTGGTAACTTTAACACATACCTGAACATGCTGTCACTTTTCTAGTTAATACTTCCCACATATGCCTTTTCTTACCGATTTTGGAAGGCACCTACACTTTTCTTATCAATCCACTCATATTTCAGCATCCTTTCGTTCCATCAAATCTCAAACGTTTCGATTCTCCTAACTTTCGGATTTCTTACAGTCTATGATTTACTTTCGTACAATAATGCTGTGCTCCAGACGTACCAACATGCTCAAATGTATCCGAAGTGCCTGAAGTTTGTTCCGCCAGATATGCAGGCAGCCCGCATAACGTAGCTTTACTGCAGGTCGTCTAATCCCTTTTCAATACAGTCGTCTGACTATACAAAATGGTTACTACAAATGACCACTTCAAAACAATGCTCTGTATAGCGATAACTCCTGTTATGAACAAATACCATGACACCACAAATATCAGTAAACACCTTATTAGATATGAGATACTCATTAACTCTTGTAAATTCAAATTTGTGCAATAAATGACGTTTCTAAAATGTTACCGCTCTCAACATTATTTGAGATAAGTAATGCCCATAGCCCCGCCGCGTAAATCATTCCATAATCCCCATTCAAAATTAAATTCATTTGCGAACAAGACATTTTTCAGGAATGTCTGAATAAAAATTCGAAGTATTCTCTCTCTAAAAGTTTATCCGTAGACCTATTAACCGTCTAGCTCTTGGCGAATGGTTTTTTATAAGCTTGGTAATAAACTACCAAGTTAGAAAAACCATAGCTAACACAGTCAAGTGGCTTGGCATTACCATCACAAGTAATTTCATTGCATTCAAGATGCAGGTGGATTTAGGTGTGCAGTTCCGAACTCAACTATCGCTGTTGTCAGCTCACACAAAGTGATGTTAGAAATCTACGTTACTCATGAGAAGTGAGTTGTGGGTTTTAATTCCGCTGCAGAACAAACTAGTTCGTCCTGTTCTGGATCGGGATTAAGACGCAGCACCAATAGCAGTGCAACTAAGCAGAATTGTCGTACCTGACCGAAGCTCGGACACACGACTTATTTTCATTGTTGACTAGGCATAGATATACGTGATATACCTCATATTTAGCTAGTCCCAGTTAGTGAACATGAACGTCACATTACATGTCGAACTCCTTGTCCTGGATTGGGACTCCTATGAAACAACTATCGTTGCTTTAATTAGCCGTGAAAGATGTTGGACGTGGTCTCATTCTCAAGTAACGAATTAGAAATGACGTGACGTAAGGTTTTGTTCCAGACGAGGGACCGAGCGAGGTGGCGCAGTGGTTAGCAAACTGGACTCGCATTCGGGAGGACGACGGTTCAATCTCGTCTCCAGCCATCCTGATTTAGGTTTTCCGTGATTTCCCTAAATCGTTTCAGGCAAATGCCGGGATGGTTCCTTTGAAAGGGCACGGCCGATTTCCTTTCCAATCCTTTCCTAACCTGAGCTTGCGCTCCGTCTCTAATGACCTCGTTGTCGACGGGACGTTAAACACTAACCACCACCACCACCACCACCACCACCACCAGACGAGGGATCGAACGCAGCACCTAATCGGATTGTTAACTATACATAGTCGAATGACAGGTACTGAATTTTCTCAGCAGTAGCGAGATGTTCTAAATGACGAGACAAATGAATAATTCCTACCTTCCCGGGATTCGAACGCAGTACCTATCGGCATTTGTTCTGCAGCTACCAATGCGATGTGCGCATGTTTAAATTAGGGCTAACGTCATCAAGAGTTCAGTGCTGACTGGGGATCGGAATCCTTACACAATGCCTTCGAATACTCACGAACACAAGTTAACTGTCGATTTCTTTTTCACCAGTACGTAGGAGTGGCACTTTTGAACTTCAAATGATGTGATGAGAAATTCTGTGTCTTCTTGGGAGCCGAAATCGTCACATATCTTTACTGCTGTTAACAACTGGAGAGACGTTAAAAATCAGAACTATTTTCCCGTAGCAGTTAGACGCGCTTATGCTACACACTGAAAAGACATGTTTCTCAAGCTCTAGTATTCTAACCCAGAGTCGCACCTTACGTGTGGGGCCTTGTGGAGAACGAACAGATATATCGTCACGAAGGAATCAGATCCTGCGAATGGGAAGATCCGAGCTCGAATCCCACTCCAGAACCAGTTATTCAACAACTCTATCTCAAGTAGAAGATGAAGTAAGTGTCCTGTAAACTTACATGGCATTTAACCCATTAAGTAAAATAAAATTACTGGTGTAATGAAATAAATATGCAAAGAAATATCTAATTCGGGATAAATCTTTTCATAATTGTTGAATCTGGGACAAACTGATGTCGGAAACCACCTCTCAAAAAATTCGGGACAGAGATATAAAAATCGTGAGTGCCCTAACAAAAACGTGACTAATGGTTACCTTAGTTAAGATGTTATAGGGTACGTCGTATGTCGTCAGGGACTAGTTTCCTTGGTAACAGAAAGTAAAAACTGTAAAGGGTGACAGAAACCAAATAGTATATCGAACAAATGATCTTGGATGCTCAGTGTGAGTGCTACTCCGAAATGCAGAAGTTGTCACAGCAGAGAAAATCTGGACTGGGTGCATCAAACCATTCAGAAGATTAATATAAAAAAGTGGTTTGAGTATCTGAAAATGAAATTGAGAATTTAGAAACTGGTGATGCTGTACGAGAGGAGTAAATAAATAATATCTCGAAAGAACTACATAATGAAGTTTATTCAGCTGCGGACCCAACGCCCGAACTTAACCGAGATAATGAAAAACAAACAGAGAGAAGTACTGCGTTGTATTCATAAAGACGGGCAGCGTTATCCGGTAGATCAGAAATCTGCTAGAGCCATAACAGATTGCTGGTCTGCGTGACTGGAATCCGATACACAGTGTGCCATAATTTATGAGATCCGCCCGCTGTCACGGTTCGCAATGCCGGACACGGTAGGCATCTGCTGTTGTGACGACAGACGCCAACGTCTCCTCATTGGATGCCTGAAACGGCAACGTGGCAAACGAAAAACCAAGCGTTGGAGTTGTGTAATAGTGCACGCGGCTACTTTTTCCACTACTACACATTTACAACTTATGACACAAATATCGGTAATTAAAGAAATATAGTCTACATCGGTGACTGCGTTATTCAGACTTCTAATATAGTTCTAGGTGTATCAACAACACAACATTTCCTATGAATTCACACAACTTTTGTCAGCGACGTAGAGAGACCAAGGGTGACTGTTCATGTGGTTTGGTACAGACGACTTCGCCAAAGAAATTAATCTCAATAAACAACCACTTATGATACTCCCATGTTCGACATGTCAGAGGAATACAACGTTGCGAATGGGGTTTCCAATTAGATGTTATGAAATAAAGGCCTGTGCTACCCACGAAGCGTGGAAGTGGGATCCCACGTGCCATTGGATATTCAAGGGCCATTGAGGAGCAGAACGTAATTAACGATTGTGTACCGATTTATATTCCTCCGATTACTGCGCCAACCACAAATTCGGGTTACCTACCAAATTATAATCTTACGGATAATAATCCTAGATCGGACAATTCGTTGATTAAAAAGTTGTAAAACTTAATTGATCAGTATATGCAATTAGATGGATTTGTCCCGTACAACGAATACCACCAATATATTGCCCACATGGAGGACTATTGAATCGAGGGGAGGTACTAAATTTCCACGTTCATCATCTGTGTAATGTACGAAGTGCTCACAATAACGAAATTATTGGAAAGTTCCTGGCTGTTACATCTGAATTTTAGTTGAAGCCACGCAGTGGCGGAAGCATACCAGTTCTATCCTTTTTCGGGAAAATGGCGCCCAAATAGGTGACCTGACTTGAGAGTCAAGTAGACTGAGCTACCATCTGTGGCGAG
Organism: Schistocerca nitens; assembly: GCF_023898315.1. Taxonomy (NCBI): domain Eukaryota; kingdom Metazoa; phylum Arthropoda; class Insecta; order Orthoptera; family Acrididae; genus Schistocerca; species Schistocerca nitens. The sequence goes on from NC_064617.1 coordinate 510,664,801, forward strand.
ACAGCACCTACTAATCGTTTCTTGCCTTTGTCATCTTGATTAAGGTGATTCACTAATCACGTGTGCGATGTCTGGCTATACGTATAGCATTGAGAGGCACTCCCCAGCCGCTGCCGGTTGCTGATTTTGGACGAGTACATATCGCAGATAGTGGGAGGGCGACACCGCCATTCTGATACGCAAGCGTTGACTTCCACTATCTTGGAAGCAGCCTTGTGTTAAGACTGGCCGCTTTTGTCAGCATGCTCACCACAGGTGACGTACAACTGCGGTGATCGCTTAGTGTGATCACGCTGTCTGTCATTGCGGGAATCCTTCTTCACAACTCCCCTGACCGCCACGTGCCCGGTTCCCGTCGTTCTGAACGTAGTACGCAACTCATAGCTAGAAGTTTTCTCTTTCTTGATTCATGGCAATTAGACATTCCTCGCCCTCTCTAGGGCCTTGACCTATTCTAATTTAGATTTTTCATTGAGTTTAATGCGGTTTCTTTTATAATTCCTTGTTCTACAGCAAGGGGGCATCTTTGCAAGTCATCCAGAATTGTGGATGCTTTCTATAAAATATATGTATGTACTGCCGGAAAAAGATTAGTACACTTGGAAAGACGACGTCGACTTTGATCCCATGACGTCGTATGCCACCTGAGGGATAGAAGATGCACTGGAAATGATTTCGTCGTTGTCCGACAACATATGGCGTAGTGGCATAGATACCAGAGCTGCTGGTTCACAGCCACAATGTGCAGTATGGTGCAGACGGGTGAAGCAAGCAGGCAGCCATGCCGCAGAGACGCACTAGTGGTTCCTGCAGCCAAGTGAACGAGTTTCACAGGGGTCAAATTGTGGCCCTCCGAAGGTCGGGATGGCCGTCTCGGAGAACTGTCACGCAAGTTGGACGTGCTGGGTCAGTTGCGCAACGATGTTGGTATCAGCGGTCACGTGAATATTCTCACACCTGTAGACGAGATTATGGACGTCTACGCAGCAGAAATGCCCGCCAGGATCGTCGTATTGTAAGGGCAGCAGTGTCAGATCGTGCAGATACCACAGCACAGAAGTGAGGGCTTGTGAGCACTGTCGTGACAACACGAAATGTTGCGAACTGATTATTAACAGTGGGATTACAAGCACACACCCTCTACCCTGTGTTCCACTCACGCCATAGCATCGACGTGCACAGTTCGACTGGTGTCACCAGAGGAGCACTTTTAAGATGGAATGGCGCACCATCGTCTTCAGCGATGAAAGCCAATTCTACCTATATGCAAGTTATGGTCATTTGCATGTACGACGTAGACCTGGCGGGTGCTGTCTCGTACAGTGTTTTCATCCACTGTGCAATGTGCCCTGGCACCGCCACAGGTCTTATGGTCTGGGTTGCGATAAGCTACAACTCTCTTTCACCTTTGGTGGTTCCGGAAGGGACGATAACCAGCGTTAGCTATGCGCATAATGTTGTTAGACGCGTTTTTTTGTGTAACAGGGAGGTAGTGTGTTGCTCCAACTGGATACTGCTCGCCCAAAGACTGCCTGAGAAACTCACTGTGCTCTGCGAGACGTGGACGAACTTCCCTGGTCAGCATGATCTCTGCACTTGTCTCCAATCAAGCACGTGTGGGGTATGACGGGGCGGCAAGTGACTCGTGCGACTCGTCAGCCAACAACTCCTACAGAATTACGTGAATAGGTGGAGCAGTCGTGGCATAATGTATCCCAGGATAATATTCGCCATCTGTACGGTCGGCTGGATGCCAGAACCAGATCCTGGATTGCCGCCCGTGGGGTTTACACCATATACTAATATGGATGTTTCAGCATGGATTGATATCTGGTACCTCAGAATAGCTTGTGCTACTTGTCTGTAAAAGCATTCATTTCATGTACTCCATATGCCCTGTGGCAACAATAAACCTTTAGTGAATTGGAAACCTCTAAATGCGTACATTAAGTTTTTTTCCAGCAGTATATCCAATTATTCCTTCCCTGGAGCTGATAACCGCCTGGATTCAGTTAGGAAGTGAGTGCACGATGTTGAGTATGTACGTCACATCTGTGTTAATTCACTCGCTGAGGATTTAATTGCGCAGTTCCACCAAATTGCGGGTACGCTGATGTCGGCATTTGACCTGTTGTACGAAAATGTCCCACAGTTTTGCTATGGGGTTTATGTCAGGTGTTTTTACAGTCTATTCGAGATGTAAGAGGGTGGGGGAGTATTCAGAAAACCAGTTACATATTCCTCGCGCCCGATGAACTTTTCTGTTGTCTTTATGTAGCTGTGTCAGCGATGTCGTCTTGCGGGGTGACCGACTCCAAATATTCACTGCATGCGATTCCCGTCGCATTGCTCTCGCGCTAACAGGTGGTTATCGACCTTCGTAAGTTCTTGCAGCAAATACTGTCGAGTTTGGAAGCGATTTTGACTTACAAGACGTGTAACGTCATTCCAGTCCCTCTGTCAGGTTTTTTTCGGACCAGAATTCTGACGTCGTGTTTCGTGGCCACGTGTGCTACACCACTGCTTGTAGACACATTGAACACTTTACCGCAAAACACTAACAAATGCAAGAACCTCACACACCGTATGGCCATAGGCTCAGCCAAACACCCTTTTTGCCACTCTGTGATTCTTCCCATGTATCCTTGCTTAGTATAAAGTCCCTTGAAATATAAAATGTGTCATTGATCGCTACGGCCTGATGCTCACCCAGAGGCAGTTTGCGCATGGTTGAGCACGTGTTTCGATCGCTGCACCTTCTGTAAAGCTTAACGATTCATTGTGCGTGGGCACTGATATGACTAATTTTTTGTCCAATGATCTTATGAATTAGCTGATAAAACACTTGCGAGGTGAGGAAGTTTCACTAGCCAGGGATATAACATTAGCAGGTAAGTACTATTGCCAATCTGATAGGAAAACGGCGATTGGCAGTGATTTGTCCAACTTTATTCATATCATTCATCAAATACACAGCAATTGCTACAGTTCACCATCACTGAGCTCTACTGGTGGGTCAACTGTAATAGCAGCAGGAAGTCAAGAAGAAAAAGGAATTTGAGCTCTTTTAGTTATAGCTGCTAAAACAATTAATATAGTAATAATCTTTATTTCAAAAGAATCAGAAATAAAATCATAATAATAAATATAATTTCAACCACCAAAATTCAATATTCAAGCAATAGAAATTAAAATAGCAACATCACTGTCACTTCTTCCCGGCAAGCAATACCCCTGTCTCTTTTTAAGGGGACGTGCTGAAAAGTGATGCCTTCAAAGTTTTTATACGAAAACTCTTAACGCTTTTGAAACAAAACGAACGTTATTAACATTCTACGTGTTTATTCTTCGTGGTTGCAGCTTAACATAACAACATAATCACCCTGGCGACAAATACATTTCTCCCAACGAGAGACCAGTTTGTTGATATCCTCACTCTACAATCCATTACGTTGTTGATGGAGCCACAAACTCACCTCTAATGCACCACTTCATCACTGTCAAGGTGAGGCCCACGAAGGTGTTCTTTAAGTTTTGGAAACAGATGGAAATCGGACGGGGTAAAGTCGGGACTGTATGGAGGATGTCCGATGACAGTCAATCCAAGACGTCGGATTGTTGCAGATATCACAGCGCTCGTGTGTGGTCTGGTATTCTCATGCTGAAGAAGAGAGTGCTCCATGTGTGGACGAACCATTCGAAGTCTATACTCGATTACAGCTCGCTGTTTCCCATGCACCGACATACAAGGCGCCTATAATTCAATGCAGCTACACACGGAGGTCTACTGAGGTGTGTAATTATCGTACGCCATCGAGAACAGGTACATATGCGTTAATGTGGAACCAATTTACGCTAAAAACATTAGTTTGTTTTCAGAACCATGTGATAATGTGGCGCTGTGCGCAGTTTGTTTGGCCATGTGACAACAACATTGTCATTTGACAAGTCATAACGTGAGTGAGCAGTATCGCTATCGAGAAGAGAGGCCGTGCGTTGTTAGTGAAACCGTTTCATGCGAACGGCAGCAATTACAGTCTCATGTGTACATATTTCCAGCCCTATGACGCTAGAGGGCTCCGAACTCTGGCGTGTAATTTGCCGGTGTGTAACGTAACTACTAGTGTGTTATAATTAAAGTGCAGCTACCCTCGGAGGTCCTGTGTGGGCTTTAATTATCGTATGGCAGCGAAACTAGGCACATATGCATTACAGCAGAACCGATTTACGCTGAAAAAAAATTAGTTTCAGTTTTAGCCACCAGGTGCAAATCTGGCGCTATGACTGCAAGAAATACTTAAAGAAATGTATCCATATGTAGTGGACTAGGAACCGGAATTGGGCAGAAAAGGTCAAAGAAATGAGAAATCCATAATGTTGATTTCTTGCACAATTTGTTCATCCGTGAAAGGTGTGATCAACAGTTGCTCACAGCAGTTCCAGTGAAATCTGAGCAACATGTACCTGTTTATTGGCCTTCAGAAGAGGGAGAGACCGAAGGTGTTCCTGGTAAACGCTTTCATTTAGATATCTCCAGAACTAAATGTCACATGGATTCACACCAGGTGAACCTGCAATCCATGAATCTGCAAGAACCTCTGGAGATAGCACGTTCGTGGAAGGTTGCATTAACAGGTCTTTCACAGGGCCAGCGACATGAGGTGTTGCCCCACCTTGCATGAAGCAGTGGTTTCCACATGGTTGTGCTCTTGCTAAGGAGGAATTACGTGCTGTACAGGGAAGTCTCGATAACGTGCAGACATGACGGTACACGCGACATGAACGCTTGGTGCATTCCTTTCAAAGGAGTACAGACCGAGGATAAAGGTGCTTGTGAATCCACACAACACAGCCACATACGGCGAGTGCAATGGCTCACGTGAACAACACTTGGTTCAACAGCACTCCAAACTCAGCAGTTCTGTGTATTCACTGCACCCTTTAGTGTAAAATGTGCGTCGTCACTCCATAGAATTTTGCCCGGCCACCTGTCATCAATTTAGATTCGGGCCAGAAAAACAGCGAGCAATTGCAGGACGTTGCTGCGAATCATGAGGTTTCAGTTGCTGCACCGTCTGGATCTTGTACAAATACCAGTGTAATATAGATCGCAAAAATTTTCAGATTGTTGAGCATGGGATGGACAATTCTCGTCCCACTGCACGACCACTAACACTGCCTGGGGCACGGACTACATGGTCAGCTATAGCAACAGCAATGTCGTCTATAACTTCCACAGGAATGGGTCAAACTACGTCTTCGACGTGCCACACCAAGTTCAGCCGTGTCTTCGAATTTCATTACCATCTTGCTTAAACCACTTTATGACGTCAGGCCTCTTCTAAGATATTTTAGTCGGCCATACCCTCTCAGTGCAGCACTGTAATTACTGCCGTTCACCTAAAACCGTTTCACTAACAGCGCATGGCCTCTCCTCTCGATAGTGATGCTGTTCACTCGCGTTATGGCATGTCAAACGACAGCGTGGAAATCACGTCGTCATACTACCAGTATACAGCGGCAGATGGCCGTGGCGAAAACTGGAACTAATTTTTTTTCAATAGCTTATCGGTTCCGCATTAATTCATTAGCACATGTACTTAGTTTCACTGTTATACGATAATTAGAGCCCACTCTGGACCTCCATGAGTAATCTCCGTTCATCATAAGAATAAACCTCATGTAAGCATTACACTATGTATTCTTACGCGTCTGCTGAAACCTCATTGGATTTAGTTTAACGTGGAACGGAAGCCAAGCTGTCTCGAGTACTGTCAAGTACGAAAATGAGGGTACGTTTTATCCCTTGCGTTATGCGTACATCGAGTCAGCGATGATACGGGGCAACAGCTTTATCGACGCATTTAACTTGGACAGCACTGGCCACACATGTGATCCAACTAACCAGCAGTTATGTGAGCAGTTGCAGTAAAGACATAAAAAGAGATGAGTAGAGAATGTCATTTAATTTTTAAACAGAAGGAAATTACATATGGTAAAACACAGGCGATACGCTTCTTAGGTGACCTGACGAAATACTGACACAGTATTGTATTTAAAAACAAGAGTGATGAAAATTTCTGAGTTTAGCAAGTGTAAATTTTCTGCACGTGCTATGCGTGGCGTCAAAGCGCATTACTAATCTCCCATTTAGTTAAATATTCAATCCGCTGAAGGTTTTACAGTCTGTTGTCTGGTAATCTCCGAGATTCTTCCATATAGGACTCCGAGGAACACATTTCAGTGGTGAAACGTTGATAACGAGGCGATCAGCAACAGAATCCCAATCAAAAAGTTCATATTTCCTCCTCCTCTTTGATAACGTGCTGTTCTGCATTTCGCCGTTGTTCGGCTGTAACGTGTCACAAAGCTTCGAGCATTAGTTCCAGCTTAAATGTCTTGCTATTTCTCGCAGCAAATCCCTTGACTTGGCTCTAGATCATCTCTGTTTGGTTCAGATACCAGTGGCACAGTGACAAATGTAAAAATTTAGCATTTGTACACTGTGCTCCACGACGTGAAAATTATTGTTTTCATTGTTCCTACGACGCTTATCGCTCTAGCTCGTGTGAGACCAAATCAGTCCTACAAAACAGTGGGCATATTCAAATGAAGAGTATCTGATTTTTCATTTTTCTCCAAAAAGATTGAGTCTGTAATGTTTTCTTAACTTCAGCAATCTTCAACAATATTTTACAAAATATGGATGTTTAAGACTTTTTATATTCCCAACGAAAACCAGAATATTGGGTGCAATACGTAATTAGGAACTATAAGATGTGTATTTCTCTTAAATATGTATGAATTAACATATATTTGATGAATTTCATACTTAAATGATCTAGCTATTCAAACCGAAAAGGATTGTAGACCACAGCGAAGTTCTAAGTCGCATTCCTAAGCATACATGATAACCATTCTATGACACTACCGATTACGCCACACATTAATTCACATACGGCCTCCCAATTAGTACGTAGTGTTTCTGGAAATCCGTCAGAGATGATTTTTTTGTGTAAGCTTGTGAAAAACATTAAGAACAACTCGTTTCTCGTCATTAACGTTGTTCCGCGTGCATATTTCACTACGAAGCAGGAAGCAGTGTCATCCATTTTCACGGTACGTATCAACAGCGAGACAATCAGAGCACAGGTAGCGCATAGGGAGATTGTGACTGAATATGATGTTTGAAAGAAAAAAATTACGTAGCTAAAGTGTCATTAAAAAAGACGTTGATGGTTTTTGATACATCAGAACGTCTTACAGTTTCATTTACAGTGACATAGTAATAAGGTATCTAATACGAGGGTGAGTCAAATGAAAACAAATTTGTAATAACAAATCGAAATTTCGCACGGTTATCCTGTAAGTTGGTAACCGTGTTACAAACAGCGTGCAGAATGGCCTGTATGTGGCAGCATAGTGCAGATGCACACATACCGTCGCAATATCAGAATAAAGATGGCCGCCCCACTTGCGATTTGACCAGGGAAGAAAAGCGTTCTGTTACTCGGTTCTTGTGTAGTGAAGCTGTGACACCTATTGAAATTCATCGACGAATGAAGGTTCAGTACGGTGATGCATGTTTGTCACAGCAGCAAATCTACGAATGGAGTAGGAAGTTCGCAAATGGTGTGACTTCAGGGGAAGATGCTCCTCATCCACGTCAGACACAACGAGTTGTGATTCCACAGAACATTGCAGCAGTTGAAGCCATAGTGAAGGAAAACCGCCGAGTGACACTGAATGACATTGCAGCATGTTTACAGGTTGGACATGGGTCAACACACCACACTGTGCATGATGTGCTTCAGTTTCACAAAGTGTCTGCAAGGTGGATGCCACGGCAGCTGACTCCTGAAATGAGAGAACGACGTGTTGATGCTTGTGAAGAACTACTTCGGCGCTTTGAACGAGAAGGTGATGGCTTCCTTACAAGAATCGTTACTGGGGACGAAACCTGGGTTCACTTCCACCAACCGGAAACGAAGAGAGCGAGTAAGGAATGGAGTCATCCCTCATCACCAAAACCAAATAAGTTTCGACAGAACCATCAGCACAGAAGGTTATGCTGACTCTCTTTTGGGACGAAAAAGGCGTCATTTTGGGGCATTACATGCCTAGAGGGACCACAGTCACCAGTGCATCATACACAGATCTCTTAAAAAGTCATCTGCGGCCTGCAATCAAATCAAATCGACGTGGATTGCTGTCAGCAGGTGTCCTTTTGCAACATGGCAATGCAAGGCCCCACACTGCCCGTACATCAGTTGCAACAAACACAGGCGTGCATTTTAAGTGTTTTTCTCATCCACCGTATCAAAAATGGTTCAAATGGCTCTGAGCACTATGGGACTTAACTTCTGAGGTCATCAGTCCCCTAGAACTTAGAACTACTTAAACCTAACTAACCTAAGGACATCACACACATCCATGCCCGAGGCAGGATTCGAACCTACGACCGTAGCGGTCGCGCGGTTCCAGACTGTAGCGCCTAGAACCGCTCGGCCACTTCGGCCGGCTCGACCGTGTCGCCAGACCTTTTCTCAAGTGATTTCCGTATGTTTGGACCACTCAAAGACGCAATGGGAGGAAAAAAGTTCCGTTCTGATGAAGAGGTACGCCAAGCGGTGCATGAGTGGCTGCGCGGACTACCAAAAGAATTTTTTTCTAAAGGAAATTATGCACTTTGTAAGCGCTGGAAGACTTGCATTGAGCGTGGTGGAGATTATGTTGAAATATGATACGGCTTTGTACCACTTCTGCACTATAAATGATATTTTTTAAAAATTAACGTTTTCATATGACTCAGCCTCGTATATAAGTTGGACCTAATTCCAAGAGCGGAGCAACACCAGTGTGCGAGAGTTACGGCTGCTGACCAGTCATCTCGTTTGTGTTTGTTTACATCAGGTTTATTCTTACGACGAACGAAGTAAAACGTTTTAATTATAAGGACGCAGTAGTTACGTTACACACCGGCAGGTTACACGATAGAGTTCGGAGCCCTCTAGCGTCAGAGGGCTGCAAATACGTAGACGTGAAGAATAAAGATGAAGAATGTGGATAACATTTGTTTCATTTAAAATGGTTAAGATTTTTGAGGAAATAAATTCGGAGGCTTTACTTTTGTCGTATATTGGCTGGTATGGCTCACGCGACATATAGTCGTCCATAGTGGAGTGAAGATATTTTTGATCAGACAGTGTACACGTGTCTACGGTGGAAACCACGTGGTACGTCGCAGCCGCAGCGGGTGTGGGTGAGTGATGAGGGCCGGAGGAGAGTCTCGCTGTGCTGCGGTTAGCACGGCATCCGCGCAGCGCGTGGCGGGGTCGCGCATAGCGCGCTACGCGCTCGCCGTGGCTGGCTCGCCGGCGCTGATTAATAGTGGCGGATTACGTACTGAGGGTAGGAGGGCCAGGGCCAGGGGGAGGGGGATGGGGAGGGGGAGGTGGCTAATGATGCGCGCCTGCCCGCCTGCCGCGGTGCCCGAGGCGCGCCCGCCGGCGGGATCCCGCCCAGGGGCAGGGCTGGCGCCGCCCGGGGCTCTCTGCCTCTGGTCTGCCCACCACCGCATCTCCACACTGCTAGCCGCCAGTTCCTTCCCTACCGCCTCTCGTCTTGTTTACAAGATGTTTAATGGAGCAAGCTACAAGGCGGTTTTTAATGTAATTAGTACTTTAAAATAAAAATCAATATATTACGCCTTCTTTTTAGGTTTCCGTGCCTCAGTCTTTAAAAACGGAACCCTTAAAGGATCAGTTTGTTGCCCTTTTGTATGTCTGCCTATCTGTCTGTCCGACTATTAAGAACGTGTTCTCCGGAACGGATAGACGTATCAGATTCAAATTTATGTCACATGCTAAGGTCTGTGGTCCATAGGCACTGTAAAAATTTTAAGCTTCTCAGTCAATGAAATCAAAAGATGTCGCCATTTATGTTCCGTATTGTGACAACTCAAAACTGACTCATCAGTACCTATTGAGGTAGTTCCCGTTAATGTAGAACCATAAAGTTTGACAAGAAGCAACATTTCACAATAAAAGTAAAAGGAAAAAATACAAAAATTGTTAATTCGTCATTACATCACCCGAAAAAATATTTTTTTACGGTTTTCATTTGTCTATCTGCTGTCTGTCGGTCTGCAAAGAACCTCTTTCTCTCTAACTGTTTTGTCCAAAAATGGGTCAAATGGCTCTGAGCACTATGGGACTTAACTTCTGAGGTCATCAATCCCCTAGAACTTAGAACTACTTAAACCTAGCCGGCCGCGGTGGTCTCGCGGTTCTAGGCGCGCAGTCCGGAACCGTGCGACTGCTACGGTCGCAGGTTCGAATCCTGCCTCGGGCATGGATGTGTGTGATGTCCTTAGGTTAGTTAGGTTTAAGTAGTTCTAAGTTCTAGGGGACTGATGACCACAGCAGTTGAGTCCCATAGTGCTCAGAGCCATTTGAACCATTTGAACTTAAACCTAACTAACCTAAGGACATCACACACATCCATGCCCGAGGCAGATGTCGAAGCTGCGACCGTAGCGGTCGCGCGGCTCCAGACTGTAGGGCCTAGAACCGCTCGGCCACTCCGGCTGGCTAACATTTTGGCTTATCAAGTTTAAATTTATGTCCCCTATGGCCCCATGACGGTGTACAAAATTTAAGCTTGTACTTCAATTCACTTGTCACATATTTTGATGCTCTCAAATTCACTCATCAAGATTTGTCATTATAATCGTGACATTCGGCAAGAAGTACGGCTTCAAAGTACAACTAAAATAAAAAGTTTGAAAAATTATTGTTGAGCGGTGGTGAATCTTCATGTTAGCATGGCTTTCTTCACTCCATTGTATTGAGGTCATACTGATACACCCAAGACTTGTCCACGGTGACTAGGTGGCTATAGAAGTCATCTAGACTTCCCTGTCACTCGTGCAACGTTTCAGCTACTCGTCTAAATGACGGAACCATTTTAATCGCCATAGGCTTTGACCTTCATTATTTTAGTGGACCATGCATATTACGAGGGTCAGTCAAAAAGTAATGCCTCCTATTTTTTTTTCTACGTTTAATTGTCAGGAAATTTAAATGCAATTACATAGGTTGAAAACCACAACATTGAGGATCATTTTGTCATTTTTCAATGTAATCTCCGCCCATCTCTACAGTTTTGGTCCATCTTTGAACAAGGGCATGTATCCCAGCACGGTAAAAATCACAGCTCTGCTTCCTAAGCCATTGACGCACGGATGTTTTGACGGCCTCCTCATCTTCAAAGTGAATCCCACGATGAGCTTCTTTTAGTGGCCCGAACAGATGGAAGTCTGATGGTGCCAGGTCAGGGCTGTATGGGGGATGAGGCAAAACTTCCCATCCAATTTTGACAATCTCGTCAGAGGTGTGACGACTGGTGTGTGGTCTTGCATTGTCATGCAAAAGAAGAACATCTGCCATTGATTTTGTTGGGCGAACTCGCTGAAGACGTGCTTTAAGTTTTTTGAGGGTTGTGACGTATTGAACAGAATTTATTGTGCATCCCTGCTCCAAAAAATCAACCAGAATCACACCCTCTGTATCCCAGAAAACTGTTGCCATAACTTTCCCTGCCGATCGCACAGTTTTGAATTTTTTCTTCCTCGGCGAGCTTGTGTGACGCCACTCCATTGACTGCCTCTTTGATTCGGGTTCAAAAAAATGCACCCATGTTTCGTCCCCGGTCACAATTTTTTTCAGAAACTCATCTCCCTCCAAACGGAAGCGCTGCAAGTGTTGGGAGGCTATTGTTTTCCTTGCCTCTTTATTCTGATCGGTTAACATTCTTGGAACCCACCGTGCACAAACTTTTGAGTACCCCAATTGTTTAATAATCGTGATCACACTGCCTTTACTAAGAGAAATAATGCGACACACTTCATCTGCAGTCACCCGACGGTCACCACGAATGATGTCATCAACTTGCTGAATGTTGTGTGGAGTCACTGCACTCACCGGCCTGCCGCTCCGCTTTTCGTCAGTCAACGGTGTTTGCCCTTCAGCTTCCTTACAACGACGAACCCATCGTCTAACAGTGCTGACATCCACTGTCACAACACCATACACCTTTTTCAGTCTTTTATGAATGCGTATGGGCGTTTCACCTTCTGCATTCAAGAATTCAATCACACAACGCTGTCTCAAACGAACATCGATGTCGGCCATCTTACAAACTTCTGCTGTGCTGCCACCTGTTGACACAGAAAGTTACTACTGCAGTGGATTGCAGAAGAAGGTTTGAGGAATGGCGCCAAATTCAACTTTTTCACTTAACTTAATTTCTTTAAGTAGAAAAAAAATGGGAGGCATTACTTTTTGACCGACCCTCGTAATTACGTAACCGGCCAGTTTCGACTTTAGGCCGTTTTCAAATGTCTGTTATACCGTATAGAAAATACAGTTAATGTGCAAGACACGTTACTGAAAACATTATGAAAGCTTGTTAGAAATGTTGTACAAATCACATACATGACATTGACGATATCTGTGTCACATTTGAAAACCTAGTTTCATGTTGTCTCGGACAGACACTTGGTCCTACACATACGTATGTAGCACGTTACAAGTTCCATGTTGCACATACCAGCCAGCTTAAAGTACAAATAGTACAACACGTCAAGTCAGAACAAAACCTTGCTGACAGATAACTTACTAGTCCTGGCACATTCGTTTAACAGCATACCGTGTATTTCTACACACTCATACATAACGTTAACAACCAATCACAGAAAACATGAGCGTATGAATTCCTAAGGAACCAAACTACTGAGGTCATCGGTCCGTAGACTTACACACTACGTAAAATAACTTAAACTAACTTACGCTAAGAAGAACATGCCCACCCATGCCCGAGGGATGACTCAAACCTTTGCCGGGAGGGGCCTCACAATCCGTGACACGGTGCCTCAAGCCGCACAGTCACTCCGCGCGGCACGGGAAACAAGTTTCATCCAAAGATTGTGCTAAAACGTGTCATTTTACAGAGACAAAGCTATCACCAGAGCAAACTATAGTCATATAATCACAGTCTTCTCTACTTGTCATTAGTTCTTATTAAATTTCTAACATAATGGACTTTGGCATCAGTTATTTGGATATTACTTACAACCATTATATGCATAGTCAAACATTTGTATTGCTGCAAGTATGCTACATGGTCTTATTAAATCTTTTTAAAAACTGTTTTCTCTCTTTTGCCATTGCTAAGAAAAATCTTTAGCCTTGTTGTCATTACACAAGTCATTAAATGAAGCAACATTATTGTCTATGCCGCTGTAGTAAAACAGTCCTTAGATTTGATTAAAATCCTATGTCAGACCGCTCTGTCAACTCTAGAAATTATTTATAATACTGTTAAAATACAAGCGTAGCGCGGAGAAAAAATATATTACATACAATATATAGACGAGAATTGATAGCTATGTGGCTATATACAAGAGATAAACTGCATGAGCAAACAGTTAAACAGCATGCATAAGAATTTCAAATTCAGAGCGGAATTAGAGTTGGTAAAGCGTATCAGCTTCCTTGATGTAAAAATACAAAACAGCAATGTGAAATATAAATTTTCAGTTTACAGAAAGCCTACAACAAAAGATACGGTACTTAAAAGCTACTCTTGTTATCCGACTTCTCATAAGAAGCGTTCTTCCATTCCATGTAAAATCGCTTCAGGAGCCTTCCGTTAGAAAAAAGATGAAATTCATAAAGAACTAAGAATATTAGAAATACTGAAATATAAAAGTACCTCATAAAGCAGCCAATACAAAGTGACTGTTCTTACCATCATGAAGGTCTTAGCATGCTCTTTGGATGAAGCATTTTTTCGGCGATTGTTAAGAACTGTGTTTATGTATGAGTGCATAAAAGTACACAGTATACTGTTAAACAAATATGTAAGGACTAATAAGCTAGTTCTCAGTAGGGGTTTACATACATGAGATATACAATATATGCTGGTAAGTCGATCTGTATGTGCAAGATCATATTTGTAATTTGTAAATTTCGACAGATGTATATGTGGGAACAAATGCCTGTCCCTATACAAAAATTGTTTACGCGTACACACACACACAAAGACACACACACACACACACACACACACACACACACACACACACACACACACACACACACACACACACACACAGAAATTGGTAAGTAATGGAATTTATATGTTGCATTAAGGGAATAAAATTGACAGCCTAGGCTGATTAAAATGATACCGTTATTTAGACGATACACTGTGGCTATGGACCGTTACATGAAGAGTTTCCGCTTTTGCCTTGAACGGCAGACTTCTTGAAGGGGTGTGAGCTGTCATGGCACCCAGCGGGCGGCGATCTTGTGTTCAAAATGTGCTGCAAGATGCTGAAAACTGACCCATGTCTGTTTTTCACTTTTTCCACTATCGCCTCCATTGCGACGCGCCAGTCATCGAGCACCATGGCCTGGACTTCTCTTGCGATTCAAGTGTTGTTCACAGAGACATGGTGCAGTCCTTCGTTTTCCGCCATTCAGACTTCCACCGACTCATTATGGATACTTCCTCGACGAATGCAGAGATCTAATTACCGGCGACAGATCGCCTTCTCAGTGTGCCGTGCAATTTTCTTTTGACTCCTCTAGCGGTGTGCTACGGCTCTGTGAGCTATATTTCAATACCAGAGAGGACTACAAATATCTACCATCAAAGACACAAAAACTTAATTACGTAACTTCGTTTTTCAGAGTTAAAAGCTAAGATTTTTTTAATCTTTCCCTGGTAAAGGAGTAATATAGAACATCCCACAGACATAGTAGTACCACTTCTACGATGACCGGAAATACATCGAAAGAAAAAAATCGCAACACCAAGTAGAAGTTGTGCATCATAAATGAACTTTGGCAGTCATGTTTCTACATCTGAAAGGCGATGTCTGTTCAGATTTTGCGCCAGTCACATAAGAATGGGACTAGTAGCGCTACCGTGCGGATGCAAATCAGGTATGCCATAAGTATGTGCGGTAACGATCGTGAGGATTAGTTGTCTTTGAGATTGGACGTGGTAAGTTGATGTTGATCAATAATGCCTTTAAGACGACAAAGATGTAATTATCAACAACCTTCTGAGTTTCAGCGAGGTCGTGTAATAGGGCTACGAGAAGCTGGATGTTCCTTTTGTGATACTGCTGAAAGACTTGGCTAGAATGTAGCCACTGTGCATGATTACTGACAGCGGTGACCACCTGAACGTAGAGGTACTAGAAGACCGGACTCCGGACGGCCACTGGGCACTACCCAGAGGGAAAACCATCGTGTTCGGAATATGGCTCTGGTGTATCGTACTGCGTCTGCAGCAGCAATTTGGGCAGATGTTGTCACCACAGTGACACAACGAACCGTTACGAATCAGCTACTTCAAAGACAGCTCTGAGCCAGATGTCTTGTAGCGTGCGTTCAACTGACCGCCAAGCCACCGCCATTTTAGACTTCAGAGGTGTCAAGCGAGGGCTCATTGGAGGGCAGGGTGGTGATGTGTTGTGTTTGCTGAAGAAAGCTGGTCGAACCACTGTGCCAGCCGTGGTCGTGCGTTGGTTGGAAGGAGGCCAGTCGAGGGCCTGCAACCAATCTGCATCAAGGACACACTGCATCCACACCAGAAGTTATGACCTAGAGTGAAATTTTAAATGACAGCAGGAGCACTTTCGTGCTTATACGACGAACCCTGACTGCAAATTTGTACGTCATTCTGGTGATTCAACATGTTGTTCTGCCATTCATGAACAGATTCCAGAGTGTGTTTCCAGCAAGATAACGCTCGACCACATACCGCTGTTGTTACCCAACATGCTCTACAAAGTGTCGACATGTTGCCTTGCTCTGCTCGACCACCAGATCTGTCTCCAATTGAGTACATATGGGACATCATCGGACGGCAAGTCCAGCGTCATCCACAAACAGGATTAACCGACCAAGTGCAACAAGTATGAAACTCCATCCCACAAACTGACATTCGGCTCCTGTAGAATACAATGCATGTACGTTTATGTGCTTGCACGCAACATTCTGGCTTCTACGCCGGTTGTTAATATACCAGAATTTCACATTTACGACTCATTTTCTCACACTTACGTTAGCCTGTGATCTTGCAATGTAGATCACTTAAATATGTTACCGACAGAAATGTATTCACAAAATTTCATTACACTACATTAATTACATTTTTGTGTTGAAATTTTTTTCCCGTCAGTGTATTTGGGGCAAAATTAATTAGCTTCGCAGTAGTACATAAGGCGGTGTTAGGTTTGTGTGCGAAGGACGACGACAGGGAAGATAAACGTTTCTCACGTCTATTATTTTAGATGAGGTTAATCTCAGATGAGTATATTTGACCTTACAAATTTAGTCATAAGATTATTTCGCGATGCATTAGACGGAATTATGTAGAAAAAAATTCATTTAAAACCAGGATTTTTTTTTTCGTAGTTCACGCACTGGCTTGAATAGTGTACCACCCTGAGATACTTGAATCTCTCAGATGTAATAATCTTTATGAGATAAAAGATTCTTGAACTATTTATGAACCTCCAGTGAATGCAACTGCAACGCAGTGGAAACACAGTTTGTGCGCAGGTAGTGTTAGTCGTATCGATTTACACAACGTGCAGTTTATTAAAATCACATAATGCGCCCCATTCATCTGCAGAAACTTCAGCTTAAAACATTTTTGTCTATCGTTTTAATATCAGTGATATGTCAATAGTCAAAAGATTAAAAAACAGCCGACCAGTTGCAAAGGATAAAGTAATCTTTACCTAGGTTTCAATAGATATAAATCTATCTTCTTCAGAAGACGGCCTGGGGACAATGAACATCATAATTTATATTCAAAGTAAGATACATGAGTCAAGAATAAAGTATAACATATATTAGGAGAATCTTGTATTACAACATGTGAGAAGGATTGCTGATACTTACAATATTATAGTAACATGGAGTGAAGTATCCTAGTCATTTTTGCAAACATTTACATAACTCAGTTAATCCAAATAAAACATAGCCCTGAGAACAGGGTTTGTCAGACATATAAAAATTAAGAACATAGTAGTTGAAGAGCGCATGGGCGACTGAGTAAAATCGGCCAGCGTAGTAGCACTGCGGCCAGGGCAGGTGGCGCTCAGGTCGCAAACTATTTGCCGATTGGCGTACTGAAGTAACATGTGAAGTATCAATATTAAATGCATCCTTAGATAGAGTTACAAAAATAAATAAAATCATTAACCACTCCCGTTGTGACATACTGGGAGTTATAGGAGCAATCACGTAGAACATTAATCAAAAACAGGGCAGGTGGCGCTTTCGCCGTGAGTAATATGTAGTGGCATATACAGCCAGAATATAAAAGTTATATTACCATAATAGTGAAACACATAGGATGTATATAAGTAACAAATTTTAGAAAGTCGTAATGGCTCTTAAGTCATAATTATGAAACCTGGGCTATAATCCAGTTAATACATATGTTAGAATGAAAAAATTATTACATGAAGGCCCGTATATTGGCAGCCATACATCGTGAGAAAAATATATTACATAACAGGCAGTGAGCTAAAAGATAAGAAAGTGCATTATAGCTTCCTGAGGAAATGGAGTACTGAGGTTACTAGCATTTATGTTATATATTAAACAGTACGGGTTTAAAGCCTTCGAAAAATTGTCTACAGGCAAGGTTCAGCTGATCATTAAGTATATTGCCGTCTTTGAGCTCAAGATGTTTGAAAATAAATAACTCTTCCCACAGATCTAGTCTCCGTCCTTTGACTTGTCTGTGTAGGATAACCGTGTCTTCTAACTGTTTAGGCGTATGGCCGGCTATCAAGAGGTGTTCAGCAAAAGTAGAGTTGCGATAATTAATTCCTTTTTTACCTAATAGATGCTCTTTATATCGTGTTTTCACAGCTCTGCCTGTTTGACCAATGTAATATGAGGGGCAGTTATTACAGGTTAGTTTGTAAATACCTGAATTAGAAAACCAATCCCTGGCTATCTCTACTGACTGTACAAGATTTCTTTTTAAACTGTTGTTTGTAGAGAAAGAGGCGTTACAGTTATATTTTTTATTTAGAAGACGTTTGATCCTATACGATATGTTACCCAAGAAGGGGATGGAAATAAATTTTTTAGTCTCTATGGTATCTGTGGGGAGGTTATTTCTCAAAGTCCAGCAATTTTGGGAAATTTTCTTATTAAGCGGGTGATCGATCATATTCTGGTTGTACCCATTATTGACCGCAATAGCTTTGATGAAATTCAATTCCTTTTTTTGGGCCGCTGGTGATAAAGGAGTTGTTGGCTCTGAGCACTATGCGACTTAACTTCTGAGGTCATCAGTCGCCTAGAACTTAGAACTAATTAAACCTAACTAACCTAAGGACATCACACACATCCATGCCCGAGGCAGGATTCGAACCTGCGACCGTAGCGGTCACGCGGTTCCAGACTGAAGCGCCTTTAACCGCACGGCCACACCGGCCGGCTTAAAGGAGTTGTTACCATTCGATGAATGGCGGAATGAAAAAATGCCAGTTTATGAGCTTTTGGAAGAGTTGAGTCAGCAGGAATAATATTATCTGAATATGTTTCTTTGCGAAAGATATTGAAATGGAAGGTATTATCTTGTATAGAAATTGTTAAATCTAGAAAATTTAGTTCGCGTTTATCATTTTGAAGTTCTTTAGTGAAGGAAATTTTTTCATGTAAACCGTTGAAAGTGTTAAAGAGAAGCTCTAAATCATAATCAGTGCCGTCAAAAGCAATGAAAATATCATCAACATAACGTGCATAATAGCGAATTTTTTGGCGTAATTCTGAACTAGAATTGAAGAATTTTGTTTCCAGGGCGTTGATGAAAATCTCTGCTAGAATACCGGCAAGTGGGCTACCCATAGCTAGACCATCTGGCTGTACATACATTTTCCCATTAAATGTGAAATAATTGTATTTTAAAACGACCTTAAGCAAATTAATGAGTTCCGCAATCTGTGTTTCACTTAATTTTTTATGCTTGAGAAGATTCTCTTTTACAAGGTCTATGGTTTCATTGACCGGGATATTTGTGTAAAGGCTGACGATGTCAAAGGACACCAGTCTAGTGTCAGGTGTACAAAGTATAGACTGAATGTTATTAATTAATTCCTTACTGTTTTTTATGGAAAAGTTATTTTCAAATGTGAAAGCATCTTTAATTTTAAAATGGAGGCGCCTAGCGAGCGTATGATGTGGACTACCTATACCATTCACTATAGGGCGGATAGGGTGATTTCGTTTATGCAGTTTAAACTGGCTTCTGAGCACGGGTGGTTTTGGGTTCATGTTTACAAGCTCTTTCTTTTGAAACTTATTGAATAGGCTGGCGGAATTAGTTAAAGTACGCCGGATTTCATTTTGCAGTTCAGCAGTAGGATCTACAGTAACCTCAGTGATATCGTTTTCCTCAAAAAACTTTACAGTCTTTTCTATATATTCATTTTTATACGCCACGACGGTGGTGTTCCCTTTGTCACTCTTAGTGACTAAGGCATCGTGCTCTCTAAGTTTATGATTAATGCTTTTTACAATACTAAATTCGTCCGATTGCACATTAGGGGATAATTTAATTTCTTTTTCTATTATGTTGTTACATTCATAGGCACATTTGACTTGCTCAGTTTTCTCTAATTTCAGAGATTCTAACCCGACCGAGCAAGGTGGCGCAGTGGTTAGCACACTGGACTCGCATTCGGGAGGACGACGGTTCAATCCCGTCTCCGGCCATCCTGATTTAGGTTTTCCGTGATTTCCCTAAATCGTTTCAGGCAAATGCCGGGATGGTTCCTTTGAAAGGGCACGGCCGATTTCCTTCCCAATCCTTCCCTAACCCGAGCTTGCGCTCCGTCTCTAATGACCTCGTTGTCGACGGGACGTAAAACACTAACCACCACCACCACCACCATCTAACCCGATTTTTATGTATACAATGAGATTACAAACAGCAGGATATTTATCGAGTTTAGTAGGCAAGTTATATTTAAGGCCTTTGCACAACAAGTCATTTTCAGCCTGCGTAAATGTAATATTGGTTTTATTTAGTACTCTATCGTAAAATAGGCGCTTGACACTATTATCTGCTGTATTAACACTTTTACTTGTGGTCCTATTACTAAACTTCAAAAGCTTTTTTTTCATGTCTAGCTTTGATTACTTCTTTACGATTAAAGAGCCATTCGTTAATACTATTCCACAGGTGGTCAATTTGAAAATTACAAAGATCTTTAAAGGCTTTAGTTAAAAGCAGATGTATACAGTAGGCTTCACTATTAAGAACATATTTTT
The DNA here is from genome assembly GCF_023898315.1 of Schistocerca nitens. Taxonomy (NCBI): domain Eukaryota; kingdom Metazoa; phylum Arthropoda; class Insecta; order Orthoptera; family Acrididae; genus Schistocerca; species Schistocerca nitens. The sequence goes on from NC_064617.1 coordinate 510,685,182, forward strand.
TCTTATACAAATTTACTGTGCTCTCCGAAATAGTTAAATGCACTAGCTTCTTTTTAATAGAAGGAACTCTGTTACACTGTTTAAGGTTTACGTACGCTTTCACATAATCAGGAATAATGTCTTTCTCTAGGCACTGGTGATTAAAGTCAATAGCCATACCTGCTTTCACAATTTTTAATTTGATGTCTTCATCACGAGCTCAATATTTATGCAAGACGATCCACGAGACACTTGACTAACTGGTCCAGATATGAGACCAACGATCTCTCCAGATATTAACAGACAAATGGCGGGACAGTTCCTACACGTTTGATTCTTGTAGGTATTGTAATCTGCGGACATCATCAGCGATTTGACATTCAGTGCTGGATAAAGCTATCCATCAATGCTCCCCATTTATCCAGATTTCAGCGATACATGTCCATGATGCTCCGGGATGGTTTATGAAGTCATCTGCCCGCCCCACCTTGATTTAGGTCTTCGATTCGGGCTCTTTTAACCTTTGTGAATCGATCGAGGAACTTCCTAGGTCCACCTACCACCTATTCTCGTACAAACTTTCATTTCATTTTTATCAGATCATGACTACGTCCTGGTGTCTCTCCTAGTAAGTTGCAAAATAAATGGTGGTCATAGTTAAACCTTCGCTACTTGAGCTAGTGTAGACGGAAAACTACTTGCCATATGTGTATCCAGCGTTCTAGGAGTGACGTTTAGACCGCGTGCTGCAGGATTTGCAGTGTTAGTAGCGTTAGTATCATTACTTGCCGATAGGCGCTGGAAGTGGTACGGTGACGTAGGGTTGCTCTTCACTATCGACGCATTAAAGGAATATAGAAAGATCCTCTTTCCGCACCGGGGTTGAAGAACATGATTCGGAAGTACGAATTACTGCCGATTTGGGAATTGACCTTGGGAGAGACAGACGTCCAACTGCGCTACAAATTGTTGAAGAAGTTATTGTTACCATGGCTGGGAATCCAGGATGCAATGTTCTTCAGGTAGTGCATAAGCTCTGTCACGACGACTGAACATTCCATGGTCCACCGTTGTTTTAGACAGCAAAAGAGCAATCTCTGGTTCCAGACTGACGGGATGCAGGTGGTCGTCACATTGAACAACGTTTGTAATCTGGAGCGGAAACATGGTATGCAATTAACAAATGCTCCCCGCTCATACAGAAATTAAAATGTTTTTCTTTCAGTGCTTTATTCGTTATGTTTCTGCCGCGTGTCCTCACAATCGTTTCCACAAAGATTCATTGCCCTGTTACCATTCGTTTGTTATAGTGGCCCTCTCACATAGCGAAAGTTGAATTATAAGGATCCTGTACGTCTCCCTTGTGCTCGCTAAGTAGCTTCCTGTTTTAGAATTATTTTCTCACTTTGTGGCCACTGCCATAAACCAAAAATAGAATGCCAATTGTTATTTTTTCGTGTTAGACATACCGTAGCCTTATTACGGAGATACCTATAAAGTTTATCTCTGATAGCTATGGATATCGATAACGTCAGATGCACGACACTGCCATGGGCGGTTAAAGGTGTATCATTAACGCCGGCTCAGCAAAAAGACAAAAAGCAAACTACTGAATGACTGCATGACCCCCGGCAAAGCAGGGCTAGCGTCGTAGGTGCGCTGTACACGTCGGGAAAGTGTTCGACTTCACTCCTTATACTCACGAACAAATACGCTTTCACACACTCTATGGTCGGGACGGAATATGGATATCCCTGGCACTCATAGAGATATTGCTAGCTTTCAGCTACGAAGCGAAGCGCTGACGGCTTCAGGCGAAAACAGCAGCCGTCTACTGTGCTATTTGAGATTTCCTTTGGTGTATGCATGGCAAATTTCGGACCTGGAAGCAGCTTCGCCATATACTGTTTTACAAGGTTTCTTGGAGGTTTTCCTTGGTAGTTGCGTGGCAAATGTCGGACTTGAAAACAACTTCGCGACGTACTGCTATACCTACCCTTTCAATATCGTTGCTGGTTGTAGCGGGGTTAAACGGTCGCCAGTCTTGCTTACACGTGCAAGACAGGGTTAAAGTGCTGTAACAATCCATTTGCTTCCAAAAGATCATCACAAGAAAATATCACCTGCATGACCTGATATTTTAAGGGTAAAAAAAAAAATCCACTTGCAAGATATCATCCCCAGTAATCGATCGATCCAATGCAAAAATTTCGGCCATTTATCTGACTGTGCGCTGTTATGGTCGTCTGAAAGTAGCTAGTTTAAAAACATGCGCACACTCAGGTTGTTCCCTCTACCTCACTGCAGCCCCTTAATGGCCGAGCGCGAAGTACTGTACCGTGGAGCGAGTAAGAGGTCTGTGGCATTGTTACAACATGGTATGTTCACTGTGTTGAGCTGCGCGGTTTCTAGTCTGTGGCTGTTGCCAGAGATCTCTGCGCTGAACATTTCTATGCCGCAATTCACAAATGCATTGTATGTGAATGAAATTAATAACATAGCCGTTGCGCACTCTTTTCTTTCGATATAAAAGCTGGGGCTGTTAAAGTGAAGTACAATTGCAGGAGATGCAGTATTCTTGCACATGAATGGCAAGGTTAAATTATAAATCGAAAATCGTTAACTCCATTTTGGTAATAGTCCTCAGGTTGCTTCAGCTGATTAATTCTGATTCTGAGTCCTATATATAGCTGCAGAATATCAATACGGGAAAATTGTCAAAATAATTTGAACGTTTGTTTTCTGCTTGAGCCGGCGGCGGTGGTCTAGCGGTTCTAGGCGCTCAGTCCGGAACCGCGGGACTGCTACGGTCGCAGGTTCGAATCCTGCCTCGGGCATGGATGTGGGTGATGTCCTTAGGTTAGTTAGGTTTAAGTAGTTCTAAGTTCTAGGGGACTGATGACCAAAGATGTTAAGTCCCATAGTGCTCAGAGCCATTTGAACCATTTTTTTTTTTCTGCTTGCGTTTGACATATTATGTAGTCATATTTCTTACTTTTTTCACATAGAATAACACGTGTTCTCGAAGAAGACTTCAAAATATGTTGGACAAATGTGTCCATCACGCGCCTCCTCTTCCCTCGCCATCAATGTTCCGCGATTAAGAGCACTCTGGTTATCATTCCGCGCTACAGTACTTTGCGCTGTGGCATCAGGCGGCTGCATTGGGGCGGAGCGAGCGACGAACAGCCGGTGAGTGCGAAATGTAAAAGCTGTACATTCAGAAGGTGTTAACTGCCTACTGTCAGAATTATGGCCCAAATCTTTTTGCCGCATCGATTGTAGGGGCTGGTGTCTTCCACGTTCGCAATTTTGTCCTTAAAATGTGATGTCAAGTTGGCGATACTTCCGTGTCATATCCGACAGGTAGGTATCGCCAATACGAAGGCGTAACACAAATGCTCGGATAAGTCAAATGAAAATCCTCTGAAGAAAGATGATCTAGTTCTCGTGAAATTCTCGTGGGAAAATTTAAAGAACCTGTGTGCAAAGGCAACTTTGTGAGTATTATGCTGTGGCTAACGTGTATCTCTCGTATGGATCATGAGAGTAAGACAGATCAGGGCGCGTATAGAGGCATATAATGATTTTTTCCTCACTCTAAACGCGAAAGGAATGTGAAGGAAAATTAATAATGTTTGTTCGGTACACTCTTCACGATGCGCTGAACAGTGGCTAGCAGTGTACTTACGTAATCCGAATAACTGGTAGTAAGCTCGTGCACTGTGGGTTCTGCACAAAATTCACTACATTCAGGAGACAAAAGTCATGGCATACCTCCTAAAATCGTATCGGACCTCATCTTGCCCGGTGTAGTGCAGCAGTTTGGCTTGACATGGACCCAACGAGTCGCTGGAAGGACCCTGGAGAAATACTGAGCCATGCTGCCTCTGTAGCTGTCCATAATTGCGAAAGTGTTGCCGGTGCAAGATTGTTTTGCACGAACTGACCTCTCAGTTACGTCATATAAATATTCGATAATACTCATATGTGGCGATCTGGGTGACCAAATCATTCACTCTAAATGTCCAGAGTGTTGTTCAATCCCATCGTGAACAGTTGTAGCCCCTGAAGTAAATGGGAACATGAAATCCATGAAGATGAGCTGCAAATGGTCTCCAAGTAGCCGAACATTGCCATTTCCTGTCAATTACCGGTTCAATTGGAGCAAAGGATCCAGTCCATCCCACATAAATACAGCCCACACAATTACGGGTCCACCACCAGCTTGCACAGTGCCTTGTTGCCAACTTGGGTCCATGGCTTCATGGGGTCTGCGCCACACTCGAAGCCTACCGTCAACTCTTACCAACTGGAATCGGCACTCATCTGACTAGGTCACGGTTTTGCAGTCATGTAGGGTTCAACCGATGTTGTCACGAGCCCAGAAGAGCCGCTGCAGTCGATATCTTGTTGGCAGCAAAGGCATTCGCACTGGTCGTCTACCGCTCCAGCCCATAGCCCCCTAATGCCAAATTTTGCTGCACTGTGCTAATGGACACGTTAGTCTTACGTCCCACATTGATTTCTGCGATTATGTCACTTAGTGTTGCTTGTCTGTTAGCACTGACAACTCTACGCAGACGCCGTGGCTCTCGTTCGTTAAGTGAAGGTCATTGCATTTCCGTGGTGAGATGTAATGTTTGAAATTTGTTGTTCTCAGCACACTCTTGACACTAGATCTCGGAATACTGAATTTCCTAATGGGTTGCGAAATGAGATGTCCCATGCGTCTAGCTCCAACTGCTGTTCCGCGTTCAGAGTCTGTTAATTCTCGTCGTGCGATCAGAATCACGTTGGAAAGCTTTTCACATGAATCACCTGAGCACAAATGACAGTTTCGCCAGCGCACTGCCCTTTTATATCTTGTGTGCACGATATATGTATGTGCATATCGCTATCCCATGACTTGTCACCTCGGTGTATTTGTGTGTGTGGTTGTATATAGATAGTTGATACATCCCAGGAACCGAGAATCTGGACGCTATTTGTCTGTTATCGATGTCGATACTAGCAAGATAACACGTCTCCCCGTGACTGACAAAATGGGGTCTTAACGGACTGTCACTGAGACAGTTGAGTAACAAATGATAAGAAATATTTTTTTTCGTGCGATATAATTAAAAATTAACATCTTTAGGTTTTTACCTTTGTTTTTACCGTCAAATCTGGCTTCTTGTCAAATGTCTTGATTTTAGGTCACCGAAAGTATCTTATACGTTTGGATGAGTGAGTTTGCGAGTACGCGGTATGTGACATAAATGCCCGCATCTTGTCATGTAATTGATTTAGAAGCTTGATTGTTTCATACCACCAAGGGACTGTAGACCTTAGAATTTGACGTAAATATGATGTTGGTATGCAATCTGTTCGTGAGAAAAAGCGGTCTTAACTGACGGACGGACGGATAGTCGGATAACAAATGACAAAAAGAACATCTTTACGTGTGATATAATTACAGATTAACTAATTTCGAAATTTTTCCTTTGTTTGTTCTGTCAAACCTTACTTCTCACCAAATTTCACTATTCTAGGTCAACGAGAAATACAATACAGGTCTTGATGAGTGAGTTTGCTAGTATGAAAATATGTGACATAAACGGCCGTATGTTCCGACAGAATTGATTTAGAATCCGAGGTTTATTACACAGCCTCAGTACGTGACATAATTTTCAACTTCGTACATCGACCCACACCTGAGAAAACTGGTTCTAACGGTCGGATGGACAGACAGGCAGGCAGACACGAGCATAATAACAAATTAATGCAGTGTTGTAACCCTAGTTCAAATATTCAGTGAAACTGTTTCAGAAACAGTGGGTAAAATCTCAAATTTAGAGGTTGAGACAGAAAGCACAGCTTTCGTACCGGTTGGTCAGTCGACAGCTACCGGAAAAGCAAGTGAAATTCAGCTGTCGCAGGCGTCATTACGTCATATTGCTCTCTCTCCAATCCCAGCCCCCACCACCCTCTCTCTCTCTCTCTCTCTCTCTCTCTCAAACACACACGCGCACACACACACACACACACACACACACACACACACACACACACACACACACACGTGTAAAGTCTCACTACAAACGCCAAACAAGCGTCTTATCGCTGTACTCACCTTACGAAGGGCTCTCCCACCGATTCATGAACAAACTGTTTCAGTAGCATGGTAAATACACTTTATTAATCACCCAAAGAGGTATCCGTTCGTTTCTCATATCATAATCTCGAACTGTTTATCAAAAATTATACACCTCTACGTCACTAAGGACACGCTATACATCACTTTCCAAGAGTTTCAGTTTCGCTCTCTCGTCGATTGCAAGATTTTATTACGTTACATAATTCTAAGCAGCAGTTTCGCACAAACAATGTACTTCATAAAACCTTGTCACCACTACTGAAAAAATGATGCACACTTCTCACTTGCTGTTCACGGTCATTTCAGTCCTTGTTGTAAACGTGCGATTTGTTAAAAGTGAAAGACTTGACGGCATGTGTCGCACATTTAACCGCGATATTCCTACTGACTATTACATCACTCTCGATAGATGTAGGATGAATTGCATTCTGCAATTCCATTTCCACATATATAAAAATAAAGTAACTATTAATATGAAAGAGTTCAAGAATTACTAATACAAATTGAAACTATGCTGACAAATTGAATTCGTCTCATCGTATCTATCAAACAGAATGTCTGAAATAAAGCTCTGGTGTGTTATTCGTTATGTAATATTACCTGATGTGAAATTAACAATATCTTTAACTCCAGATGTTTCTGAACTAGAAAAAAGTATGAGTTCTGACGTTCCTTTTCCATTACTGAGTAATATACCTTCTTTCCCACATCGACCTTAAACTCTGCCTGCTAAATGAGTACCGTTTTCACTACATGGTAAATATTCATGATGAACCTCCACATGACTACTGCTGTTTGGCAACTTGGCGGTACTCCAGTTTTTACTTATTTTAATTATCAAACTTGTAAAATTTAAAGTAATTCAGTTGTAAGTAAATTGATACTCATTAGCACTGGATATTACTGTTACTAGAGCTTTCTTTCACGGCATATATCTCGCCAACAAGATTTTCTTTTATTGGTTAGACGTACATACAATAAATGCAAAAAATTTCATTTTGGGTCATAGTTTTATGCCAGTGTGAACGACATCGAAAATATGAACTAAATAGCCCTATAAATTGAAAAGTTGCGCCATTTCCGCTCTGTGGTGGGCTGAACTCTCGCGGAACTGTGCAACAGCTTTCCTTTATATTTTCTGTACAGCCAGAGAAACTTCTCGCTTCTCTGCATATACACTCCTGGAAATGGAAAAAAGAACACATTGACACCGGTGTGTCAGACCCACCATACTTGCTCCGGACACTGCGAGAGGGTTGTACAAGCAATGATCACACGCCGTCGAATGGCGCTAGCTGCGCAGCATTTGTGCACCGCCGCCGTCAGTGTCAGCCAGTTTGCCGTGGCATACGGAGCTCCATCGCAGTCTTCAACACTGGTAGCATGCCGCGACAGCGTGGACGTCAACCGTATGTGCAGTTGACGGACTTTGAGCGAGGGCGTATAGTGGGCATGCGGGAGGCCGGGTGGACGTACCGCCGAATTGCTCAACACGTGGGGCGTGAGGTCTCCACAGTACATCGATGTTGTCGCCAGTGGTCGGCGGAAGGTGCACGTGCCCGTCGACCTGGGACCGGACCGCAGCGACGCACGGATGCACGCCAAGGCCGTAGGATCCTACGCAGTGCCGTAGGGGACCGCACCGCCACTTCCCAGCAAATTAGGGACACTGTTGCTCCTGGGGTATCGGCGAGGACCATTCGCAACCGTCTCCATGAAGCTGGGCTACGGTCCTGCACACCGTTAGGCCGTCTTCCGCTCACGCCCCAACATCGTGCAGCCCGCCTCCAGTGGTGTCGCGACAGGCGTGAATGGAGGGACGAATGGAGACGTGTCGTCTTCAGCGATGAGAGTCGCTTCTGCCTTGGTGCCAATGATGGTCGTATGCGTGTTTGGCGCCGTGCAGGTGAGCGCCACAATCAGGACTGCATACGACCGAGGCACACAGGGCCAACACCCGGCATCATGGTGTGGGGAGCGATCTCCTACACTGGCCGTACACTACTGGTGATCGTCGAGGGGACACTGAATAGTGCACGGTACATCCAAACCGTCATCGAACCCATCGTTCTACCATTCCTAGACCGGCAAGGGAACTTGCTGTTCCAACAGGACAATGCACGTCCGCATGTATCCCGTGCCACCCAACGTGCTCTAGAAGGTGTAAGTCAACTACCCTGGCCAGCAAGATCTCCGGATCTGTCCCCCATTGAGCATGTTTGGGACTGGATGAAGCGTCGTCTCACGCGGTCTGCACGTCCAGCACGAACGCTGGTCCAACTGAGGCGCCAGGTGGAAATGGCATGGCAAGCCGTTCCACAGGACTACATCCAGCATCTCTACGATCGTCTCCATGGGAGAATAGCAGCCTGCATTGCTGCGAAAGGTGGATATACACTGTACTAGTGCCGACATTGTGCATGCTCTGTTGCCTGTGTCTATGTGCCTGTGGTTCTGTCAGTGTGATCATGTGATGTATCTGACCCCAGGAATGTGTCAATAAAGTGTCCCCTTCCTGGGACAATGAATTCACGGTGTTCTTATTTCAATTTCCAGGAGTGTACGTCAGCTAGCTCAATAAAACCATATTAATTATTGCTGACAGAGTAGTCAGTTTCTACCAAAAGCGCCATAGAGCAAATTGCATGGATGATTGACGCTTTATTAAGAGAAAATCGCATAAAAGAAAATGTGAGCATTTCCTAATTGGTGGCCTGTGTACTGTGCACGCAGTGCCCGCCATATACATCTTTCTACTTTGTCCGTCTCTGTACTACCTCAATTTTTATAGAAATTGTGTGATTGTTGCTATACAGTTCTCCTGCGTTGGATGCTGTACGTAATTTGTTGCATTACGTTGCAGGGGTGCTCATAACAGGAAAAATTTAAAGAGCGAAGCTAACTCAAGTAAAAGTATAATGTTCGTTCTCGTCTTCTTTCTTCTCGAAGTCGTACAGATGTTAGCTACTGTCGGCTGTATGGTTCAGTCAATAGTTATGATGCCACTGCTGCTGCTATTGCTAGTAATAATAATAACAATAATGGGAAAAAATGGATATTCTTTGGGCTTCAGCGTCTTGTTCGTTGCTATGCGTAACAAAATACCGAGAATGAGTGCAGTTAAAGTTGTAAAATGGAAATGTGTCACTTAAAAATTAGAAGACGCACAGAAATAGTAACACACAACATTTAATGGTTCGAGCCAACTCCTAAGAGTCTAAAAAAAAAAAGAACAGTACAAATGCTGAAACATAAGAGATTACAATATAATAGGAAATTCATGTGGCTATACAAAATATCGACGAGCTAGCCACACTGTACACAGTAAAACCTCCACCCTAACAGTTTAGGCAGAATTATGACATTTTTCAAAACTATAAAAGGCGTATCTATGTGTCAGAGAACAACGTCCAATACGGCGATGATTCAGTACAAGCTACGACGAGAAAGTTAGTTTCAGTGACACAGCTTATTCTGTGTCACTCCCCATCTTATTATCAACGAATTTCTGACTCAACTACGACAAAATATCTCACAACGCAATAGCAGATTTCCCTACAGAGTGTTCTCGACAAGTTTCCTTGGCGACTGTGCCGGCTCGCCTCGTTCTCTTGATCGCAGCAAGACCTGATACTCAGTACTGTGCTAAAACATTAAAAAGTTCGATTACACGCGATTTGTGCACTTTAAAATTTTAGATGAATCGGTCACACGTGGAACTGGCGGGTTCGCTTGTACTTGACGTAAACATTCAAAACTTTATGTCCAGCATAACTCTTGAACTAGGTGGGGATTGTAATACCAGTAAGATGAACATACAAACAGAAAACGGAAACATCCTATGAGATGTGTTATGTACAGAAGATGAAGGTTTCTCTTTGGTGGGGAGGAAATAACCAATAACTGCTCGTTGAGACGCTTGGAATGCGCTGAAAATGAGAAAGTAATGAAATTTACAAACAGAATAAGTGTTGTATAAGCTTGAAACAGAAAATACGAATGAAAGACATAATAAACTGCCATAATAATAAATTTAGCAGTGCCCGTTTCACCTCCATTGCTATGCACGTGACTCTTGAAATATGTGGATAGTTGCTTCTTCGTAATCATTTGTAGGAGCACATTAGAAATGTTTAAAATTCAGTTTGAAGTATTTTATTACATAAAAATTACACTAATTTCATTTGCATCCTTTATATGTTCTAGCAGAGAGAATGAAATTTTTGCGTCGGTGAAGGAATGTTGTATAAAGCAACAAATGGATTTTCATTTACACTATCGTACATTCCACCAAAATATGCATTTTATGTTAACTTTTCTCCAAAACTTACTATATTTTCAAGTGTTACAGTTTTTCGAAAATAAGGTCTTTTTCTCTTTATTTTTCCAAGTAGAAATCAGAAACGAGAGGAGGGAGAAAAAATAATAGTACAGTCTGTATTCCATTTCATTTCATGCTGCTGCCCTTGCTTTTGTTGCGACACCATCACTGTCTTTTCGCGAAGAAATTTTAGGACATGCTCCTAGTTTTGGTGATCTGTGACAAGTATCTATCGAAACAGCCTGTTACAATAAATCCAAATATTTAACAAATCAAGAAATGGCTACAGCTGATTTGCCTTTGTAATATAGGCAAGCCAATTTTCAAGTTCTCAGTATACTTGAAGGTGAACGTTCTGATTACTTACAAACTGATCGTATCTCAATAAAATTTCTAGCTCTTAAAGGAAACCTGTAAAGAAGAATCAGACAAAGACAGAAGTAAGTGGTACTTACCTAAAGTACGACGACTAACAGTGATTTCGACCTGTAAATGAAATAATTTGACAAGCGAAAACTTAACGAAGACATATACCAGACACAGGGTCTAAATGTTTAATGCGGCTAGGTTGTGAGAAAGACAATTCATTTCTGACGACTATATTCCGAACATAGTGAAACAGATAACTGAATGAACCTATGAATTTGCGTCCCGTCAGTGACAACGCTAATGTAAAGAGGTGAACCCACGTGGATATCGCCAACCGCTCCTCGTCCAGATACATGAGCGCAAGCCCCAAAAGTTCAGCCTAGCGCTCATAATTTGTCACCTGCGAAACCAATTAGCGACTAGAGATGAGATTCACTTGGCTTGCACTCAGAGTCATAGATGCACCACTCCCTTACCATTCTGGTAAGTAATTTCATGGGACAGTAATATTTTTAGTAGGAAATAAGTTTCATAAAGATGATTGAAACTGTTAACGAATGCGTTTCACAAAATAGTTTTGAAGAGCTATTCTCTCATTTACCACCGTTTTCTCACGAAAATTTTGTTTTGTAATTGTGTGTCGGCACATTACAATTCGTGGAACACAGTGGTTAAAACTGAGGAATGATCTTTTTAGTGTAGCTGCAAGTCCATCCATTGCACTTGCGCAAGGCTTTCTTTTATTGAGCTGGTTTACTGCTGCGCTGTATTTTAATGTTCATCGCTTTTGAGCCGTAATGACGTACATTGGCACAAGTAAGTCATGAAAATTAGTTAGGATCTGTTTGACGTTATAGTCAGGAGACAACAATACATTTAAAATGGAGTATTGCATTTCAAGACTATTATCAGCTTCAGCTTAGGTAAACTTCAGTTCAGATTTGATTTCATTGTCAGACAGTCTTACTCTTACAGTGCAGTGTTTTATTTGCGTGTGCATTATTTAATTTTTGAAATTTTATTTAGTCAGTTTTCGTTCATAAATTTGTGGAAAATTTTGACAGAATCATTTTGAACATTTATTCTTTCAAAATGCATTTTATGTAGCATTTTTACTCTGTTAGTTTTGCGTGTAGGAATTGTAGGTTACGCACTGTGACGTCACGCATTGTAGCACTGTTCACTGCACTACATGATACAGGATTTCACGCAACAGCTTCTTTAGGATAGAGTTTCACGTTTTCTTCTTATTTTTGGTAAAAATTGATTGTGTTGCACATAGTTTTACGTTGGTTTTGCGACTCTTATCATACAGCGTTTACGTAAGCACACCAATAGCTTGTTCAGAATCTGAATACAGACACATACGAAGTTAAAAATAGGAAACCAACCCAGTTCGCTTCACAACAGTTCTAGTTCTAACGCCGTTCACGCCCCTGCAATGGCACCTCAAGGTTTTGTGTACTTAACTATAGCGGCAAATTGAGGTAATCTGACTCTGAATATTACAAGCGAAGTAGCAAAATTGTTGTTGTAGATGCTTTGGTCCTATGTGCTTGTAAAAACAGATATAATATTTGGATTTCCAATGCTTGCGTTTTGACTTAACCTGTACTAGTTCCTGGACTGATTCTAGATGTTAGTTCACTGAATTAAAACACGTAGACCATTGAGAGTACATAATCTATACCCAGGCTTAAAAGCCTTAAGTGTACACTGCGGCATTCCTCATTAAGAATGTGGCAGGTACAGCTCGGAGAAGTGAGTCCACCTATTTACACTCTGATATCATGCAACCAGAGTCGTATTTTCCACTAACGAAGGTCTGTCTCTCCAGCTTGATGGTATTGCCCTATTTCTCCATGACGTTGATAGAGCCACAATCTTCTTAATATAAAAGAAAGGGCATCTTATTTCAGGGGAAGCCCCCACCTTTCTTTAAAAACTCAAATGTGCGACCGATTTCGGGCTGTGTCCTTCATTACGAAAAAGAACGACAGCATCCATTCGATATGTATTCTCGTAACGTAACTGTATCCCACAGGTTCAGTTACGTAATTTTTCGTTGCATGATGATGAGCTAAGTCCGAAATCGGTCGACTACTAACGTTTTTATAACAGCCGAGAATTGTTCTTTTAGTGAGGTGTAGTTCCCGAAATTGAGGCATATTGTGGAACAAAATGCTTTCAAAATATTTTCCTAATATTCTGCGACGCTATGCATGCAGTGGCTGTCCAGCAAAACTCAGATATCTTGGCAGAATGTTGTGGAATCTGCCAATTGTGACAACTTCAATAAGTATTCAACTTTTCGGGAAGTTTATACTGTGGAGAGGTCTGTTGCAGTTTTGTGGGTGTTTTGTAAGTCGATTGTAGCAGTAGTAGTTGATGCTGCACTACAGATTCCTTAATCGTAGCGTTCTTAACATATGTCGGATACCATGCGTGAAATTCATCGTTTCCTCTCATGACCTCTATGTTCTGCCGCGAGCGGACTGCAGCCAAACCGAGTAACTGTTGACAAAATGAAGTTGATGCATGTGAACAGTGAAATCCTCAAGTCTATGTATATTCATGGCAGAAAGCGAGATTCAATATGGGAACTTAAAAACGAACATTTCATTGCAAACACGGCGCAGGTAAACACATTTTAAGGCTATCATATCATTGTATTTGTAAATGAAATAATTTGCATTAATAACTGAACATACTCGCTAAGTTACTGCCCTAACTTATTTCACAAATTTCAGTATTAAAATTGGTGGAAATGTACTGAAATCCCCATTAATCATGTTGGAGAAACTGAACTTCCTCACATGTGGCTGTCTCTGTTAGTCGTGGAATGTTGAACATGCAAATCCTGAAGTACATTCCCTTTCGCTTGGCACCCGCCTCCACGGCTAAAATCATTAACTGAAGCTAGCGCCGTGATGTTCTAATATTCGAAAGAAATGAAGGACGGATAGAATTTAGCGTTCCATTGATGAGGAAATCGCTTATTAGAGAAGAATAGGAAGGAAACAGAATAAAACATTCTGGAAACAACCCCTTCGGCTGTGGCTAAGCCGTTTCTCCACAATATCGTTTTTCTAGGAGAGCTAGCAGCAGAAATTATGTAGAACTCCAGTAAAGTTTGGAAGCAGGGAGAGGAGATGCTGGAGCAAGTAGAACTGTGACGTCGGTTCGTGTATCGTGGTTGGATAGCTCACGTGGTGTCCGCGAACAGCGAATGTCCCAGGTTGCTACTCTTCGCCCTGCTCGCGTCTCCTTTTTGACTTAGTGTTCTTCCTCTGTTTTCCTGTGCTTCTCTCCCCCTGTCCATGTCGCTAGTCTTTTCTGGGTACTGTTGGTTGGGTCCCTCTGGTAAGTGGTTGTGGGGCACTCTCCCACTTTCTCCTTTTGGGGGCCTCTGGCTGCTCCATAGACGGGCACCTCGCCCGCCTTTCTTCCATTCTCCCCTTTTCTTCTTCCTTGGTCGTTTCTACAGGCTTTTTTGACCTTCGGTAGACCTTAGGGGTTTCTTTCCTTGAGTTTAGCGCACTTGGCCCTTCTCTGGTAATTAGTTTTGTTGAGTTACCTGTTCCAGGTTAGGAGGGACTGATGACCTCGCACTTTGGTACCTTTAATTATTAAACCAACCATCAACTAGTGAGATGACGAATATTCTTAGTCTGTCAGAAAGTTTCAATGGGTGGTAGTCGGCCGACTCCTTCTCATAGGAGCTGTCCAAGCCTTTGACATATGAAGTTTGGAATACCACTTGGTATGTTCGTGGCGGGATTTGCTGGTTCGATGCACGGTTCAAGATGGAAGACACAACAAAATCGGAAGGTGGTGATGTACATTAGATGAACGCAAATTATCTATGAACACCCTAGGCGTAATTACTTTTCTCTTAAAAGCATCTTTTTGAGTAAAGAGAACCGCTACCACGGGTAAAAAAAGCAATTTTTCCAATTTTTAAGAAAGGAAGACCATGGGATCCACATCTGTATTACTACTCTGCAATTCACACTTTAGTGCCTAACAGAGCGTTCTTCGAACCACCTTTAGACTGTTTCTCTACCGTCATACTCTCTAACAGTACATAAGAAAAATAATAACTTAAATCTTTCTCTATGAGATCTGATTCCTCTTGCTTAGTTATGATGGTGATTTCTCCCTATCTAGGCTGGCGATAATAAAATATTTTCACATTCGAAGTAGAAAGTTGGTGACTGAAATTTCGTGAAAAGATCTCGCCACAAAGAAAAGCACCTTGGTTTTAATGATTACCATTCCAGCTTCCATCTTATCCGTGAAACCCTCTCCCCTGTTTCGCGGTAATACAAAACTAGCTGCCCTTCTTTGAAATTTTCGGATGTCCTCCGTCAATTCAGTCCCAAGCAGCAGAGAAATACTCTATCAGAGGACGAACAAGTGTAGTGCAGGCAGTTTCTTCAATAGACCTGCTGTATCTTCTAAGCGTTCTGTCTGTAAAACATATTCTTTGCTTTGCTTTCCCCACCATATTACCTATGTGATCGTTCCAATTTAAGTTGTTCGTAATTCCTAGGCATTAAGTTGAGCTTGCAGCCTTTAAATTGTGTGATTTATCAAATACCTGAAATTTAACGGATTTCTCTTTGTACTCATGTCGATGACCTCACGTTTTTCTCTGCTGAGAGACCTTGCCACTTTTCGCACCATACAGGCATTGTGTCCAAGTCATTTTGCAATTGGTTTTATCTTCTGATGACTTTACTAGGCGGTAACTGACAGCATCATCCGCAAACAATTTAAGAGGGCTGATGAGGTTATCTCCTAAATTGTTTATGTAGATTGGAAACAGGAGAGAGCCGATAATATTTCCTTGGCGTGCGCCGGATATTAATTCCGATTCACTAGATAATTTTCCGTTGATTTCTACGGTCTGTGACTTGTCTGACAGGAAATTACGAATCCAGACGCATGATTAAAGCGATACTCTATAGGCACGCAATTTGATTAGAAGTCCCTTGTGAGAAAAGATGTAAAAATCTAGAAATATGGAATCAGTTGACATCCCCTGTTGATATTACCTATTATTTCTTGCAAATAAAGAACTAGTTGTGACTCGTAGGAATGGTTGTTATTAATCCGTAATGACTGTTTGTCAGTATACATTGTGTTCAAACAAAGTAGCCGCGCGGAGTGGCAGCGCCGTTTGAGGCACCGTATCACGGATTGAGCCGCCTCTCCCGGCAGAGGATCGGGTCCCCCTCGGACATGGGTGTGTGTGTTGTTCTTAGCTAAGTTAGTTTAAGTAGCGTGTGAGTCTAGGGAATGATGACCTCAGCAGTTTGGTCCCATAGGAATTCACACATATTTGAACATTTTGAACACAGTATATGTTTCAGTTTCCTATAGCAAATCAATGTTAGTGGTATAGGTCTATAATTCAGCGGGTTATTTGTTTTCCTTTGTTGAGTATTGTGAGTATTGTTGAGTATTGTTGAGTGACCTACGGAATATTCCAATGTTTTGGTACGGATCTTTCGCTGAGCGAGCGGTCGTATACGACTAGTAGGTAAGGGACTAGTGTATGAGTATAATTATGCGTATAATCTAAAAGCAATCTTATTGTGCCGCTATCTGGAGCGGAAGACTTGTCTTTATTATGTGACTTTAGCTCCTTCACTACGGTAAGGATATCTACTTCTAAGTTACCCATATTGGCAACTGTTCTCGATTCAAACTGTGGAATATTTGCTTCGTTTAATAACTTCCTTGGTATCGCGCAAAGTATGTCAAGAGAAAGTACCTGCGTATATCGTAAGTACTGCAGTACAGTAGAGGTACCACTGACGTGCCGAAAAGAACTTCGAAAGCAGAGGTGCGTTAAGGGTAGCCGAAGAACCGCAATTGTTCATACAATGCAGAATTTCAAGTCTGGTATTTGCTTCCTTAAAACAAAATTCACAAAGGATGGAGTGGAGCAGCATACGGCCCGAAAATAAATACTATCAACCAGAGTGGCCCCTCCTGCAGCATTTCAGCGAATTTTTCTGCATGTTGTTGTTGTGGTCTTCAGTCCTGAGACTGGTTTGATGCAGCTCTCCATGCTACTCTATCCTGTGCAAGCTTCTTCATCTGCCAGTACTTACTGCAACCTACATCCTTCTGAATCTGCTTAGTGTATTCATCTCTTGGTCTCCCTCTACCATTTTTACCCTCCACGCTGCCCTCCAATGCTAAATTTGTGATCCGTTGATGCCTCAGAACATGTCCTACTAACTGGTCCCTTCTTTTTGTCAAGTTGTGCCACAATCTCCTCTTCTCCCCAATTCTATTCAATACTTCATCATTAGTTATGTGATCTACCCGTCTAATCTTTAGCATTCTTCTGTAGCACCACATTTCGAAAGCTTCTATTCTCTTCTTGTCCAAACCATTTATTGTCCATGTTTCACTTACATACATGGCTACACTCCATACAAATACTTTTAGAAAAGTATATTGGGCCATAAAACAGATGGGAGGTATCTGGAGACAAACATGGTGGTCCTGGGATTTCAAAGAATGAACACGTGGCGTCCATCACCATAAGAACTTTACATTGTCGAGGTAACATTAAACTGTGATGGGTGTTTTTCTCCATTTTCCCAAGCCAGTGGAAAGCACGCTTGATCTGTTTAGTTGAAAACCCAATCACAGAGAATACGTTCCTTCATTTCCTGATAACAAGGAGAATGGGTTCTTTCATCAAGACAGTGCTATTTCCCACATGGTTTAAAGTGTCTGAAAATGGTTAAACGAGCATGACCAAGAGTTGAAACCAGTTCTATGGCTTCCTTTCCCCAGTCTTAACCAAAGCGAGCATCTGTGACATCATCTGTTTCCCTCCATCAAACGCAATGCTGGAAGCACTGATTCACAACGGGTGTTCGAAATCCTGTGTTTCTGTCCAGATGTGCGCTATGGGTTTTCATTGGTTTTCTTAAACGATTTACAGCTAGTTACGCGACACATCATTAGAAAAGGTCACAGCTTATTTCTTGCCCCATGCTTGTCGAGTCCGAGCATGTGTTTCGTTTCTAGTGACCTTTCTGTAAACGGAACGTTAATCCCTAATGCTCTCCTTACCAAACACAGTTCAACTGTTGTGTGAAGCGCAGTAGTCAGTACAGCTCCACGCATCGATTACGTGTAGTTACTATTCATGTTGCAAAAAGCTCGTTGCTCAAGAACGACGCAGCGACCTACAGTACTGGAGGAGCATAGCACCGAGCTAGTTGTGTGACACTTCTAGGCTGCGAGCTTCCTGCAGTGTTTCCTTCGCCTAATTGTGTTTTCTGTCTACGTAGTGTTCGCTACTGATACCGTTGACAGTGGGTATTGTATCGAATGAGTAACCACTTATTTGTCCATTCGCGTATCTGGTAGCAGGGTAGCTGTATTTATTTGGCATTGAACTTCTGTCGAGGTTGACTATTAGATATTTAGTCTTCTTCATAGTTAAATACGTTCAAGAGCTTTGCAGTAATAACGAAACTGCAAGGGGTGAATCCTTTCTCTGCAGAACGATTGTTGATACAGTGCATCAGGTGGTAACACACAGTTTAAACAGCGTCTTGAGTGAGTCTTTATGAAATCCAATGGTGCTGTGTAGTTTACGGAGATCAGGTCATACGGTTTCTAGGGCCTCGCTGTCTCATAATGAAAAAGTTCGTCATTCTATGACGTGGATATAGGGCAAAAACATGTAGATGGGTGAGAAAATGAGTATTTTGATATACAGAAACACCGTTCCTAGCGGTGCGAGATCTTCAATGAACAATGACACACGTCTTTGTAAACTGTTGACGTTTCATAACAACGACTTTTCGTTGTCGTTTTTTGTACCGATACCCGTCAGTTAATCATTAAAGTCTTCTGTGAAACAGAGAAAGGAACCAAATCTGTCTTTAGTGTGAAATGAAGCATTGTATATCAAAGCCTACCATGTCCATCGTCATGGATCTATCTTTTTTCAGAAGTAAGTCGTGCATGTTGTAATTTTGCTTGCAGTTGTTCCAGGCATTTTAGAGTTAAACTTACTTTGACTTCCGAGATCCTGTCCCCCACAACCTCAGCCTTGTGGAATCCCTCCCCTCACATTACGTTTTTCCAAATATTTTATAATAAGTGCACCAGATTTGGCTGAAATTACTCCGGCGTTTAGCCGGCCGCTGTGGCTGAGCGGTTGTAAGCGCTTCAGTCCGGAACCGCATGACTGCTACGGTCGCAGGTTCGAATCCTGCCTCCGGCATGGATGTGTGTGATATCCTTAGGTTAGTTAGGTTTACAACAAGTTCTAGGGGACTGACGGCCTCAGATGTTAAGTCCCATAGTGCTCAGAGCCATTTGAACTCTGGGGTTCCGGAGTTATGTTGGAACGTACGCGTATATGTGTTCTTGGGCGTGCGTAGAACAGTTATATTCAGTGAACGCGTCGACTGTAGCTCTATGAAACAAACAAGATAATGTAAAATTGAACAAGCACATGCTGAAAGAAAGAAGAAGTGATACGTAGTACACGATATACATCAGTCAGACGATCACAGAATTCTAGCGCATTATCTGAGCGCTCGTCGGACAGTGTAATCTACGTTGGTATATATTGACAGCTGAATCAACGGCGAGTTATCATCTACTGTAAAAAATATCGGTATTCGAGAGAGTTAGCTTTGTTTGTTGTTAATAGCTGAAGCACTCTTGTAGTTTCACTGTGTATGTTCAGAATCACGGCTAATTAGAGCTTGCACACATTTTATTTACATAAATAAATAGCAGAGGACCGATAAACGGTTGAGGACGGCGTTATGCGGTATCGGAGTTCAGTGGGAGCATGTATTTTAAATTGTGTGTAATGTGCTGCTACACACACACACACACACACACACACACACACACACACACACACACACACAGAGAGAGAGAGAGAGAGAGAGAGAGAGAGAGAGAGAGAGACGCGTGCACACAAACAAAGCTTCTCTATTATATTCCTCAACGTATGTGAAGTAATTTCTTCGAAAGTAGTTCCATAAGTAAGGTAAGAACTCTGAATTAGATTCCATGTCTAGACAGAGGGGACGGTCGTAGCTTTGAAACTCCAGCAGTAGATACAAGTAGCTGTGCCGCGCTTCGAAATGCAGTTTCAAAATAGAGACGTTGGCTGATTTATAGTCGTCGATTGAAGTAACGAGTATAATAAGCTTAAAGATTTCTACGCTTAAAGACCACCTCCACAGCTAAAATTCATCCCCGACTAGTGGAAGTTTAGGGTGAGAGTGTAATGTCACGAAATCTCCTGTCATTTCAGTGCCAGGAATTTGATAACAGCACCCAGATGTACGAGACGAGCAATTGTCAGGGTTACGGCAGTCCACATCAGATTATAACGCATTTCGTGTCTACGTGTTCACTCAAGCCGATCGACACACTGTCTCGGGCATGGATGTGTGTGATGTCCTTAGGTTAGTTAGGTTTAAGTAGTTCTAAGTTCTAGGGGACTGACGACCACAGAAGTTAAGTCCCATAGTGCTCAGAGCCATTTGTAGAATGTATGAGACTGGCGATAAGTCATCAGACTTTTGGTAAAACATCACCCACACAATTCCAAATATTGCAAGACCCGACGGGTGCGAGAATTATCGCATGATGAGTTTAACAACACATACATACAAGATACTGACCAGAATAATACACAGAAGAATGGAAAGGAAAACTGAGCGTCCATTAGATGACTATCAGTTTGGCTTTAGGAGAGGTAAAGGCACTAGAAAGTCAATTGTAACATTATGTTTGATAATGGAGACCAGACCGAAGAAAAATAAAGACATGTTTACAGGATTTGTCGACATGGAAAACACGTCTGACAATGTAAAATGGTGCAAGATGTTCGAAATTGTGTGGAAAATACCGGTAACTTGTATGGTAGGACAGGTAATATACAATATGTACAAGAACTAAGAGGGATGGAAGACCAAGAACGAAGTGATCGTATTAAAAAGCGTCTAAGACAGCGATGTCGTCTTGCGCCCCTACTGTTCAATCTGTACAAAGATGAAGCATGATAGAAATAAAAAAAAAAAAAATGTTTCGGGAGTGGAATTAAAATTCAAGGTGAAAGGATTTCAGTGATACGATTCGCTGGTGACATTGCTGTCCTCAGTGACAGTGAAGAATTACAAGATCTGCTGAATGGAATGAACAGTCTAATGGTTACAGAATATGACTGAACCGAAGAATGACGAAATTAATGAGAAGTATCAGAAATAAGAGAAACTTAACATTAGGATTTATGGGCACGCAGTAGGTGAACTGTGCTACCTAGGCAGTAAAATAACCCACAATGGACAGAGTAAAGAGGACACCAAAAGCAGACTAGCACTGGCTAGAAGGGCTTTCCTGGCCAAAAGAAGTCTACTAGTATCAAACATAGGTCAAAATTTGAGAAACAAATTTCTGAGAATGTATGTCTGGAGCACAACATTGTATCGTAGCGAAACATGGACTGTGGGAAAGCCAGAACAGAAGAGGATCGAAGCATTTCAGATGTGGTGCTACAGAAGGATGTTTAAAATTAGGTGAACTGGTACGATAAGGAATGAGGAATCGGCGTGGAAAGCATTGTATGGAAAATATTGACTAGAAAATGGGACAGGATGATGCGACATCTGTTGAGATATTCGCGAATAACTTCCATGGTATTAAAAGGCGCTGTAGAGGGGAAAACAGTCATGGAAGGTAAAGTCATGTTTCCTAATTTTAGCATTTCAAATCTTTCGCTCTTCGGGAAGCAACGTTTGTTACATTGAATCTTGATTTACCATGACTCGCTCGTTAACTTGCCCAGTGCAGGTGTTAATTCTGGTACATGTGCAACCTTTCCTTGATAGCATTGGTAGTAAAATTATTTCTGCTATATCATTTGAAGTCGATTCAGTTGTGATCTCTGCAAGTAACACCTATTTTTATACTGTTTTTCCAGCACCTTGTCGACATATCGTATGGACGTTATTTGTAACTAAGGCAGTTTAATACTTCCTGAACTGCCTGTAAATTTTGAACGAAGGCGTTCGCCATGTTTAGCTTTCCCCATGTGGGTAGAACTTTGTAAAATAGATAAGTAGTATGTGATCTGAGGCATTCCCGGCGTATGTGTTGTTTCCAGGGCTCTCGGGAACCACCTGATGATGGCGGAAAGGTTATTCATCGAAATATCATGGGACTTCAACGATCGCATCCGGCTGGACACCCGAGAGCCCTGGAAACTAGATAAGTAGTAATTGGAATTTTCTTGATATTATTTTCGTAGTTATTTAATCCCATGTGACTTGAAAATAAAATACCCAACGCCGTGAGCCATATGTATTTGTGAGGGACATTTGCTTCTTTTGACAGTTTCGTGCTGCAAATCTTGCTCTAAAAACAGACAGCTTCCCATCAGCATAAAGGATATAGGGTATATACCCGTACATTGTATTAATCATTGGTGCTCAGGCACCTGGTGACCCATGTGTTAAATCATTAGCAGAATGTAACGGCAGTAGCTTGCATATTCTCTCTCCACATATTCGTTATTAATAGTTGACTACATTCTTTTAGCTCAGCTTGCCAGGATGGTTAGTTTCTCCGCACATGTTGTTACTTCATACAGGTTTCAATCTGGACTACAAAAACGATCATACGCGACAATTTTCCCGGGTGTGTAACGTATTCCAACCTCTAGCCAAATGTGATTACGTCCGTATTGTCGAAGATGATAGTTTTGGTGGTCCATGTCTTGTGGTGTGGGCAGGTATAATGTTGCATGGGCCAAATCTTTGAACACAATACACTCAACGTCAACGTTATTATGACAGTGTACTGCTTCCCCATGTACGACTTTTCAGGCTTGCATTCGGCCCCGACTTCATTTGGAGGAGCTCTTGGAACGAGACGATATTCGGCGAATATATTGGTTTGCCCGTAGCTCCTACTTAAATCGCATCTAGCACGCGTGGGATGCATTGGGGTGACGTACTGCAGCACCGGCACATGTACCAACAACCACTTGTCGAACGCGCTGATGGAGTAATGGAACAGTGTACCACAAGAATTCCTGAACGACCTCTCGCTCTCAGTTGTATGGGACGAGATCTCTACTTATACTGCGAGACCTGAATTCCCTTGGTTTACTACATACAGTATTTCTAGCGGTCTGCAATATGTGGCATTCATTTCTAAAAGCGAAATGAGGTAAGTATCACAGTCAAAAACTCTAAATTCCATCAATATGTGCTTCCATTTGCCAAATTATGTTCGTCCGTCGACCAATAATATTCTCGCAGGACTGTTTCTGGCTCTAATCTTCTGTGACAGTCCTTGATCGCCTTAAGACTCAATTCAGTTTATATTACTGGAGCAAACCAACAGTTAAAATATCACTGAAACAATTTATCAACTCCATCAGTGAAATTTTCTTCAATGATTGGCGCTTATTCAGTGTCCCTTCCCATTGGTTCTTACCCTCTTTTCCTGTTTGCTTATGAAACCGCGAGTTCCGATACGTCGAAGTTGGTGCTACCTCATTACGGATTCCTCTCACCTTCCTCCGAGTTCAGTCACGGAAATTATTCCGAGAGGATGCCAAATTCAATAAACTTAAAGGAGTGCTTCGTCGTACAAATTATACTGCAGTACAAAAGTAATACATTAGTCAATCAAGCAGTTCACTAACGCCTTTGAAGGCCCTAGAGACCTGTAAAGTATTGTAGGATTTGGCAGCGTACTACACTCTGTATTCAGTCGGTTATTTAGAAGACATAATCTGCTCTAAAAAATGTACAGTTTTGCCACTGGTATTTCCCAATTCTAAGAATTTCCCTAGCGCTCCTTTTAATTTACTTGTATCAATGTTATCTGAAACTGGTCTACTGCTCGATTTCTGTCACCGCTTCCGTAATTGTATACATTTCACAGTCACAAATTCCCGTTGAAAGTATGATGTCAGTTTTGATTAGAGAAACAGTCGAAATACTGTCGATTGTGGGCGAGTCTAGTGGAGTTAATTCTCTGCTGTAAGGACGACCAAAAGGTTTGCGTTCGAAGGCGGTAAAGCCCAGAATCGATATGTCAACCAGGCAAAACCGACGTGAACACTGAGACTATTATCTCAACAATGTACCAGGTTAAAAATACCCGTTTCGAAAAAGACCTTGCATTAAGAAGTCCTTAACTGCCAGCTGCACGTATCCGACAGGAATTGTCGACCCTTCAAAGCTTTTTTTAAGGAACACGCCTGATAATCGCATGGGGAGATATCAAAGCTACAGGATGGGCGCTGTCGGCAGCTCGTGGTCTAGTGGCTAGAGTTGCTACCTCTGGATCACGGGGTCCTGGGTTCGATTCCCGGCCTGGTTGGGGATTTTCTCTGTCCAGGTATTGGGTGTTTGTGTTGCCGTCATCATTTCATCATTATCATCATTCGTGACAGTGGCTCGATTCGACTGTGTAAAATTTAGACTGTGTAAAAATTGGGACTTTGTACGGGCTCTGATGACCAAGCAGTTGAGCGGCCCACAAACCAAACATCATCCCCAGGACGGGCCCTCGAGTGTGTGACGAATATCTGCGTTACGACATTTACTATACGGTGATGTGTCTTATCACGGAGTAGCAGCGCCCTTGTTACACCAGTAGTGCATTGTAGAAACGTCTTGCCTTGAACTCTGGAACGCATCAGCGTCTTCAGGCAAACAGCCATAGATGAGGGGGCCTCCCATATCGTCCAGCGTCTAGTATCGAATCGCGACCAGCACGAAAGTTGGCGCACCATTCAACAACGGTGGTTTTCGGCAGACATGCTGCCCCATACATTTTATTCATTCTCCAACGGATGTCTACCGGCGTCTTTTCTTCGGCAGCCAAGAAAACAGTGTTACGTTGGTCCTGTTTGGATGTATTTGGTAATAACGTCGTCGTAGTTCACGTTTCCGTATTTACCAAACGCATGTCGGAAAGACATGAATTCCACGCTAATTCCTACTTGTCGGTGCTTGTGTACTAGCATCGGAGTCGTGATATGCTGCATATACATTACACCAACACCGTCAAAGGGTAACACCTTTTGACTGTCCCTCATGTTACGAAACTTCAAAGCAGTGTCGATTGTACGATAGAGAGTAATACTCCCGTCAGAAACAATCACAAAATCTGAACTGCTCATCAAAGTACGATGGTATCTGACTATCATTCTGTAGAGGTATGCTGCCTGTGTTTTTCTTGAACAGAGGTCCTAGTACTCCAGCAATAGCAGAAATGAAATGCTATATTTCAGAATCGTTGTCACTTCGACATTCTAGTTCACTATATCACAATTTCCCAACTAAGGCACATGAAAAGAAAATTGACAAAGCTAACACACTTTCACAGACGCCAGCCCAGTGGAACAGTGTAAAATGTAAGAAAGTACGGACGCAGCGAAGGAATTTCCAAGAAAAAAGGGGGGCAAAGGAGGGAAAACTAGGTCACGAGAGACCGGAAAAGAAGAGTGGTTATGTTCCTTTGAATGAAAATATCCCGGCATTTTTTGTAGAATTACATTGAGCTTTAATTTGAGTATTTGACGGGAGTTAGAGCCGCTGACTTCTCCATGGTGACTCAATTGTTTCCCACTGCGCTCCCTCCCTTACTTGAGTGTAAAATTTCGCGTTACGTAATCAAGCTTCCACTGAATGCCTTTTACATCAATGTTTATCACAGAAACTATACCTTTTGTATTTACGTCCTAAATTTGTTCTGTGACTCTCAGTCAACATTCGGAAAAAAATCAAACGAATATAATGTACAGTCATTGTAAAGATGTCCTTCTGTCATAGTTGATATAAAACGTTTAACAAATTTTAATACGAATATTATTTGCGTCAAAATGACCAGTGGCCATGGTAATATAACTGTAAAGTATAACCAGCGGGGGTTTTAAGTTTAGTATGGTAATTTTACACTTTACGTATTGACCTACCTTTTTCACATTTTAATTGGGAATGAAACTTCGACATTGCAGTATAAAATGGAAATGAGCGTTTGGCGTCACTGGCCGGGAGGCCCCTTGCGGATCAGGCCTGGCCGCCTTGTTGCAGGTCCTATTACATTCGACGCCACATTTGGCGACCTGTGCGCCGGATGGGGATGAAATGATGATGACAACACCCAGTCCCTGGCGGAGAAAATCTCCGACCCAGCAGGGAATCGAACCCGGGGTCGTAGGATCGCAATCCGTCACGCTGACCACCATTTTCCTTCCCCAATTTTGTTCGTTGATGACAGTTGTGTATGGTCGTTTCGGACGTCACGTGACATCCGGTGAAGTTCGTTTGTTGATCCTTCCACTCAGTTTTTTTTTTTTTTTTTTATTACAGAGGCCAACCAGCTCTCTGAGCGAACACGCTGAGCTACCATGCTGGCTTGCCTCTCAGCTACCGAGGTGGACATTGCACGGTAAGATTGACAACAGACATCTTGGCGGCAACTGTCCAGCACAACATCCTTACTGCAGTCTGCTTCGATGTCGGCACGAGGGGCGTTCAATAGATAATGCCAAACAATTTTTTTTCTGAAAGTTGTTGTTGTTGTTGTTGTGGTCTTCAGTCCTGAGACTGGTTTGATGCAGCTCTCCATGCTACTCTATCCTGTGCAAGCTTCTTCATCTCCCAGTACCTACTGCAACCTACATCCTTCTGAATCTGCTTAGTGTATTCATCTCTTGGTCTACCTCTATGATTTTTACCCTCCACGCTGCCCTCCAATGCTAAATTTGTGATCCCTTGATGCCTCAAAACATGTCCTACCAACCGACCCCTTCTTCTAGTCAAGTTGTGCCACAAACTTCTCTTCTCCCAAATCCTATTCAATACCTCCTCATTAGTTACGTGATCTACCCACCTTATCTTCAGCATTCTTCTGTAGCACCACATTTCGAAAGCTTCTATTCTCTTCTTGTCCACACCAGTTATCGTCCATGTTTCACTTCCATACATGGCTACACTCCATACAAATACTTTCAGAAACGACTTCCTGACACTTAAATCTATACTCGATATTAACAAATTTCTCTTCTTCGGAAACTATTTCCTTGCCATTGCCAGTCTACATTTTATATCCTCTCTACTTCGACCATCATCAGTTATTTTACTCCCTAGATAGCAAAACTCCTTTACTACTTTAAGTGTCTCATCTCCTAATCTAATTCCCTCAGCATCAATCGATTTAATTTGACTACATTTCAATATCCTCGTTTTGCTTTTGTTGATGTTCATCTTATATAATCTTCAAGACACTGTCCATTCCGTTCAACTGCTCTTCCAAGTCCTTTGCTGTCTCTGGCAGAATTACAATGTCATCGGCGAACCTCAAAGTTTTTACTTCTTCTCCATGAATTTTAATACCTACTCCGAATTTTTCTTTTGTTTCCTTTACTGCTTGCTCAATATACAGATTGAATAACATCGGGGAGAGGCTACAACCCTGTCTCACTCCTTTTCCAACCACTGCTTCCCTTTCATGCCCCTCGACTCTTATAACTGCCATCTGGTTTCTGTACAAATTGTAAATAGCCTTTCGCTCCCTGTATTTTACCCCTGCCACCTTCAGAATTTGAAAGAGTATTCCAGTTAACATTGTCAAAAGCTTTCTCTAAGTCTACAAATGCTAGAAACGTAGGTTTGCCTTTCCTTAATCTTTCTTCTAAGATAAGTCGTAAGGTTAGTATTGCCTCACGTGTTCCAACATTTCTACGGAATCCAAACTCATCTTCCCCGAGGTCCGCTTCTACCAGTTTTTCCATTCGTCTGTAAAAAACTCGCGTTAGTATTTTGCAGCTGTGACTTATTAAACTGATAGTTCGGTAATTTTCACATCTGTCAACACCTGCTTTCTTTGGGATTGGAGTTATTATATTGTTCTTGGGGGTCTGAGGGTATTTCGCCTGTCTCATACATCTTGCTCGCCAGATGGTAGAGTTTTGTCATGACTGGCTCTCCCAAGGCGATCAGTAGTTCTAATGGAATATTGTCTACTCCGGGGGCCTTGTTTCGACTCAGGTCTTTCAGTGCTCTGTCAAACTCTTCACGCAGTATCTTATCTCCCATTTCGTCTTGATCTACATCCTCTTCCATTTCCATAATATTGTCCTCAAGTACTTCGCCCTTGTATAAACCCTCTATATACTCCTTCCACCTTTCTGCCTTCCCTTCTTTGCTTAGAACTGGGATGCCATCTGAGCTCTGGATATTCATACAAGTGGTTCTCTTCTCTACAAAGGTCTCTTTAATTTTCCTGTAGGCAGTATCTATCTTACCCCTAGTGAGACAAGCCTCTACATCCTTACATTTGTCCTCTAGCCATCCCTGCTTAGCCATTTTGCACTTCCTGTCGATCTCATTTTTGAGGCGTTTGTATTCCTTTTTGCCTGCTTCATTTACTGCATTTTTATATTTTCTCCTTTCATCAATTAAATCCAATATTTCTTCTGTTACCCAAGGATTTCTATTAGCCCTCTTCTTTTTACCTACTTGATCGTCTGCTGCCTTCACTACTTCATCCCTCAGAGCTACCCTTTCTTCTTCTACTGTATTTCTTTCCCCCATTCCGGTCAATTGTTCCCTTATGCTCTCCCTGAAACTCTGTACAACCTTTGGTTCTTTCAGTTTATCCAGGTCCCATCTCCTTAAATTCCCACCTTTTTGCAGTTTCTTCAGTTTCAATCTGCAGTTCATAACCAATATATTGTGGTCAGAATCCACATCTGTCCCAGGAAATGTCTTACAATTTAAAACCTGGTTCCTAAATATCTGTCTTACCATTATATAATCTATCTGATACCTTTTAGTATCTCCAGAATTCTGCCAGGTATACAACCTTGTTTTATGATTCTTGAAGCAAGTATTAGCTATGATGAAGTTATGCTCTGTGCAAAATTCTACAAGACGGCTTCCTCTTTCATTTCTTCCCCCCAATCCATATTCACCTACTATGTTTCCTTCTCTCCCTTTTCCTACGCTTGAATTCCAGTCACCCATGACTATTAAATTTTCGTCTCCCTTCACTACCTGAGTAATTTCTTTTATATCGTCATACATTTCATCAATTTCTTCATCATCTGCAGAGCTAGTTGGCATATAAACTTGTACTACTGTAGTATGCATGGGCTTTGTGTCCATCTTGGCCACAATAATGCGTTCACTTTTCTGAAAGTAGATTGGTTTTATTCAGAAAGAAGAAAGGAAGACTGGGTTTAACGTTCCATCCCCATCGAGGTCATTAGAGACGGTGTACAAGCTCGGACGGCGTCAAGGATGGGGAGAGAAATCGGCCGCGTCCTTTCACAGTAAACGTCATTGCATTTGCCTGGAGCGATTTCGGGAAATCGTCTAAAACCTAAATGTGGGTGGCCGGACGCGTCTTCCTCCCGAATGCGAGTGTAGTGTGCTAACCTCTGCGCCAACTCCCTGGGTGGTTTTATTCAGGATTGCAGTACACGACATTATTTCCCACTCTTTTGGCTACAAAACCCTATTTTTCATCATAATATCCGCTAAAAGCGCGACCCTAGACGACCTTACTGGGAAGGCCTGTATCGACGTGGGGGCCAACGTCTTGCTGTACCAATAGCCTCCCCATCATCCACGTACATTGCGCCAAAGTCGTTACTCTTCGTGATCTTCTGTTAGGCGGCGATGAACCCAGCGGGAACATACTTTGGCGTACCCCAGCTGGCGAACAAGTTTGTCAGCATTGCCAACATAGACGTCCACTTGTGCAGCAAGGTGTTTCATTGTGATCCGTCCATCACCTCGAATGAGTGACCGCCTGTTTCAACACTGCAGGAGGCACAGCTGTGTGCTACTGGCCGGCGTGTTCGAGATCAGACAGGCTTGCGTGACCAGATGTTGATAGACATTGTTATTATTGTCATTATTATTATTATTATTTTATTATTATTATTAAACCTCACTAACCTAAGGTCATGACACACATCCATGCCCGAGGCAGGATTCGGGCCTGCGACCGCAGCGGTCCCGCGGCTCCAGACTGAAGCGCCTAGAACCGCTCGGTCACAAACGCCGACTGATAGTCTGTACGCTAGTATTTTGTTCATTAGGTGGCAGTGCGGAATTGTATCGAACGCCTGTAGAAGTAAAAAGAAACTGCGCCTACCTGAGCGCCTGTAGCTAATGCTTTCTGGATTTCGTGGACGAAGAGAGCGATCTCCCGAAATGTCACTCTGAACGAGAATAAAACATGTTCCAGCGCTGTATATCTATCCGACGTTAGAGATGTGGGCCTATAGTTTTGAGCGTCTGTTCGCCGACCCTCCTGGAAACGGGAATTACTTGTGCTTTTTTCCAATCATCAGCAGCATTTCGCTCCTACAAAGACCTGCGGTACACAGCTGCTAGTAGAGGGGCACGTTCTTCTGGATACTCTTTGTAGAATCGTATTGGTATTCCGTTAGCTGCAGCCGTAAGTACAGAAAGTGGAAGGCCTCGAGTCATTGATAGGACACAGAAAATGCAGTGAGTCTACAAAGAAGATTACTAACAAGACACGCGTGGGACCCATCCTGGAATAATGCGGAGCTGTATGGGACCCATACCAAACAGGAATAACAGATATCAAAAATTTAAAAGGATTGGCCGTATGTTGGTTTCATCGATATAGAACGTCACGCTTTGATAAATTACTTACAAGGCTTGAAGACCCAGTATGAAAAGAGGAATCTAGGAATATATTACATCCCTCACGTATCACTCCCGTACGGACCGCGAAAATAGGAGTAGGCAGGTTACAGAACGCACTGAGGCATTTTCGCAATCGTTCATCCCGCACTCTATAAGCGAGTGTGACGGGAAGAATACCTCTTACATTTTCCAGTGTCTGTCAGCCTGATTCTGAGACAACAGTGTAGATGCAGACACGTGCAGCATGATCAGCACTGCCGTCGACGGTATCAAAGCCTTTGCTGGAGCTCTGCACTGCCGGGTCAAAGGCCAGAAGGAGCAGTTCCCCTGAATGCATTGACAATAGCCCAGGCACGCAGCGCGCATGTCCGCGGACCGTAATGCGATGTACGCGGAACAGCCACTAATGAAGGCAAATGGGCCGCGAAGGCAAGGCGGCCGCTGACTGCTGGTCCCACTCAGCCACCATCGCGTGCTCCGCCGGCCGCGTCCCCTGCTTAGCCTGTGTGAACGCCAGACCTGTCTCCGGGCACGTACAGAAAGCTGGCGAAGTGCAAAACAAAACTAACGAAACTCTCCATCACTGTCTTTTATGGCCATTATTTTCTTATCTTCCAGTGGGTTACTGTTATTATCGTGTGGTACCACAGAACTTACACGTACCTCGTCAGTCCAAAGAGTTTCGAGACTGTACAACACTCCCCTTGTGATAATAAGAATGTTTACATCGGTGTGTGGTTGTAACATACAAATCACACGTATGAGAGCTGTGGAGATGTGCACATCGCAACAGTTCTCTATCTTATAAAGACATTCCCCTCGAAGCAGATGATAGCACCAGTTCGTGGACTCGTTGAGATGTGACGCTGTTAAGCTAGGGAATGCCACATTCAAGAAAGGTAGTAGGAGTAATCCACTAAATTACAGGACCATATCATTAACGTCGATATGCAGCAGGATTCTGGAACATACACTGTGTTCGAATTTTATGAATTACCTCGAAGAAAATGGTCTATTGACATACTGTCAACATGGGTTTAGAAAATACCGTTCTTGTAAAACACAACTAGCTGTTTATTCGCATGAAGTGTTGTGTGATATTGACCAGGGAATTTCAAATGAATTCCGTACTTATTGATTTCCAAAAGGCTTTTGACACTGTACCATACGAGCAGCATGTAGTGAAATTGCTTGCTTATGGAATATCGTCTCAGTTATGTGACTGGATTCGTGTTTTCCTGTCAGAGGGGTCACAGTTCGTAGTAATTGACAGAAAGTCATCGAGTAGAACGGAAATGATTTCTGGCATTCTCCAAGGTAGTGTTATAGGTCCTTTGCTATTCCTTATCTATATAAATGATTTGGGAGGCAATCTGAGCAGCCGTCTTAGGTTGTCTGCAGATGATGCTCTCGTTTATCAACTAGCAAAGTCATCAGAAGGTCAAAAAAAATTGTAAAACGACTTAGAAAAGACATCTGCATGGTGCGAAAATTGACCCTAAATAACGAATAGTGTGAGGTCATCAACATGAGTGCTAAAAGGAGTCCGTTAAACTTCGGTTACACGATAAATCAGTCAAATCTAAACGCCGTAAATTCAACTAAATACCTAGGAATTTCAATTACGAAGAACTTAAATTGGAAGGAACACACAGAAAATGTGGGGTAGGCTAACCAAAGACTGCGTTTTATTGGCAGGACACTTAGAAAATGTAAAAGATCTACTACTAAAGAGACTGCCTACACTACGCTTATCCGTCCTCTTTTAGAATACTACTTCGCGGTGTGGGATCCTTACCAGATAGGATTGACGGAGTACATCGAAAAATTAAAAAAAAAATGGTTCAAATGGCTCTGAGCACTATGGGACTTAACATGTATGGTAATCAGTCCCCTAGAACTTAGAACTACTTAAACCTAACTAACCTAAGGGCATCACACAACACCCAGTCATCACGAGGCAGAGAAGATCCCTGACCCCGCCGGGAATCGAACCCGGGAACCCGGGTGCGGAAAGCGGGAACGCTACCGCACGACCTCGAGCTGCGGACGAAAAATTTCAAAGAAAGGCAGCAGGTTTTGCATTATCGCGAAATAGTAGAGAAGGTGTTACCGAAATCATCAAAACAAAGGCGTCTTTCGTTGTGGAGGAATCTTCTCACGAAATTCCAACCATCAAGTTTCTCCTCCTAATGCGAAAATATTTTGTTGGCGCCTACTTACATACGGATTAACGATGAGCATGATGAAGTAAGGGAAATAAGACTACCACGGAAAGATACAAGTTCAAAAATGGTTCAAATGGCTCTGAGCACTATGGGACTCAACATCTTAGGTCATAAGTCCCCTAGAACTTAGAACTACTTAAACCTAACTAACCTAAGGACATCACACACACCCATGCCCGAGGCAGGATTCGAACCTGCGACCGTAGCAGTCCCGCGGTTCCGGACTGCAGTGCCAGAACCGCTAGACCACCGCGGCCGGCAAAGATACAAGTATTCGTTCTTCCCGCGCGCTATACGAGATTGGAATAAAATAGAGAACTGTGAAGGTGGTTCGACGTATCCTCTGCCAGAGTATCCATGTAGATTTAGATGTAGATGTTTTATTACAGTCTGTATGTCTGTCTTGCCACAGCACCACGTTCGAGCAACCACTCTTTGATTACCGTCACACATATCACTTGCTGGTACATTAACCTAATAACGGCTAACCACACTTTATAGTAATAGGATCGTCTTTGGTGATACTTAATTGAAATCTTATTTTGTGCGGCAGCGATTTTGGCCATCACGCACGCCTAAGATTACGACACTTTTAATATTGTGGTTTTCCTAACGATTCTACGCTGCCATCACCATAGTGACCATTTTTATTTGTCCGTTGTCCCGTTATCTTCTTTAATGAACAATTAATACTATTTTGCAGTACAGGAACTATCACTGACATGACCGCCGATTGTGGTCCCCAATACCAGACTGATGCTACCAGCCTATAAAACTGAGTTCCTCCAAAGCGACTTCTGGCTCCACCATTTTAGCCCAACACAGCAAAGAAAATTTTGTGCTAATATATACACTGAAGCCTTTCTTAGCCAGTAGCAACTGAGGACGTTATTCCCAGATGGATAACGCCGTGCTATGTCAGCAAAATACCACTGTGGAATCTCCACGTGTCCTTCTGCGATTTGTGATACGCCAACGTGGACACACCACGCTTACACGTCAACTGCCTACTCACAACTGACTGGTCGAATATACATCTGTCGTTTACAGTTGTTAGTT
This sequence comes from Schistocerca nitens, assembly GCF_023898315.1. Classification (NCBI taxonomy): domain Eukaryota; kingdom Metazoa; phylum Arthropoda; class Insecta; order Orthoptera; family Acrididae; genus Schistocerca; species Schistocerca nitens. Next base: position 510,719,001 of record NC_064617.1, read on the forward strand.
CAAGCTGTCGCCGTAGTTATTGCAATGACGTCGCTTGTACGCCAGGAATAAAATCAGTCTACGAAGATTTTGAATGGACAGTATGCTCGTAGATATGAATGCCAATAACTGAAAATATGGATACAACAAACGCCTCCGCAAAAAACGAGAATCACGCAAATTTACGTAAAACTGTATCGGTACCTTCAGTTGAGAAAGCTGATATCGACGGATGGAGTAAGGATTGCGGGGCGTTAACCTCGGGGCGTTACAGAATGAAGTTATTTCATAAATTATTGTTCTATTCTCCGAACATTAGCTGCCCTCTTTGCCTTTCTTGAGGCATATTCGATTTTCTTTTCTTTTCTGTTGAAGATTTACTGCTGTTTGAACTGAATTTCGGTTGCCATTACAGGAACACATACTACAGTGGAAGTACCGTACATGCTAATACAGCGTGTTGGGAAAGCTGTTATGCGGTTACAACATATGTTGGAAAATGACATCCACGGGTGGGTATACAGAGTGTTTCAAAACGCATTTCAAACATATATACCTATTAAACAGTAAGTCAAAAAAAAATGGCTCTGAGCACTATGCGACTCAACTGCTGTGGTTATCAGTCCCCTAGAACTTAGAACTACTTAAACCTAACTAACCTAAGGACATCACACACATCCATGCCCGAGGCAGGATTCGAACCTGCGACCGTAGCAGTCCCACGGTTCCGGACTGCGCGCCTAGAACCGCGAGACCACCGCGGCCGGCAAACAGTAAGACATACAATGACGAAACTTGGAAATCATATTTACGGGCCTTTCAAGTTTAGATTGCACCTGTTGAATACGTCTTCTTCCTGCGACATGAATAATATCACATCGATACTTAAATTCCTCCCACACTCGGATAATAATGTCCATTATCACTGATATTATGGCAGTACTGATCCCGTTATTCATCTTTTCCCGGTTCTGTGGTGGAGTTGATGCACAAACGTTGACGTTAATGAAACCTCACAAGAGGAAGTCACAGGACGTCAATTCCGGTGACCTTGGAGGCCAATTGAATGTGTGTGTGTGAATTCGTAAGGGACCAAATTGCTGAGGTCATTGATCCTTAGACTTTTACACTACTTAAACTAACTTATCTAAGAACAACACACACACCCATGCCCGAGGGAGGACTCGAACCTCCGGTGGAAGGAGAGTAGTTGATTACGTCTTACTTTGACTGGCCCATGAAATCACAGATCATTAAGCAATAACGTTCACTGTTTAAGGTTCATTGAAAAAAATTTAGGTCCAATGATGCGTCGCCTGAAAAATGCTAGCCACAGTTTTATGATTATGCGATGTCATTTCAAGTACAGAACAATGATTCACCATTGACCACAATCGTGTGTTCTGCGTGTTACCGTGATCAGGGAGATGGAAGAAGGCCTCGTCTGCAAATAAGCTGACCTCAAGAATATCAACGGTTTTCCTCTCAATAGCAGATATAAACCATCTGCTGGAATGAATTCGCTTTTCGTGATCCGCACGTTTCAATTCTTTCACATTCTACGGGAACGATTTCAGTGTTGGCCGGCCGCGGTGGTCTCGCGGTTCTAGGCGCGCAGTCCGGAACCGTGCGACTGCTACGGTCGCAGGTTCGAATCCTGCCTCGGGCATGGATGTGTGTGATGTCCTTAGGTTAGTTAGGTTTAAGTAGTTCTAAGTTCTAGGGGACTGATGACCACAGCAGTTGAGTCCCATAGTGCTCAGAGCCATTTTTGATTTCAGTGTTGACCTAATTGCTGTAAGTACAGCTACAAGCTCGATATCTTTTTCTCGTGCCGACTCGCGCAATGATTGTGCTCGTCTCTGCTGCATAGAGTCAGAATGTCTTCCAGTTCATTCGCCATCGACGAACCGCATAACGACGAGGTACAGCTGTATGAACCAGAATAAGGAAAGGTAGAGAAAACGAAAGGATTTTATTCCATTTTACAAAATGAAATAGACAAGCAAAACAAAAATGACTTAATGACATTACTTGTAGATTTTAACTAACTAGCAGTGGCCGACCTACAACTAATGCAATTTGAATACAAGAGGACTAAAAGAACTGTCAGTCTTTAAAAATCTCAAAATTATTAACAATTAAAAATGATTTTAACTTCATCATCGATAAATGCAGGAGTATCTAACTGATACAAAAGCAACTAAGTGACACAAGAGTAACTACCGTGTTTCTTTCCCCTGTTCTAGTCATCCGTTGCCTAACGCTCCCTCTGAAACTCTCAACAACCTGTGGTTCTTTCAGCCTTCCAGTTTCTTCTGTTTTGAATCTACAGCTCATAACCAATACATTGTGGTCAGAGTTCATCTCTGCCACTGTAAATGTCTTACAATTTAAAATATGGTTCCTAAATCTCTGTCTTACCGTTGAACAATTCACCTGAACCCTTCCGATGTCTCCAGGTCTCTTCCACATATATAACCTTGTTTCATGATTCTTACATCAAGCGTTAGCTATTATTAAATTAGGCTCTGTGCAAAATTCTACCAGGCGGGTTCATCATTCATTCTTTTCCCCCCAGTCCTTATTCACCTACTATTTTTCCCTGCCTTCTTTTTCTTACTATTGAATTCCACTCTATCATCACAATTAGATTTTCGTCTCTCTTAACTATCTGAACAATTTCTTTTATCTTATCATACATTTCTCCAATCTCTTCTTCATCTGCGAAGCCTGTTGGAATTTAACCTAGTACTACTGTCGTGGCTGTTGGCTTTGTGTCTATCTTGGCTACAATAATGCGTTCACTATGCTGTTAATACCAGCTTATCCGCATTCCTGTTCTCTTATTCACTATTAAACATACTACTGCGTTACCCCTATTTCATTATGCATTTATAACCCCGTATTCATCTGACCAGAAGTCCTGTTCTTCCTGCCACCGAACTTCACTAAGTTCCACTATATCTAACTTCAACCTATCTATTTTCCTTTTTAAATTTTCTAACCTAATTGCCCGATTAGGGGACCCAACATTCTACGCAACAATGCGCAAAGTGTCAGTTTTTTTTCTCTTGATACTGACATCCTCCTAAGTAGTCGTCTCCTGGAGAGACGGATGGGGGACTTTTGTACCTCCGGAATGTTTTACCCAAGAGGATGCCATCTTTATTTAAGCATATAGTAGAACTGTAGGCCGTCGGGAAAATTTGCGGCTGTAGTTTCCCTTAGCTTTTAGCCGTCCGCAGTACCAGTACAGCAAGACCATTTTGCTTGATGTTACAATACAAGGCTGGATCAGTCAAACATCCTGACCGTCGCTCCTGTAACTACTGAAAAGGCTGCTGCCTCTCTTCAGAAACAACACTTTTGTCTGGCCTCTCAACAGATACACCTCTGTTGTGGTTGCACCTACCGTACGGCTATCTGTATCGCTCAGGCACGCAAGCTGCTCCACTCACGGCAAGAACCATGGTTCATGGGAGGAATTATCCTTAAACTAAGATTTTTGCATTTCCAAAATCTGTCCTGAGACAAAGCGAGGATACCGGAAATCTAGTGAACAGCTGTTGTGTGCTGAAATGCAAGAAAGAAGACCAAAAAACTGTTTTAATTATAGCTGGATACGAAGCATATGAAAAAAAAATTAACTCTAAGGTTGAGACAAATAGCCAAAATAGTTGTAACTGAGGACGGGATTTGTTCTAGATTTTGAGAAAAACAATAGATAATAAATTAACTTTGAAGACATTGAGCAATAAAAGAAAAGAATTTAATAATGAGACACACATAGCTTTAATCGACAATATCAATGCGTTTGATAGATTAATCAGAACAAACCTCTGGTCGTATTACAAGTAAATAGAATCCTGTGACACTTGAAAAGGGTCATAACAAGCTTATAAAATGTTCAAATATGTGTGAATTCCTAAGGGACCAAACTGCTGTGGTCATCGGTCCCTAGACTTACACACCACTTTAACTTATAATAAGAACAACACACCCATGCCCGAGGGAGGCCTTCAACCTCCGGCGGGAGGGGCCGCGCAATCCGTGACGGGGCGCCTCAAACTGCGCAGCCACTCTGCGCGGCAACAACAAGCTTATACAGTGAAACTGAATTTGCAGTAAAAATGGGAAACAGAATAAAAATGGGATTGTATCTAACCAAGGAGTTAAACAAGACTGCAGCAAGTTTCATTCAGTTTAGTATAGCTGAGACGATTAAAGCGTGCATTAACGAAACAAGAAACAACGAAGGGAAAGTAGATAAATACCATTATATAAAAGTACTAATGTATGCTGACGACCAGACAGAAAACAAAATCGTCGAGGAAGTAAGTCACTTAAAGTATCTGGCCTTCAACATTTCTTTGGTCATGATAACATTATAAAGAATAAGACAGAATAATTTCAGGATGTCTGTGGAATAGTAAAAAGAATATTAGACAAAAAGACAACTAAAGAAACGCAACTGACCTATAGCACGATATATACTCCATAGCTACTCTACGTATACGAGGTTTTTATAGCAAGTAATAAGACACAAATTGCATAGTGACGTCAGAAATGAAATTCCTCGGATAAATTAAGGTATGTAAACAAAAAGATAGTTTAAGAAACGAAGATATTAGAAATGAACTTACAATATCTGCAATAACAGAAAAATTGACATATGTAAGCAGAAATTGAAGGAAAATTAAACAGAATGCTACAATGCAGGTACCAGGTACCTCAAAAAAGTTCTGGGATATATATCCAAAGGGGGAAAGGATATACGTCGACGGAGGAAGCGATGGAGCTAAGAAGCCGAAATCAAAACAGGTTCCTCGTACCTAATCCATGAACGTAGATAGTAATGGCGATGGGGTAGGGGTGGGGTAGGGCAAGATGGTTGAATGCGAAGACATCATAAACGATAAAGCCAGCTGGTGAGCAATGGAGATGCTTCTGCATGGGGAACGTAGGTTTCAATTTAAAAGTCATATCATTTGCCTTATTAAGAAGGTAAAACAGTAGTCATATAGGAATATTCTGTGGCATAGCGTTTAGTGCTGCAGAGTACTGAAATGGAGACGGCGGACTGAATTATTTCTTATGAACAGAGGTGTCCTCAGAGTGGAGTAGTCGTCTTCGACCAGCTGAAGAGCGTCTTCAAACTCTTTGATCTATTAACAAAGGTAATGGAACTCTCATGAGTTATTACGTCACTTAACTTCGCAGATCGAGGAACAATAGAGAGGGTGCCGTGGTGTAGCTGGTGAGACGTGACGTGGCGCATCATCTTGCGTTGCCATCGACGAGGCGTGCAAGAGCTCAGAAGAGCCCCACGGGACGTGAGGCGTAATATCGTTAATGGGCGCCTGACGAGTCGCTTCGCTTCAATGGGGCGGCTAATTGTGGCGCCGAGTTTGGAGCGTCCGCCGCGAGTCTTCAGGTGAGTGAAAGAGCTTCAGACTTGGCCCAAGTGGGCGCGGGTTACTTGCAGAACTGAGGATGATTACGCCGAAAGGCGGGGACGGTGGAGACCGGATCTCCATGTCCTGCGGCATTTGAAATTCGCTGTATACTACCAGGGCTGAAAAGAGGGATGTAATATTCTAAATTTAGGGCGAAATGAATGCACTGTGGAAGACGTCTCTTGAGGCGTGCCACTTGATGAAATATAGTCGACTTTACAGATCTTTCCGCGGCTACTACACACTGAAATGGCAGGAACTTTGATACGGGGGTGGTTAAGTCCAGAGTCTGTAAAATGTCGGTAGTTAACCTGTTTTATTCTGCTCCCACGCCTTTAAATTTTACAGGCAATAATAAAAGATAACGTTGCAGAAAACAGCAATAATTAAAGTGATACGGAGCTATTTAGTCACTATTCAATTTTGACAGAATCTCAAATAGCATAAAAAATTGAAACTTTGCTGCAGAGATACTCAGAAAACTTATCAATTATTTTGACGACTTGCAAAACAGGCGTTACGATAACCTTCATTTGAAAAACACTTCAAACATCTACAAAATGTTTAGATTCCGAAATCTTTGACTCAGACAATCTTTTAAATTCAGTAACAAAAAATGTGAGGAAAGCTCAGAAGTTTTAAAACAGCCGATAACGAAAGGACAAAACACAAACGCATTTGATTCATAGACTCAAAACAGAATTCAGGGAACTGAAGTTGAACGCGTTAGCCAACATAATATTAACGAGCTGAGTTAACCTTACCCATCACAAACTGATACAACAGGATACACTTAGCAATTACACAACCGAAATAACTCACAGATTGAACACGGATCTTTGACTGCTGGTATGTCGACAAGTGAATACGAGTATACCGTCATTTTCAAGGCACAAATGGAACGAGAGATCGCAACGCTTGGCAACTCTTACCCTCTGTGGGCGAGGCAACGGCAACCACGAACCAGAAGATGGAGAGTGCAGAAAGACATCACACACCGTAAGCAACTAGCGCCACCACACAACACAACATGATCAACGTTAGACGTCATCGACAATGAGACTGGACCGACGCCTGAAAGTTTGCCTGTTATTCACTTTGAAAGTTCTGTCAAACAGGCCGGTGTGAAGCTTTGGTAAAAAAAAAAAAAAAAAAAAACGAAACAAAAAAAGTCATTCCATTTGATGCGACAGCAATTGATTTTTTCATATTTTTCACAGTCATAACCAGTTTCGGCCTATAAAGGTCATATTCAAATGCTACAATAGAGGTAAGAGAAGTTTATACGAACATCTGAAACAAGGACAAAATATTTTCACTCGATCTACTTGCGAGCTAAGTATAGCGCTGTTAGCATTCAATAATGGTACTTGTTTCAGGCCTTAATAAAAGCTTTAGTTTTCTTCACTGTAGCATCTGAAGAAGGCCACTGTAGGCCGAAACCGGTTACGATTGTCTTTAAAATTATCTTCGAAAATTGCTGAGAGAGCTAGAACGGAAGCATGTCGTGTTTTGACTAGAGCATATTTTCTCGAGAGTAATGTTCTGGCAGCAGTAAGGTCTAATTAGCGTTCTTTAGATTAATTTCTGATATTGTTATCTTACATGGGGACAACGGCAATGCAAGGATTGTGGTGGACAAGAGGAATTAATGCGATGCGCTGCCTACTATCTGATCCAGCGTATCACAGATCGGTGGTGACGCCTAAATAAAAAAGTGTTGAGGGGAAGATTAACGTCCGCTGAAGGAAAAGCTGTTTGTTGTAAGATACAATCCAGAGTCTTAACGCCTACTGTGCTGCCCCTTACGATTTATACAACTTCCGAAGATCTTTAAGGAAGGGGTTCCTCTTACAAGGAAACGTCACTAATTTTATCTCTTATTTTAAGGAGAAAAAATGGACACTTGCAAGATGTCAGCCCCAGCAATAGACATACGTGAAAATATGGACCATTATTCTGGTACTCCACAGTTAAGAGCTTCTGAATCTAGAGCTTTCAAACATTCCTAAGCACCAACAGTCATTAATTCCGTCCCACTGCAGCCGCTTAATGCCTGAGCTCGAACTACTGTACGGCTGAGTGAGTGAAGAGACACGTGTTCACGTTGGTGATCAACAGGCAATAGCGCTCTGTTCATTGAGCCCTTATCCGTTACTTCTAACCTGTAGGTGGTATCAGAGAGCTCTTTGCTTTGAACAGTTTTATGTTGCGCTTCATGAAAGCAATGTAAGTTAATGACATGAATAAATCAGTAAAGAAGAAGTGTAGTGTTATTTTACTATTAACATTGCTGTTGCACGTCATTTTCTCTGGACTGAAAAGCTGACACTATTAAAAACCCCTGGAGTACATTACCAGGAGTTGCTCTATGCACGACTGGAATGATTGAATTGTAAATCTAAAATCATTAACTACAGTTCATAAAAATTGCTCAGCTGCTAAGGCTTATTAATTTCGATTTGGAGATAAAAACCCCGTGGGAACAGCACATATGCCAGATGTGCTGACAAAACCAGAGACGAACTAATCCAATGTGGAAATTCACAAGACAGGCTGACATATAGAACTAATATTTAGAAATGGCTTATAGGAAGAACACAAAGTGGCAGAAAAGAAAATGGTTCAAATGGCTCTGAGCACTATGGGACTTAACATCTATGGTCATCAGTCCCCTAGAACTTAGAACTACTTAAACTTAACTAACCTAAGGACAGCACACAACACCCAGTCATCACGAGGCAGAGAAAATCCCTGAACCCGCCGGCGGCAGAAAAGAAGAAGATATTCTGCTAAGAACAGAGACCGCAGATAAGCCAGGGCAAGAAATGTAACTTTCGAAACTGAGGAGAAGGGAAGTCTGGTCCTAAGTGGGCCTAAGTAGGCATATCTATGCATGAGGTTGACAAGATAGCAAGTTTTTTCGTGTAAAACAACGATTCTGGAACATCATTTCAAAACGCTTTCGGCAGATGTTACCTCCTACCCCGTAATCTTTCCTCGCCATCTACACCCGCAAATAGGACACTGATTGTCATTTCACTGCACAATAATTCGCGCTGGGACACTACACAGCTGCAGAGGTGTGGAGCCAGCTACAAGTAACCGTTGCACGCGAAGTTTAAGAGCTATTTATTCACATGGTCATAACTGCGGGCTATCAGAATAATGGCGGGATTGATTTCTGGGGCTCATATCTTGTTAGTGTGCTTTATTCTCCTTAAAATATATGATAAAGTTGGTGATGTTTCCTTGTAAGACTTATCGTCAGTAACATAGATACTCCGACTTGCTGTACAGCGAAACACTACACTGCCGCGACCACTAGAAGATCAGTGTGTACATCACGTTACGAACTCAGCATATTTTGTACGTCTATTAGAGGGACTGCGTTTGAATGTAGTAAGCATTGATGTCATTTTTGTCTTCAGTCTTTCAGTTCCTATGTTGGGTTGCTTATGGTTAACTGGGGTGCTGAATTAACAAAACTGTTTAGACAACTGTCGAGTTCCACTTACTTTTATGTACTATGAGCAGACAGTTGGAATTGCGATGTTGAGACATCCGTCGCGTCTTGTCATTTTCTTCATGGGAGTTTGCGAGGAATGTGCCTTGGAGTCGGTGCCATTGGAACCAGTGTGCTTTCTTAGATACGTAGACAGTATGTTTCTTATTTGACCTCATGGCAGCGCCAATTTACACTGCATTTAGAACTTCTCAGTCTAAGCCACCCGAATATCCATTTCACTATAGAAGTGGAAAACGATGTCTGCTTTCTGTTGCTTGATGTGTTGGTCAGAATAAGTCGTTTAAAAAAAGGCAATTCACACTAATTTGTATATTCAGTCTGACAGTTGTCACAGCTGTATCAAGGGATACTTCATACCATGATTAATAAGACCTATGTTGTCTCAGACCCTGAAAGTTTTTCAGTTGCGTCAGATCACCTTATTGATACCTTTCGCCAGAAGGACAGAGTTAGAACAAATCAGACGCGCCTTGGGCTGTCTACCGACCATTAGCAGGTTGACAAATAAATGATTACAATTTCAGAAATATTGCAGAAAAATTGGATGATTTATTCAAGAGAAATAGCTTCAAAAATCGAGGAAGTCAATATCGCATTGGTCCACCTTTGGCCCTTACGCAAACAGTTATTAACTTTGGAATTAATTCGTACAGTTATTGGATATCCTCCTGAGAGGTATCATGCCAAATGTTTTGCAATTGGCGTGTTTCTTTTTAATTTTTATTTCTTCTTGGGTCATCAGTCTTCAGACTAGTTTGATGCGGCCCGCCGCGAATCGCTCTCCTGGACTGAACTCTTTATATTACAGTAGCGCTTGCAACCTATGTCTTCAGTTATTTGATGGATGTATTCCAATCTCTGTCTTCCTTTACTGTTGTTACCCTCTACGGCGCTCTCTATTACCATGGAAATTGTTCTGTGATGTCTTAACAGATGTCCTACCTTCCTGTGCCTTTTTCGTAGCATTCTTCTCCATATTTTCCTTTCCTCCTCATTTCTTACCAGTCCACTTAATTATTAACATTCTCCTGTAGTGTCACATCTCAAATGCTTCGATTATCTTCTGTTCCGGTTTTGCCGTTGTCCGTGTTTCACTAATACAATGCTACTCTGCTCCTAACGTACATTCTCAGAAATTTCTTCTCGAATTAAGGTCTTTCTTTGATACTAGTTGATTTCTCTTGGTCAGGAATGCCAGTGTTAGTCTGATTTTTATGTCCTTGTGCTCCATTCGTCATGGGTTATCTTACAGCCTAGGTCACCTAGGTCCTTAACTTCATCTGATTCGTGTTCACCAATCCTCATCTTAACTTTCTAGCTGTTCTCATTTTTGCTGCTTCTGATTACTTTCGTGTTTCTTCGATTTACTCTCACTCATATTCCATATTCATTAGACCATTCATCCCCTAATTCTTCTTCGTTTTCACAGAGAATAGCAGTGTCGTCAGTAAATCTTATCCTTGATATCCTTTCACCTTGAATTTTAATTCCACTGTCGAATCTTTATTTTATTTCCGTCATTGATTCTTAGATGTATACATTGAAGAGAAAGGACGAAAGACTACATCCCTGTCTTACATTCATTTTAATCCTTGGACTGTGCTCTTGGTCTTCCACTCTTATTATTCCCTCTTGGTTTGTGTCCATATTGTGTATTAGACGTCTTTCGACAGACTTTCCCCTATTTTTCCCGGAATTTCTTACAGCTTGCTCCATTTGTCATCGTCGAGCACTTTTCCCAGGTCGACATCCTATGATCGTGCCTTGATATTTCTCCAGTCTTGGTGCCATTATCAGCCGCAACGCTTTAGATCGTCAAAATCCCGAGCTGCTTGCAGGGCCCTCCCCGTAATGCTACAAACGCTCTCAGGCGGCGAGCGATTGCAGCGACCTTACTGGCCAAGATGGGGTTTGGCAAGCACGAAGGCAAGCAGTAGAAACTTTCGATGTGTGCGGGCGGGCATTATCTTGCTGAAATTTAAACCCAGGTTGGCTTGCCATGAAGGGGAACAAGATGGGGCGTAAAATATCGTCGACGTAGCGTCATGATATAAGGGTGCCGCTGGTGACAACCACAGGTGTACTGCTGTGAAAAGAAATGGCACCGCAGACCATTGCTCCTGGTTATCAGGCTGCATAGCGGGCAGCAATCAGGCTGGCATACAGCTTCTCTCCGAGGTGTCTCAGGACGTGTCTTCGGCTTGAAATCTGGTTGATTGGAGCATAATTCTCTTTTGTGATGAGTCCCGTTTTGAAATGAGCTCCAATGATCAGCAAAGACATGTCTGGATACTTCCTGGACCGCGGTGGGATACTTCTTCTTCTTCTTCTTCTTCTTGCGTTACGGTCTCTGTAGGACCACGGGTAGCCCCTTCGTGGACTGCATTTTCCTCTTCTTCTCCCAGAACCTCTTCATTCTTTATCTTCTTCTCTCCCGCTCTTCTTCCGAGATCTTCAGTGTCCGTTTCTTCTGTCGGCTCCACTGGTGACACTCTAAGCATTTCCTGTATTCTTCTCTGTCATTGATCTCCGGCATATTGGTCGGTGTATATTTGTTCCTCCAATTTTCCTTTCCTTCGACCGTGATTCCCAATTCCAACCAGTCCTTCCGAAGTTCAACAACCCACTTGGTTCCTGTCTTTCCCCTTGTCCTCCCTGTTGTTCCCCACACTCTTTTCGTCATTCTGTCCATACTCATCCTAACTACATGTCCAAAAAACCTTGAATCTGATTTCCCCGGATATTGTTCTCATGTTCCGGTACAATTCTTCCCTAGGTCTTCGCATCCACCTCTCTGCAACTCTTTTGGGACCTAGTATTTTTCCCGGTATTTTTCTCTCTTCTTTCTCTAGTTGTTCTGCCCCATTTCTTCCTAGTGTCATCGTCTCAGCAGCATATAATACTGCAATCCTCACAGTTGCCTTGTAGTGGCTTATCTTTGCCTCTCTGGATATATTCTTTTTATTGTATATCTCTCTCGTCATGCAGAAGGCTGACCTCATCTTCTTTATCCTCTCTGTTATTCCCTCCTTGCTCCTATTCCTTCCTGTTATAAATTCTCCCAGGTATTTAAATTTTTCCACCATTTTCACGGTGCCTTCCGGTGTTTCCCAGTCTGCAGTGGTATTTAATGTCTTTGTCTTGTTATAGGCGATCCTCAGTCCCACCTTTCTGGCTACCTTAAGGCCTGGCCAGAGAGAATGCGGCCTGGCCGTCCGGCCTATGGCCTTGAACCGCAGCCGGCAGGCCGCACTGTTGAATCTCTCGTTATTGTATGGCGGCGGTCACACGGAGTGCGGCTTTGACGTACCGGCATGCGGCCTGCCGCACCGGCCGCCGCCGGGTTGTCACAGATTACAGATTCGCCGCAAGCCGGAGCGGCTGCTTGCCTCTGTTGGCGCACTCAACTGCTCTGTGGTCACACTGCAAGCAGCGACGTGAGGCGCTTTTTGTCTTTCAGCTCGTAGTGCATGCATCATGGACACGGAAAGACTTATAGAGGAGGTGAGACAATACAACTTTTTGTATGATACACGCGATCCCGATTTCGAGGTAGAATACTTTTGCCCTCGATATACTCCTGATAGAAAGCTGAATTCTCAGAAATAGTGTTGTCACAGTGACGTCCATAATTTCCAATATCAACTATTGTAAACTCGTAGTATGGATCAACGATCGCCAGGAGAAGCAGCGAAAAGAATTGTTTGTAACAGAAGAACTGGGATCCACTATCCTTCGGGCATTTTAACCATCTTTTCCGTCTATGCTTCCAAGGCAGTTCGGAAACCCCCAAAGTTCTAGAAATCCTTCTTCAAATTTCTTCCACATCTCTGTTGTAGGAGTAGGTAAATACTTGAGCTGTAGAACAATCCATATTGCCTGGCAGACTTGTTTCACAATTTCTGAGACTGTTGAACGTCCTAACCGAAAAGAAAAAGCTAAGCTCTGGTGACTGTCGCCTGTAGTCAAGTATCTGGAAAAGATTAAAATCAGTTATGCCGATAGAACGAATAGATAAGTTAACGACCAAAGATACGTTTGTTTAAATTCAATGACAATGTAATGAATACAATGAAACAAAACAATCTATTAAGTAGAAAGTTCTCTCTAGCGGGACATACGGATACTAGACGTTACTATCGTTTGCTGTATTCGTAAACACTGCAGATAAATTTATCACTCCACTCGTAACTACGTTGTGGGATAGCACTTTCTTCCGCCAAACCTTTCATATGATGCAGCAAAACTGAAATGGAATAAATTATACGACTTCTGTTTGAAGCACAAAGAGGCCACAAATGGTAAAACTTAACTCAAACAAATGGGTAGTCTGTGCCTTGTATCAATTGGCTTTCTCCAGTTCGTTGTGCACTTCTCGGTGCTACCTTTTTATCAGGCGATGCAGTTCCTCGAAACATTCTCAAAAATGTTCAAATATGTGTGAAATCTTATGGGACTTAACTGCTAAGGTCATCAGTCCCTAAGCTTACACACTACTTAACCTAAATTATCCTAAGGACAAACACACTCACCCATGCCAGAGGGAGGACTCGAACCTCCGCCGGAACCAGCCGCACAGTCCATGACTGCAGCGCCTTAGACCGGAAACATTATCGCGACATACGAAAATATTTGAAGAACCTATCTTCGTCAGACTCTAGATCAATACACAGACGATGGTGTTCTCCTAAGCTTTCTCTCTTCCTATTAATGTCGTGCACCCAACATCTTTTCTTCTTGGTACCATTTCGTATCGCTAGTGCGAGCTACTCATTTCTGTACTTTAAGCTTAATAATGGGGTTCGGCCCTTTCCACAGTGTTAACAGCTGACGCTTCAAGAGTCGCTGCGGCCGGCCGTTGCCTGTGTGGCGTCCCTGGCCGCTGACTGGCCCGGCCTCCCGCTGCGCCGTCCGTCTCAGCGGCAGGCCGGATTCTGTCTGGCCAGGCCTTTACTTAAGTTGTCGAGTTGTGTCTTTGCGTCTTCTTCCGTCTCACTTACTACTGCATGTCATCTGCAAAGGCTAGACAGTCCACTTGAGCCCTGTTGTCCTTTTTGTCCCCCAAATGGGTCTTTTGGACCCCCATTTCCTCGTTTATTGCTCTCCACTGCCTGATCACTTCGTCCAGTGCTATACTGAACAGCAATGGTGACAATCCATCTCCCTGTTTAACACCAGTCTTGATCTCAAATTCTTCTGACAGTACTCCTCTGAATCTCACCCTTTCGTTTGTGGCTGTCAAAATTTCTTTTATGAGTTCTTGTGTAGTTCCATCAAGTCCTCTGTTCTTCAGGATCCTAACAAGAGTCTGTCTGTCGATGGATTCATATGCCTTTGTGAAGTCCACAAAGATTATTACTGTCTTTTTGTTTCTTAAGGCCAGCGGTGGGTTACCAATATTATAGTTGCCCGCCATACGGAACAGCAGCCAGGAGTGTTGTGTTCGTGTGCTGTTTCACTCCATACCAGGATCACTTTGGTTGTCATCCACTGCACGCTTTCAGCAGAGCGGTACGTCTATATTCTACGCGTCGTTTTGCTGCCCTCTGTGTCAAGCCATCGTAGGTTTACATTTCAGAAAGATCATACCCGCCACCACACGACGAGAGTTTCTATTGCTTGTCTTCCTACTTGCCTAAAACTATCTTGACCAGCAAGATCACCGGATCTCTCCATAGTTGAGAGCGTTTCGAGCATTACGGGAAGGGCCCTGATAACTAAATCGGGATTCTGACGATCTAATGCTCCAACTGGAGAGAATTTGGTACGATGTCCCTCAGGAGGCCATCCACCTACTATATCAATAAATGACAAGCCGAATAACTCGTTGCATAAGGGTCAGAGGTGAAACAACGAGTTACTGATTTGCTCAATTTTTCTGAAATTCTAATCATATATTTGTTTGTAGATGTACATCAAACCAATCGATTTACGTCCCATTCGGATAATTCCTTCGAGGTGCGTCGTTTTTCTTGTCTCAGAGTGTAACACACAGTGATTTTTGTCTTACTCTTCCAGGTTCTTGGTTGACGTAGCCAACCTCGGCAATCAGTGGGCGTTAAACTGGGAAAACAATAACTGAATCAAATTGTTGGAATTCAAGAATTCAGGTCTTTCGCTATGAGATGTAAACCTTTTTTTCGGAGTGTACCTCAGGATTTGTCAAATTTTGACAGTCTCCTGTTGGTCAGAGTACAGAAGTATATTCTTACACATTTTCTTTTTTCTTAGTAAATTATCAGTCAAGTCAGAGGCCAGCCCGGACAACCGTGCGTGTTGAGGTGCGCAAAATGTCGGGATGGTTCCTTCCAAAGGACGCGGCCGACTTCCTTTCCCATTCTTCCATTATCCGATTTGGCCGATGACTTCTCTGTCTGGTCCGTTCCTCCAAATCAACCAACCAGCCGTGCCGGACTGCCGCTTCCGGGACATGCAGGTGCGCCGGCTCCGGATCGAATTCACCCGAGGAATTAACGATGAGTGTCTGTGTACCGGTCAGGCTGGATGTGTTTATCAGGCGGTTTCCGACACCGACTACGTGAATGCCGGGAAATACCGGGCTGTTACCTAAGTCCTCCTCTGTTATACGATTCGTAAACATTTGGAAAAAAATATCCACACTAATTCATGTATAGCAATACACGCAAACAGTTGGGGCAAAGGGGTGGTGAGAGGAAGGTCATCCGGCCACGCCTTAAATTAACCATGTAATATCTGCTACAATCCACCTCCTGAGCTATGTGGTCAACAGACCCACATGTGGGAAGGCGGGTTCGTTTCATGGTGCGGACTGGACTGGGGTTAATTCAGCCTCGTGATGCTAATTGAGGAGATAACTGGCTGAGAGGTAACGGCTCCAACGTCGAAACGTCAACAACGGCCGGGAGCGTGATGTGCTAATCCTATGCCCCTCCATACCGCATCCGACTTTGAATGGCTGAGGGTGACACGGCGGTCGGCCGACTCTTACGTGGTCTTTACGACCTGATCACGTGGTTTCCTCTTTTTTTACATCTCTTAATGACCATGTGGACCCTGGGCAGATGCAAGGCAAAGGTACAAGGAAAAGGTGAAGAAGTAGTTATCTGTCAGGTCATATGTAAGGCCATTGCACAAAGTGAAAACTTTGCCTGTCTATAATTTGGTCTGAAAGGTAAACCGGATAGTGGCACTAACCTGAGGCGATGCACATTCGAATGGAAAGCTGCATCTTTGTTCTGCTGAGAGTCGGCAGAGGTAACAGTATCAGTGGGTGTTACTTTTCCCTAGATGTCAAATGAGACTTTCTTTGTGCTAATGACTATATTAAGCTCTAAGGAATTAATTATAATTCAAAACTTTCTGATCTTATTCTCATAATTTACCTTCAAAACGTAGATGCAACGCAAGATTCTTTCCTTCGAGAAAATGACCTCTGAATTTGGTGTGAAAATGACAGTATGGCACCCTTCTTCTAAACCAGCCACTAAAATTATGAAACGTCCCCTTAGAAAAATTATACATGACTGTGCTTAAACTTACACACAATATTTTTAGCGCAACGCAATCTGACTTTCAAAAATCCCTACAAAAGAATGGCCCTGACTAACATTAACCTATACCTTTCACAAATCACTTACCTCACCAAAAATCTTCGTTACTCGAACTACTGCAATACAGCGAGCGCCACTACTGCCAGCTAAATAAAAGATTCAAACTACTGAAGGCACTAACTACTGATAGGCATAGTTAGCAAATGAAAGATTTTGATAGAGAACAAACAATGTATTTACCTTAATAGTGTTCAAAAGTCATAATATACATAGCACTTCATGACATCCAGTCTTGCAAATTTCAAAACTCCGCCATTTCTCTCCCCATATCCACCACTGCTGGCGGCTCACCTCCAACTGCGCAACGCTATGCGCTGTTCACATCCAGCTGCCCAACACTACAATGGCAGACAACAATGCAAACTATCCGCAGACTGCACACAGCACAGCCAGTGATTTTCATACAAAGCGCTACGTGGCGTTACCAATATAAGAACCTAAACAGCCTACTTACAAAATCTTCGACCGTAAAATACTTTTCATTTCACTTTCGTTGGTTTGAATCCCAAAATTAACTCATGCACAGATTTTCACTAATTCGGCACTAGCCGGCCTGAGTGGCCCAGCGGTTCTAGGCGCTAGAGTCTGGAACCGCGCGACCGCTACGGTCGCAGGTTCGAATCCTGCCTCGGGCATGGATATGTGTGATGTCATTAGGTTAGATAGGTTTAAGTAGTTCTAAGTTCTAGGGGACTGATGACCTCAGCAGTTAAGTCCCATAGTGCCCAGATCCATTTGAACCTTTTTTTTTTTAATTCGGCACTATTGCAGTCGTATAATGAGGTATCACTGTAATGACCAAGTCTATGGAAATATTTTCGCCTACAACTGTAATGAACACAGCTCAGATCAACAACAAATTGACCGTACACTTTTGGAGACTATCTAAGTATCATATAAACCATATAAGCTTTGACGAACCAAAGTTTGTAGATATACAGTTGCTCAGTTCTGAACCACGGTGGCTGTAATA
The DNA here is from genome assembly GCF_023898315.1 of Schistocerca nitens. Classification (NCBI taxonomy): domain Eukaryota; kingdom Metazoa; phylum Arthropoda; class Insecta; order Orthoptera; family Acrididae; genus Schistocerca; species Schistocerca nitens. Next base: position 510,736,533 of record NC_064617.1, read on the forward strand.
TCAGTATAATTTTAGGCGTTGCTGTATAGCACATGGCTGCATGAATAACCACGAACCCCTAGATGTGGGCATATTCGTTCATATTAGACATATAGTTCATTTTTACTCGTTCACCATACCTCTCACCATACCTTTTTCTATATAACTGTGTAATAATGTACATCTGTATCAGAGATTTGTAGATTTTAAGACGACCTTATTTTAAAATGAGGTTAGTTTTTGGCTGTGCCAGTTTTATTGAAATTTCGGCTTTTGTGCCATTTTAAAGCTTCTACACTCCTGGAAATGGAAAAAAGAACACATTGACACCGGTGTATCAGACCCACCATACTTGCTCCGGACACTGCGAGATGGCTGTACAAGCAATGATCACACGCACGGCACAGCGGACACACCAGGAACCGCGGTGTTGGCCGTCGAATGGCGCTAGCTGCGCAGCATTTGTGCACCGCCGCCGTCAGTGTCAGCCAGTTTGCCGTGGCATACGGAGCTCCATCGCAGTCTTTAACACTGGTAGCATGCCACGACAGCGTGGACGTGAACCGTATGTGCAGTTGACGGACTTTGAGCGAGGGCGTATAGTGGGCATGCGGGAGGCCGGGTGGACGTACCGCCGAATTGCTCAACACGTTGGGCGTGAGGTCTCCACAGTACATCGATGTTGTCGCCAGTGGTCGGCGGAAGGTGCACGTGCCCGTCGACCTGGGACCGGACCGCAGCGACGCACGGATGCACGCCAAGACCGTAGGATCCTACGCAGTGCCGTAGGGGGACCGCACCGCCACTTCCCAGCAAATTAGGGACACTGTTGCTCCTGGGGTATCGGCGAGGACCATTCGCAACCGTCTCCATGAAGCTGGGCTACGGTCCCGCACACCGTTAGGCCGTCTTCCGCTCACGCCCCAACATCGTGCAGCCCGCCTCCAGTGGTGTCGCGACAGGCGTGAATGGAGGGACGAATGGAGACGTGTCGTCTTCAGCGATGAGAGTCGCCTTGGTGCCAATGATGGTCGTATGCGTGTTTGGCGCCGTGCAGGTGAGCGCCACAATCAGGACTGCATACGGCCGAGGCACACAGGGCCAACACCCGGCATCATGGTGTGGGGAGCGATCTCCTACACTGGCCGTACACCACTGGTGGTCGCCGAGGGGACACTGAATAGTGCACGGTACATCCAAACCGTCATCGAACCCATCGTTCTACCATTCCTAGACCGGCAAGGGAACTTGCTGTTCCAACAGGACAATGCACGTCCGCATGTATCCCGTGCCACCCAACGTGCTCTAGAAGGTGTAAGTCAACTACCCTGGCCAGCAAGATCTCCGGATCTGTCCCCCATTGAGCATGTTTGGGACTGGATGAAGCGTCGTCTCACGCGGTCTGCACGTCCAGCACGAACGCTGGTCCAACTGAGGCGCCAGGTGGAAATGGCATGGCAAGCCGTTCCACAGGACTACATCCAGCATCTCTACGATCGTCTCCATGGGAGAATAGCAGCCTGCATTGCTGCGAAAGGTGGATATACACTGTACTAGTGCCGACATTGTGCATGCTCTGTTGCCTGTGTCTATGTGCCTGTGGTTCTGTCAGTGTGATCATGTGATGTATCTGACCCCAGGAATGTGTCAATAAAGTTTCCCCTTCCTGGGACAATGAATTCACGGTGTTCTTATTTGAATTTCCAGGAGTGTATAAAGACATAACAAAGTCCGTCAACTGCACATACGGTTCACGTCCACGCTGTCGCGGCATGCTACCAGTGTTAAAGACTGCGATGGAGCTCCGTATGCCACGGCAAACTGGCTGACACTGACGGCGGCGGTGCACAAATGCTGCGCAGCTAGCGCCATTCGACGGCCAACACCGCGGTTCCTGGTGGGTCCGCTGTGCCGTGCGTGTGATCATTGCTTGTACAGCCCTCTCGCAGTGTCCGGAGCAAGTATGGTGGGTCTGACACACCGGTGTCAATGTGTTCTTTTTTCCATTTCCAGGAGTGTATTAGAACAATAGTATGTGTTACAAATTTGCTGTTTGTTAAGATTTATACACTTACAGCATTTGATTTTGAATTATGGCACAGAAACAAGTTAAATGTAACGTTTTGTAGGACAGTGCCACTTTTGATGGTAATATAGTCAATGGTTGTTATCGGTGACATGGACAGATTTGTAATTTATATGCAGATTGCAGTCATGTGCAGCAGAGAGTCACTACTCAGCTATACATTATCGATTCTTATCCCGTTTATGTAGTATAATCTTGAATGGAACATCACAACGGGTTAAAAATTTCTAATTAACGTACATTGTAGACAAAGACTAAAAAAAATTTAAGAATTTATTATTTTGACTCTGTAAGTCCATGTTTATACCGGATGCTTGCGGGACCTCGATTGTTCAATATAAAACGTCAAATCTGAACACTTTCAGCTGTCTAAATTTCCAGTTTTATTTTATTTCTGCTATAAGTTTCAGAGTTACACACACCATTATTTGGCCCCTTGACCGACGTGTAAGAAGAATTCCCCCCATCTTTTACATTCAAAATGCCGACCAGCGTACAGTGACTGATATCTGTAGACTTCTATTTAACAAAGCGATCCGTTCGATCGTCACCTGTAGACGCACAGTCTGCAGGTGATGATTGAAGGCTGATTCGGTGTAGTAGCTCAGATGGAAGCAAACATGGATCTGTTTGCTCAGCTTTTTCTTACGCAGCGAAGGAGGTGTTATACGCGCTTCCTGATTGCATTTCCTGACAAGGAAAAATGCACGAGAATATCGTGACTCTGTGATACGACTACATTGTCCTGAAGCGATTCGGCACGCATGATACGTAGAGCGAACACCGCCGCGGCAGAAGAACTACATCACTGTAGAAGGTACTCGGCATGCACACTTTCAGTAATCCGTGATTAGTAACCTCGAGTAGGGAAAATTGTGCCATTCGGCGTTTGTTGGATGACCTAGATGTTTTAGCCTTACGAACATTAATTCGTGTATAGCAATACACGCAAACAGTTGGGGCACAGGGGTGGTGAAAATCGCTTTACTCGACTGAAACACTATTGGATCAACGAGTAGATATCATATTGTACTCCTATAAACAGCGTACTTTATCAAAAACAGTTGTGCCTCCGATTTACGATCAAATGTAAAAGTTCTAAATGTGTCCTGCAGTACTGAAGCAATTAAACAAAAGTCTAAAGAAACATCCTTTTATTTTCCTATAAATCAATAGAATTTTGTTCCCCATGGGCTGAAGGGTGGTGAAAGTAACATCGTCACTACACGTTTGCGTTCACTGGTAAGCTCCATAAAATCGTTAGAAGAACTGCAGTAGAGAAATACTTCCCGATTTCCTAAATATCTATCGAAACTCTTTCAAATTCTACTACATCGAAACGACGTACGACGAGGTCTCGGCGGGGTAGGGATTTTCTCTGCCTCGTGATGACTGGGTGTTGTGTGCTGTCCTTAGGTTAGTTAGGTTTAAGTAGTTCTAAGTTCTAGGGGACTGATGACCATAGATGTTAAGTCCCATAGTGCTCAGAGCAATTTTTGACGAGGTTTCTCGTCGATCGGTTGCACACGTCACACACTCTCTATAGTAGTATCCTGCAAGTCGTTATACAATGAGAAACCTTCTCTATTTGACGCTCTGTGTTTGCTGAATACTTCGATGGCGGGTAATGTGTGACAAATGTTTTCAGAGTCAGAAAGCAAATCATCGACAGTTTCAAATCGACTTCCTTGTAGGGTGCCACACTAACATCCGCACACTCATGTAGTATGCAGTAATGAAGAGGAATACACAGACAATGAAAGAACTTTCACAAAGCGTATGCTTAGATCTATACTGCTACCATGCAACTAGAGAGCTGAATATATCCACGTTCACGCACTGATGCACACACAAAGTTACAAAATCAGTAACGAGTGTTCGTTATCAACGCAGTGTACTACACACTGAATTAAAAGTACCGGCTTTCAGAAGAAAGTGTTGTGTTTGCAGAGAGTTGGCTAGTCCTGTGCAGAGGGTAAATATAGCCAGCGTGAAAGCGATGCATTTGGGTCACGGCGCGCAAAAGCGTCATTAAGCGAACGGTCGTTTCTCACACGTAGTGCAGAGGTAGCTCGAAGGCTCTTAAGAGTATTGGAAAAGGAGAAACTGAATGTTTCGCCACAGACGGAAGGTTCTCGATTAAAGTCACATGTGTTATGAGACGTTCATGGCGTTATTGAAGAGGGTATGAGAGCTATATTACCCAATATTAATTCTGTATAAGCTCTCAAAACTTCGTACAGTATTTGTGTTTTTCTGAACTTCCATGATAACCACAACAGAAAATTAGACTGACGCTATCAAATCCAAACGATGCTTGCTTAGGTGCGATATTATTGTTCGCATGATTTAAATTGTTTACTTTGTATCGCTTCCTCTCAGCCGTTTGTTAGTTGATGTGTTGTGGACGGTTTCCCCTTGTGTGGCAGTTCTTCCATCTCCCGAAGTGGCTGCATCACGTACAGACGTCTAATGAAGTGTTCTGACAAACACCGTTCCTTACCAAGCCCAGGGCACATATCTTATTTGCAAGCAATTTCACTTTACGCTCCACCATCACAGAAATTAAGTCGAAACGTCAAGGAACCAACGCTGTTAGTACAGACAGTACTGACACACTTCCTTTCTTTGCGGAAAGAGAACTCTTTTTAACTACTTAATAATAAGAATAAAAAAAATCTGTTTCCAAATTCCTCCTCCAGAAATACACTCTTAGGCTGTTTCTTAGTTGATCTTATCATCATTACTATTTTATTACGCGAAATACCCAATAAATGCAGTTCCACTGAACGTGATAAAATGCCACATTCTCAGTGCTAGACTTCCAGCTCCCCCTACCACATTCACAGACAATAAGGGACTCGGAACATGGTTTATCGTTTTCTCTTTCTGCTTAAACAGTAACTCTGTAGATCCTTCAAGAAAATGTTGTCGCCCGTATACCATAGCCCCAGGAGACATTTCATTTCGTCTTCTCTCTCTGCATAGTGCAAACACAATCACTTTACTCTACACTAGAACTACCTAAGCCCCTAACCACTTCCAAATATAGTTTCAACATTCAACGCTCAACCAGTGATACAATGAATGTTTTTCGCACTTTCTGCTACTGATTTATGCAGTCACTCAGTAAATGAACATAACCAACACATCGAATCCTCGAGTGCCAGTAGCCGCGCGGGATTAGCCGAGCGGTCTGAAGCGCTGCAGTCATGGACTGTACGGCTGGTCCCGGCGGAGGTTCGAGTCCTCCCTCGGGCACGGGTGTGTGTGTTTGTCCTTAGTATAATTTAGGTTAAGTAGTGTGTAAGCTTAGGGACTGATGACCTTAGCAGTTAAGTCCCATAAGATTTCACACACACATTCGAGTGCCAGTATATCTGTCTGTGATGATAGTGATCATTTATTTATATTAAAAAAGTAAAAACCCGCCTCGATTGCGAAAAAAGCACCTAGTGTTAAGTGTTAACCCAGGTTTCGGCGTAGATAACAACACCTTCTTCAGAACAACAATAAAAACCACAAGTGTGTAGTTATCTAGGCCGAAACCTGGGTTAACACTTAACACTAGGTGCTTTTTTCGCAATCGAGGTGGGTTTTTCGTTTTTTAATATATTAACCAACGATTGCTGACGCGCTGCGCTGTTGAAGGTTCTTGATCATTTATTCCTTGTGTGCAGGCAGATGTTTGTGTTAAATGGTTGATGCCTCACTGAGTAACTTAAGTCTTACCTCATAAACTGCACAACTCACTCGGTAATAGTAGACAGAATTGGCCTGTTAAACGTATGAAGAATCACGACTTTTTCCTCGGCAGCCGTGCATATGCGATATAAACTGATGCGAAAAAAAATCTCAGCACGAAGAAGGAGTTGAGTAGCGTAAAATGAAGTTGGTAGGCGCGTTTCTACATCTGAAAGGTGACGTCGCGGAAGAGTGGCGCTAGTAGCCTCACTAGGATGGTGCAGATGAGGTTTTCTTTAAACACACGCTGTAACGGTCGTCAGCCTTAGTCGTCTTTCAGACTGGACATGAGGAGCTGATGTTAGCGAAATGCCTTTAAGGCGACAAAGACGCCGTTATCAACAACTCAACAGAGTTTGAAGGAGGTCGTGTAATAGGGCTATGAGACTCTGGATGTTCCTTCAGCGATATTGCACAAAGACTCGACAGGAATGCAGCCGCTGTATATGAATGCTGGCAGCGGTGGTCACGAGGATGTACAGTCGCAAGAACACCGGTCCTCGGTCCGGTCAACCATGTAGCACTACCGAGAGGTAAGACAACTGTATTCGGCGTGTGGCTCTGGCGCATCGTACTGCATCTACAGCAGCAATTTGAGCAGCAGTTGGCACCACAATGACAAATGGCTCTGAGCACTATGGGACTTAACATCTGAGGTCATCAGTCCCCTAGAACTTAGATCTACTTAAACCTAACTAACCTAAGGATATCACACACATCCCTGCCCGAGGCAGGATTCGAACTTGAGACCATAGCGGTCGCGCGGTTCCAGACTGCAGCGGCTAGAACCGCTCGGCCACCACGGCCGGCGCACCACAATGACACAATGGACTGTTACACATTGGTTCCCTCAAAGACAGCTCCGAGCCAGACGCTCTGTGGCGTGCATTTCACTGACCCGAAACCACAGCCATTTGGAGGACAGAGTGGAGGGCCGTTGTGTTTTCCGATGAAAGCTGGTTCTGTCTCGGTGCCAGTGGCGCCCACGTGTTAGTAAGAAGGAGGCCATTTGCGGACTTGCATCCAACCTGTATGCGTGTTAGTCACACTGGAGTTATGATCTGGGGTGCCATTTCGTGTAACAGCAGGAGCACTCTCGTGATTATCTCACGCATTCTGACTGTAAATTTGTACGCAATCTGGTGGATGTAACTGTTATTCTGTCATACATGAACGGCATTTAGAGGCTGTTTTCCAACAGGATAAAGCTCGCCTACATTCCGTTGTTGTAACCCAACATGCTCTACAGAAAATCGACTTGTTGCCTTGGCCTTCTCCATCTCCAGATCTGTCTCCTTTTGAGCACACATTGGACATCATCGGACGACAACTGGAGCGACACCCATGAACATCATTAATCGTCCGTGTATTGATCGATCAAGAGGAACAATCACGGGACCCCATTCCACAAACTGACATCTACTACCTGAACAACACTATGCATGCTTGCATTCAATATTCTTGTGGTTGCATCGGTTGTTAATATACCACCATTTCACATTTGCAATGACATATCTCACGCTTACATCAACCTCCGACCATGCAATGTTAATTACTTAAATATGTTACCTATACAAATGTATTCCCGAAATTGCATTACTCTACATTAATTACTTTTTGGTAATGTGATTTTTCCGTCAGTATATTTCGTATAGGGGTTAGTACAAAGAAATTTCTCAAAATATTTTAAAATTACCACCACCATGGACCTAGCCTAAACAAATGTCTCTTGCGCATCTGAAAAAAGTTCATCATCAGAGATTAAATAGATCTATCATAATTGTTGTTGTTATGGTCTTCAGTCCTGAGACTGGTTTGATGCAGCTCTCCATGCTACTCTATCCTGTGCAAGCTTCTTCATTTCCCAGTACCTACTGCAACCTACATCTTCTGAATCTGCTTAGTGTATTCATCTCTTGGTCTCCCTCTACGAATTTTACCCTCCACACTGCCCTCCAATACTAAATTGGTAATCCCTTGATGCCTCAGAACATGTCCTATCAACCTATCCCTTCTTCTAGTCAAGTTGTGCCACAAACTCCTCTTCTCCCCAATTATATTCAATACCTCCTCATTAGTTATGTGATCAACCCATCTAATCTTCAGCATTCTTCTGTAGCACCACATTTCGAAAGCTTCTATTCTCTCCTTGTCCAAACTATTTATCGTCCATGTTTCACATCCATACATGGTTACACTCCATACAAATACATTCAGAAAAGACTTCCTGACACTTAAATCTATACTCGATGTTGACAAATTTCTCCTATCGTACTTATAAATCAATAAATCAGCACAAATTGTTATCATTTAAGGGTTTTAGGTTGGCTTGGGCTGCGTGGTGGTTTGTTATACTTCACCTCATGCACCAAAAACTTAAATAAATTGTCATTTGAAAACTTCTTTTATACACAATGAATGTTTCTTACTGAATATTCGGTCGCAGTTAAATAATATTAATCAGGGTCCAGCTAGTCTGTGCTCTGAATCCGTGTGCCTTCTTCCTGCAACTTGGCTCTGACTTCGCCCTCTACAGACTGCAGACAAAGCTGTTGAAAATTAATTCTCGTTCTCATTCACTCCACATCATAATTAACAAGTGAGATACAATTGACCTTCTTATATTATCTTCAAAATTACAACTCAATACATGATAAATGAAGACAGCTATCAGCTCGTGTACTGCCTCTCTCTATTGCTTACATAAAGGTCTGATATTGAACTTGATAATTAACAATTACAGTATGTATATTACCTTTACATTTCGCGTTCTTATATTTCATGGAGATCTTTTTTCCGCACCGCCCTCTCCATGGAACTCCTTTCTCCACCTCTGCACGTAGGATCGTCTGAGTGCTACCCACTTTTGTACAGTCACTGGATCGTTAGCTCTGGTACCACCATCTACGATTTAAAACACCTCCCAACAGTGGGGTGCTCACCACTTATCGACTACTCTCAGTCACGAACATCTTTTCTCTGACGTATGTATTTAAGGACGTTATACCTTTCATTCAAGAAATGGGATGTATGACAAGTCATACGATACAGCAAACATGATCAGCACAGCATCGAAATACCAGCCAGCGTGTTTTATGTAGAAGAAAACGAGGACACACAAATGTCTATGTGATTAGTAACTTTTGTTCCTTGCAGTCGGAGCTAAGTGCTCTTAATGACTTTCAGTAGTATAGTAACTAATGCGAAATTTTCATTTGCTGTTTACTGAAAAATGTCAAGTTAGCTAATAGTTGTACAGAAGGGACAAGTTGCCATTGATTGGTTACCAATGACTGTGAAGAAATCTCAATCGCGAATAGTTGTAAAGAGGGGAAAATTATTTAACTACAAACAGTTTTAAGTGTGAGAAATAGGACAAAAGGATAAAAATTATTACCATTTTTGGCATTGAAATGTGCGCCGAGTGACACTCGCACGGTTAAAGAAGTGCAACACTAGTGAAAACTAGCAATACTAGGAAAGTGAGGAAATAAAAAGAAAGAAAGAAAGTTTCGCTGTCGAGACTCGCGCCCGCGACCTCTTGGGTGCAAACACAAGGACAAGTGGGCTAGGGCAAGGGCTCCGCTTCATGATACTTCATGTTCCACCTTCATTTCAACATTACTTTCAGACATACCCTACCTTAACAGTACTAACAAAATGGTACAAAGGTGATATTAACGACTTATTTCCTAGAACAGACGGGGGAGCAAATTAAACTTCTTATTGCTTATTTATTATACAGTATCTACTTAAAATTTTAGCATCAAATATTTCCGAAATGGAAAGTTCTATTGATGTACGTTTTTTACAGAATGTATTGGCAATTACGGGCACGTATATTTAGCCAATAAACAGAGTATAATAATACTGAGGATGTGCTCTTTTTGTGCAAACGTACACACAAATGTAACAATGCCTATTAACATTAACAAAGTAGAACTAGGGTAAATTAGAATGTCAGTGGTGTTTGTTGCGGTATTCTAGTGCGAATCGTTTACGAGATATCGTATTTTGAAAAGTTTTAACAGTGACACATGTTTGTGCCATTCAACCTGCGTAGTTGCTAGGTACGAAGTTGTTATGTTTGCTTACAGTGTGATTGTGTGTTTGTAGAGCGCAGAGCGACTTGATAATCAGTTAGTGTGTGACAGCCCAAGAAGTAAGTCGTGAGTGGATGATGTGATTTAGCAATGCAGAAAAAGTCGACGTGCTCGTGATGCGGCGAGTGTTGGAGGAATGCAGTTCGTTCTTCTACGGTGTATGCTGCAAGATATCCCATCTGACGTCTACCATCTCGGCAATTATTTATCAACCTCTTCAACCAGTTACGTAAAAATGGTAGTTAACACCTAGACAACGTAACAGAAGGAAACAAACGACGACAGAAGAGTGAGAAATTAATGTTCTTGCTACTATTGCAGTCGATACGCACATCAGCTCTCGTACAATCGCAAGAGGAAGTGGCATGAGTCAGAGAAGTGCACTACGCATTCTCCGTCGATATAGGTTCCATCAAGAGCTGTTAACTTCCGTACGTGGTGAGTTTTTCATAGACGGACCATTGAACGCGCACAAGAATCGCAGCCTCCTAACAGAGTATCTTCCACGGATGCTAGACGTTCCCCTGCCGGTTAGGAGCAACCTGTGGTACCAACATTACGGTTGTCCGGCCCACAGCGCACGAAGTACCACACCATGTCTTCACGAATTGTTTCCAAATCGTTGGACTGGAGGCATAGTACCTGTAGTTTGGCCGGACGCTTCGCCTGTAGACTTTTTTCTGTGGAGAAAGCTGAAAAACGTTGTCTAAAATTCCGTACCAACTACATCGGATGATATGCAACGACGTATTACAGCAGCCTGCTCGGACATCTCAGCTGAAACGCTAGCACTTGTGCAGCAGCAGTTTCAACCAGACTGGAAGCGCGTATTTTGCCGCTGCCGGTGGTCATTTTGAACCCAACGTGTGATGACCAGTTGCCGCGTAACTGATCATAATCCACATATCGAGTGTATGCACTTGTGTTGTTCATTAGTGTGTCCTACCACAGGTATTGTACTAGTGTTGGTGTGGGAAGTTTTCAAAATGCGATTGTCTCGTAAACGACTAACATTACAATCCTGCAACAATCATCTCTGACATTCTAATTTACCCTAATTGTAGTCTGTTGATGTCAAGAAGTGTTGTTCCATTTAAAAATGTGAATGGTTGCACAAAAATACACTTTCTTAGTATTATTACACTGTGATGATTGGCTAACAATACGAACCCCTGACTACCAATCCATTCCGTGAGAACTAGTACTTCCCATGTCGGAAATATTTTCTGTGCAAGTTTTAGGTAATTCACCTAATGTAACGATCATATATGGAGCACATACCTAGTTACATGTTGTTACGGGGCGTGGTTTATGTGGAAACTAGAAGCAGCCTGTGTATTATGTTGTACGTATGTGTTGTAGTCGGTATTGTAGCTGATTTGGGAGGTAAAAATGGGAAACTGTGGAAGGAATTCCACATCGACTACACGAACAAGTGCTTCATCATCCTTAACAATGAAACGAAATGTGTTTGGGCATTTGCTGATGTATCGCATATGGTGAAATTTTTAAATTCATTTTTTTTATGATGGTTTCTCATTCATCGATGGAGAAACAATACAAAACACGTAATCGAGCAGCTGTTGTTGAAAGATAATGGCGAGTTAAAATTGGGCCGCCGGCCGGTGTGGCCGAGCGGTTCTAGGCGCTTCAGTCTGGAACTGCGCGACCGCTACGGTCGCATGTTCGAATCCTGCCGCGGTCATGGATGTGTGTGATGTCCTTAGGTTAGTTAGGTTTAAGTAGTTCTAAGTCTAGGGGACTGATGACCTCAGAAGTCAAGTCCCATAGCGCTCAGAGCCATTTGAATAATTTTTTGATCGGGAGTGTATGGAGGATGTCTAAGGGCTTCCGAGCGAAACCTCTGCAGTGTAGTGGAAACAACAGGCACGCCACCTCTGGGAAAGTGAAGATGACCTTTTTCTATGGCTACAAGGGCCACTGCCCATTGAATTCCTGGAACGCACTGTGCAGTGGTGTAGGGACACACTAAAAAAGGTGAAGCGCCATCAAGTCCAAATGCTGCACGGCATCATTCTGTTGCAGTCTAACGCCCCACCCACGTGTTGCCAAGATTGTTTCGATACCGCTGTAGTTTCGCTGGAAAGCCCTTACACATTCTTCACACAGTCTTGATCTCTCTGTCCCATGCGACTCCAATATATTTGAAGCCCTGAAGAATGACTTTCGTGGACATCGCTATTCTATGAATGAAGAGATGCCCCCCGTGGGCGCAATCATTGTTCCGTACGCTATCGCATACATTTCTCCATGAAGGCGTTGACCGTGATGACTCAAGGCGGGATGAATGTATTAACAGTTATGGCTACTACTCTTCAAATAACAAACAACTTACTTACAGTTTTTCCATGTGTCTCGTTTTGCATTTGACTGCCTCTCATTCAGTGTGAGCCAGGAGGAAAGTTACATGCTTTGGGCGGTGATAATATTAGTGATTCCGAACTACAAGCTTTATATCGATATATGCGTTATTCCGAATGGCTTCCTAAATAGAACATATTTAATGTTGCTATTTGTTTGGTGTAATATTCGAACAATGTCATTGTTTACAATGTACCATAGTATCGTAGGGGAAACTGAGACGAAAAGTTTTATACAGGACACTTGTGGTCTATCAATTCGGGAAAATACCTCACACTGACCTACAAAATCTATCTAAACGACAGCGCATGCGCGAGGCTCGAGATTTTCAATATTCTCGCGCTCTGTTTGCGCCAACTAGAAGTCCTGGAGAAAAAATGAATAGGACCTTTTTCGGTAGGAAAATGAATGTAGTAACATTTTTTCCTGCGACACGTTTTCAATGAGGGGTGCAGTTTCCGAGTTATCAAAGAAAATTGTATAAAAGTGATATTAAATGTGTTACATCTCGGAAACCGTTCGGAATAGGACATACGGTTATCTGAAGTTTTTTGTGCAGGCCGGCCGCTGTGCCCGAGCGGTTCTAGGCGCTACAGTCTGGAACCACGCGACGGCTACGGTCGCAGGTTCGAATCCTGCATGGATGTGTGTGATGTCCTTAGGTTAGTTAGGTTTAAGTAGTTATAAGTTCTAGGGGACTGATGACCTCAAAAATTAAGTTCCATAGTGCTCAGAGCCATTTGAACCTTTTTTTTTGTGCAGAATCATTTATATTATCACAACTCTTAAGGGTGTACTTTTCCTCCTCAGTCACCTTCTTCAGTGGAAAGATGCATAAATAATACAATTTTTTGACAGAAGCCAATAACCGTGTGTGCATTACACAGTCGAAAAATAGAACGACCTCCTGTAGGCGTGCGTTAATAAACGCGTATTAAGACTGTTATAAGCTACTCGGTGGAGCACTGAATACATGCGGGCAATTACAAAAAACGAGAAATGAGAGAGTAGGAAAAAAGCAGAGGAAGTCTTCCACGTCCCAAGGGTGAACGACGTGAATGTAAGGTCACAGCGGCCCCGGGGTCGTGCTGCGCGGCGCCCGGTGAACAACTTTCTGTTTGTTTTACGGCGCAGCAGCTGCCTCGACAAGTGCCCTGTTTGCTATCGCGAACGAGAAACTCCTGTTGGTGTCCGCGACACGGTGAAATAAAACAGTATACGCGGGGCCCTGGGGCACTCCTGGCTATTGCCGACATTTTACGACGGTAGAGCAGGGTGAAAGATTTAATCAACTGGAAAATACAATGAGGGAGAGTTTTTAATTAAAACTCTGCGACGAGGTGGACGGTGCGGGTGCGGGTGCGGGGGCGGAGGAGGCGACTTGTCGCGTTCTTGGGGGACAGCTGTGGGAGACGCGCCCCCACGCCACACGCCGGTGGCCGCGGGACCACTCATCAGGGACCGACGTCCCACCAGACCTCCGCCTGGGGCAGCCGCAGGCACAGGCAGGCGCACACTCACACACACACACACACACACACACACACACACACACACACAAACATCGACTTGGCAACTACTCAGCTAAGTGGCGGATGTCGCAGGGCTCCGTTCTTGGTCCATCGCTTTTCTGGATAAGTGTGAATGATTTACTGTTAAATATCACATGTTGTAATATTTCTGGCTTATTCAGCCATCATATTAGGCCCCAGGAAGCTATTCCCAGGGCAGTGGAGATGCAAGATGTGGTGTCACCGCCCGACACCACACTTGCTAGGTGGTAGTCTTTAAACCGGCCGCAGTCCAGTAGTATATGTCGGCCCCGCGTGTCGCCACTATCAGTGATTGCAGACCGAGCGCCGCCACACGGCAGGTCTAGAGAGACTTCCTAGCACTCGCCCCAGTTGTACAGCCGACTTTGCTAGCGATGGTTCACCGCCTACTTACGTTCTCATTTTCCGAGACGATAGTTTAGCATCTCCTTCAGCTACGTCATTTGCTACGATCTAGCAAAGCGCCATTATCAGTTACTATTGATATTGTGAATCATGTACCATCAAAACCGATGTTCATCATTAATGGATTAAAGTTAAGTATTCCACCAGCTACGTCCGTTTTTCTAAAGTATAATTTCCTTGTCCTGTTCCAGACCTCATGCCAGCCTGCCTGAGCTAAAACGCGTGCCTTTCGGCCTCCTTTAGTAAAACGGTGTTGGCTCTCTTGCCAACCACAACATTGGCGACAAGACTGAACCGCGTTCTTATCGATTTTGCCCTGATTTACTTGTGTAATGGTTTCACCACAATCTCCAGATGTACTGTCCCAATTTTATCGCTTACAGATTCAGCGGACGCAGGCCTTACTGGATGCCCTTGGACAGCTCGTCCAGGGTAATGTGCGATGCAAAATGATGCGGCAGCAACCGCTCCACCGCTAACGCAGCCACAACACGCAGTTGCACCAACTTTTCGACCTTCTGTTGCTGCACGGGAAAGCTGGACAGAGTGGTCACGCCAATTTGGATTCCATCTCGCCGCCTACAGAATTCAAGGTAACGAGCGGCAGCCTTTTTTGTTATCATCAGTCGGGATGAACACGTACAGTGTGATAGTCAAATTATTTCCCCGACGCGATGTAGCAACTCTGTTCTACGAAGAAATTGTCTGCATTAGATGCGTATTTCAAAGAATCAGTCAATGTAGTTGCGAAACGGTATACCTTCTTTCGTACAAAACGTACGGCAGGTCAGACTAATCGGGAGTGGGTTGCAACCTTGCAAGGCCTTACTAGGGATTGTGCTTTTGAGTGTCAATGTGGACTCCCTTATTCAGATACTATGATACGTGACGCAATTGCACAGAACGTGTCTGATGTTCGTATAAGGGAACAGATTATGAAACTAATTAATCCCTCCCTTCAACAAGTGATGGACATATTGTATCGGCAGGACACACTTGACTTTGCTCAGTAATCATTTGAAACTTCACCAGCCTTGTGTCAGGTTAACTGTCCCTCCGGGCGAGCTGCACGGAGCAGTAAACAGCCCTCGCGCCCGCCCGCGCCGCTGCCGCCAGGCTCTCAGCCACGTGTGCCGCGCCGGCAAGCAAATGCAGTGCTCAAATCCTGCCCGCGGTGCGCTGCTAGACATGGTGGATGCATGGGATTTCGGGATCGGTGCTGTGCTTGCGCACAAAGATGGATCGCACGATCGCCCTATTGCCTCTGTGTCCAAATTGCTCTCGTCGGCGCAAAGAAATTATTCACAGATCGAGAAAGAAGCATTGACTCTCGTATTTGGTGTTACAAAGTTTCATGATTTCTTGTATGGTCGTCATTTTACCATAATCACAGACCACAAACCTTTGACATCGCTTTTTCATCCGACCAAGCCTGTACCTCCACCTACAGCGCAGAAATTCATTCGCTGGTCTATTTTCCTCTCGCAGTACCGCTACGATATCTTGTATCGGTCCACTGCTAAGCACGGAAACGCCGATGCATTGTCCCGCTTGCCTGTTGCTGAGGATAGGGCATTCGATTCCTCCGCACTTGCTTGCATGTTCATTGATGCGGAAACCGATGACGTGGTCGAATCGTTTCCGATTGATTTTCGTCGTGTAGCTACAGCCACAGCTGCCGACCCTGTCCTTGCTACCGTTCTGCGTTTTGTTGCTACGCAATGGCCCTTGTCAAAGTCACGGATCGGGGACCCGTTGGTTCGCCGATTTTTTGCTCACAAGGAGAGACTTTTTGTTCGACGCGGTGTTTTGCTGTTGCGTTCTGATAATGATCAGTCCAGGGTCGTGGTCCCACGTTCGTTACAGGCCTCTGTCTCACAGCTTCTCCACCAAGGACATTGGGGTACAGTGAGAACGAAAGAACTTGTCGTCAGCACTGTACTTGGTTCTGAATCGATGCCGCGAGTACGAATAAGTGCTCCTCTTGCATGTTGTGTGCCGAACAACAATCAGCACCACCGCGGAAATTCTTTGCATGGCCAAAAGCCACTTCCCCTTGGCAACGCTTACACATCGATTTTGCTGGTCCATTCTGGAATGCTCGATGGTTGGTTGTGGTAGATTCATTCAGTAATTTTTCTTTTGTTGTCTGGATATCTTCCACGACGTCATCTGCCACCATCCAAGCGTTATCTGCTATCTTTTGCATTGAAGGTCTTCCAGAGACTATTGTTTCCGACAATGGCCCACAATTCATGTCCGCAGAATTTCAGTCATTCTGCAAGGCTAATGGTATTCAACATCTGACGTCCGCGCAGTTTTCGCCACAGTCAAACGGTGCCGCTGAACGATTAGTCAGGACTTTCAAGTCACAGATGTTGAAGTTGAAAGAGTCGCATTCTCGGGACGACGCGTTATTGCTATTTTTGTCAACGTATCGCTCTCCGCCCCGAGATGTTCGCTCACCGGCTGAGTTGCTCCACAGTCGCCCCCATCGAACCTTGCTGTCTTTGCTACATCCGCCGCATCAGGCTCCTGTGCAGCGGCAGACACCTGCTTATGCCCCAGGCGACGTTGTCTACTACGGCGTTGGCTCGAAGGGCGCATTCTTCGCTGCCTCGGACGCGCTATGTATCTGGTTTTGGGGGCCTCTGGAGAGGTGCGCCGGCATCTCAACCAGCTGCGCCTCTGTCGTCGCACGGGATCTGGCGCTCGCCGTCTGCTTTCAGCGACGGTGCCGTCCGGTCAGCGCCCCGGGGGCTCATCTACTGGCTCGCCTCAGCCCCAGGTGTTACCGACGCTGCCTTCCATTTTGCCCCATGGCGACGCGCTGCTGCCGCCGCCGCCGCCGCCTGTTCTCCGGCCGGCGACGCCCGCAGTGGACGCGTCGCTGCAGCCGCCGGGCGCCTCCCTGGGTCACGCGCCGCTGATCGCTCCCCGTGAGCAGTTGTCCTCCGACATGGAACTCTTGCCCGCTCCGGACCATATGTCGTCTTCGCCCATCGGGTGCCCCGGCCCGATGGAGGTCGACCCTTCGGCCCCTCCTGTCTCTCTACGGGCGCATACACCGCATGTTGGCGTGCACCCTGGAGCAGGTTTTCAGGCGTCTCCTAGCTCCCCGCCGTCCGAATGGCAGGGTGCGGGAGGCACAGCCTCGCCTGTTGTTAGGCTCCCCAGCTCGTCGCATACGTCAACATGGGGTCCTCCACACGTCGGGTGGAAGCCTTATAACACAACCGTACGCCGATTTGCGGGGTGTCACCGCCAGGCACCACACTTGCTAGGTGGTAGCCTTTAAATCGGCCGCGGTCCGTTAGTATACGTCAGCCCCGCGTGTCGCCACTATCAGTGATTGCAGACCGAGCGCCGCCACACGGCAGGTCTAGAGAGACTTCCTAGCACTCGCCCCAGTTGTACAGCCGACTTTGCTAGCGATGGTTCACTGCCTACTTACGTTCTCATTTGCCGAGACGATAGTTTAGCATAGCCTTCAGCTACGTCATTTGCTACGACCTAGCAAAGCGCCATTATCAGTTACTATTGATATTGTGAATCATGTACCGTAAAAACCGATGTTCATCATTAATGGATTAAAGTTAAGTATTCCACCAGCTACGTCCGTTTTTCTAAAGTATAATTTCCTTGTCCTGTTCCAGACCTCACGCCAGCCTGCGTGAGCTAAAACGCGTGCCTTTCGGCCTCCTTTAGTAAAACGGTGTTGGCTCTCTTGCCAACCACAACACAAGAAGCATAGAGATGACGCAATGTGGGATGAGTTCCCGGTGACAGATTCGGTGCCATTCCAGTGATTAAGACCGCCTGCATGATGCTGCTGCTCTGTGATTGGCTGCTGTGTTCGGCGGTAGGGCGCCAAAACGTTAAACTTTAGTTGCTATTATTAATTACACCTGTCATCAAAATTACTTCATTTTTTAAAATAAACATCTCTCAACAGCCAGCTATCAATCAGCGATTTCAAAATTATTAAAATCAAAGTATTACTAAAACAAAAGACTGACGATATTACTGCCGATGTACTTCGGTGGCGTTCGGGTCACGCCTTCCTGGCTTGGCGCGCGAAGTGTCTCGGGCAGTCCAGCTCTCCAGTTCTGGCCGTTCCAGTAGACAGACATGTTCTCTGTTATAGCAGTATTTGTTTCATGCAATTTTATTTACTACAGTTCCGACCGTCACTAGGTACAGACATGTTGTCTGTAATAGTAGTATTTGATTCACGTAATTTTATTCTCCAGTTCTGACGGTTCCAGTAGACAGACATGTTGTCTGTGGCAGGATGTATTTCATGTTATTTTAGCCGGATATGATGACTGAGGAAAGATATATTCAATACGTAGTGATCAAGAATAGTTTCTCGTGTCTATATCAATAAAAACGCGAGTGGCATCCCGAATGAGTTACAGTTTATGCGTAGCAGCAGTTCCTTGCGAAGTTAATTTCAGCCTCAATAAAAACAATCCACGACCTGCGTGCTGTTTTCTGCGCTGGGGACATCATCATCATGAAGACAGCAGGTTAGTGACGTGTACAAGAACTTACGTATTCCACACAGGGCAGTGGAAACAATTAGGCACCTCATGTGTACTGCATGCACAGTACAAATGTGCTCAGTGACACGTTATCTGCAGTAATGCAGAGGAGGTAAAGAAGGATAAAAGTATTAACACTGTCTCACTTTTATTCCTTTTTCTTGCCGTGATGTATTTCAAAAATGTTTTTATTACCATGAGACAAAATTGTCACACACACACACACACACACACACACACACACACACAGATACACACTCTTACTCAGATAAGTGGCGGATATCGCCGGGCTCCGTTCTTGGTCCATTGCTTTGCTACAAATGAGTGGGTACGTAGCCGTTAAATCTGACTGGCTGTCGAAAAATGTTTATGTGGCCACCTGACAGGCGTGTGGCTCTGAAAGATGTAAAGTATAAAGTAAACGTTTTATAGAACAGGGTAGTGTAATGAGCTCTCTCGGTTTTCTCGATGGGACTAAATGGTGAGCTTCCGTGTGTACTCCTTTGTTGTTGTTTCCATTTTATGCACGATACCTCGGTGACCGACAAAATCGTCTTCTTCTGGTGCTGCGAATTTTGCTGTTATGTGCATTCGCTACCTGGACTATCGTGTACACAAGGTAAAAGAGACAGTGCATTGGCGGAGCTGTCATTTGTTCGAGGGTTGCCCAGAAAGTAATGCACCGCATTTTTTTGCTTAAGCTAGTCTTTATTTAACATAACGAGAATTACACAAACGAAGAAATGGTGTTTCATCTACACACCCTATTTTTCCACTTAATCTCCATCCCGTTCTATAGCCTACCTCCCACGCGAAACGAGGGCCTGTACGCCCTGTCGGTGCCAGTCCCTGTCCTGGTGGTCGAGCCAGTGCTTCACTCTGTGAACCACCTCCTCATCGTCCTCAGAATGTCTTCCACGAATGACATCCTTTAATAGCCTCAACAAGTGGAAGTTCGAGGGGGCTAGGTCAGGTGTGTCAGGTGTGAGAGCCGTGGATGGTCTCCCCGATCGCTGCAAATCGTGGAGCTCCGCCGAACCGCCTTATGATAACCTCACCCTAGGTGACAAGCACCGAGCGAGGTGGCGCAGTGGTTAGCACACTGGACTCGCATTCGGGAGGACGACGGTTCAATCCCGTCTCCAGCCATCCTGATTTAGGTTTTCCGTGATTTCCCTAAATCGTTTCAGGCAAATGCCGGGATGGTTCCTTTGAAAGGGCACGGCCGATTTCCTTCCCAATCCTTCCCTAACCCGAGCTTGCGCTCCGTCTCTAATGACCTCGTTGTCGACGGGACGTTAAACACTAACAACCACCTAGGTGACAAGCAACTAATTGTACTTCTGTCGACAGCAGATGCTACATAGACTAAAGCGTTTGTGAATATTCTATGCAGTTTCTTTCTCTTCAGTGAGAAATTCAATGACGGCACGTTGCTCGTAAAGTACATCACCTACAGACGCCATTTTGAAACTTTCCTGCAGCTACGCTATCTGTCTGAAGTGACAAACTTGGTAGGCTCACTCAGGAAACTTCAGACAATACATAAGCAACGTCTCGCATTCGTAGCATTGTTTTCGGCTGAGAAAAAAAGTGCGGTGCATTTTTTTCTAGGCAACCCTTGTACTTAGGTGTTTCATGTGAAAAGGTTTATAACTTGGTTATGACCGCACGACAGGAACGTACACAGAGCGCGTAGTGATAGTTGGAGCTAGACCCATGGAGCATTCGATTTCGGAAATCATTAGGGAATGCCATATTCCATGATTCACAGTGTCAAAAGCATGCCGAGAATAGCGAATTTCAGGCGTTACCTCTCACACTGACAACCCACCGGCCGACTGCCTTCACTTAAAGATCGAGACCAGCGGCGTGGGAGTAGAATTGTCAGTCCTAACAATCAAGCAACTCTGCGTGAACTTACCGCAGAAATCAATGTAGGACGTACGACGAACGTATCCGTTAGATCAATGCCGCGAAATTTGATGGTAATGGGCCATGGCAAGTGATGACCGACTTAAGTGCCTTTGGTAAGAGCACGTCGTCTGTAGCGCCTCTCTTGCGCTTGTGACCATATCGGTTGGACTGTAGACAACTGGGAAACCATTGCCTGGTCAGATGAGTCTCGATTTGAGTTGGTTGGAGCAGAAGGGAGGGTTTGAGTTTGCTGCAGACCCTACGAAGCCATGAACCCAATTTGTAAACAAGGCACTGTGCAAGCTAGTGGAGACTCCGTAATGATTTGGATTGTGTTTACATTGGATGGACTGGGTTCTTTGGTCCAATCAAACCCATCATTGACTGTGAATGGTTATCTTCAGCTACTTGGAGACCATTTTCAACCACACATGGAGTTCATGTTCCCAAGCAAAGATGGAATTTTTATGTTTCACAATGCGCCATGTCACAGTGCCACAATTGTTCGCGACTGGTTTGAAGAGCATTCGAGACAGCTCGAGCGAATGATGTGGCCACCCAGGTTGGCCGAATGAATCACATCAAACATTTACAGGACGCGACTGTGAGACCAGTAGTGCAAACATTCTGCACTGACAACACTTTCGTTACCAGTTGTGCAAAAATCCTGAACCAGTAACACTTTCACAATTATGGACCGCTTTACACACAGCAATGCTCAGTATTTCTACAGAGGACTTCCAACGACTTGTTGAGTCCATGCCATATCGAGCTGCTGCTGTACGTCCGACACTATGTTAGGAGGTATCTCATGCCCTTTGTTACTCAGTGTGTTTCTAGTTTCACACTTTTATTGATAGCCGAGTTCGATTCTCTTCAGAGGGAGCGGAAAAGCTTAAAGACGTGGGACATTTAAACTCCATCCATTCTAATACAAATTCACGATGGAGCTTGAGAAAGATGGCCAGCTATATTCCCTCTTGCTAGTTAACGAACAACAAACGGATCACTGGGTCACTGAGTGTACAAAAAAGCCTATCCACACTATCTCTACGCCTCGAGGCACCGCCAACCGTCACAAAAGAATGCTTAAGCCATTGATCAACAGAACCACGAACACTTTCTGCAAGCGAAGCCTCTCCGAAGAATTTTACAACACCTACGTATAGTGTTCCAAAGACATATGTACTCAGGTCATCGAAGTGAAAGAGCAGTGCAGTAAAAGTCAGGGACGCCTAGGGAAGAGGCAGAGACTAAGACCGAGGAAGATAAGCCAAAAGCGCTTTTCTACCTTACGCTGGTCCAATATCTGGAAGGACCCGTAGGCTCCTACGTAAGCGTGAATGCCGTGTATTTTACTCCAGCTAAAAAGTATTCTTTTTGATGTTAAACACGATCTTTGTTTCCGGGTCTTAAACGCCTTCCATACGAATGCGACATGCCTTACGTGGGGCAGTCTATGGGGACAGTCCAGGAGAAATGCGAGGAACAGCACCGACACTCCCGGCTAAAAGAACTAAGCGGATCAGCTGCCGCCGAGCATGTCTCGAATACAATCATGAAATGAAATACTATGGGACCAATATCACGGTGCAAACGCCAAACTTCTGGGGTAGCATAATAAGGAGTCCATCGAAATTATAAATTCAGAAAACCTAATAAACAGCGACGGCTGTTTCAATTTAAATAACGCTCGGGGTCCGGCACTCTGTTTATTACGGTCTCTGGTAGTCCATCAAGGAAAGTGTGGCAGCAGCTCGACATAAAGTGCTTGAATAATGACAACAAAATCAACAACTGTATTGGAATCCGACGTCGTTTAGTTGACACGTTCTACCAGTTTGTTATTCATACTAAACAAAAGTCAGCATCTAACTTATATTGCATTTTTCTTTCATAAAGTCATTATTGTATGTTTTTAGTGGATAAGAAAAACTGCAATATAAGTTAGAAACTGCATTTTGTTTTGTGTGCATAACAATAGTACACCTAAGCGCCAAAGAAACTAGTATAGGCGTGCGTATTCAAATACAGAAATATGTAAACACGCAGAATACGGCGCTGTGCACGGCAACGCCTATATAAGACAATAGGTGTCTGGTGCAGTTGTTAGATCGGTTACTGCTGCTACTATGGCAGGTCATCACGATTTAAGTGAGTTTGAACGTGGTGTTATAGTTGGCGCATGAGCGATGGGACACAACACCTCCGAGATAGCGATGAAGTGGGGATTTTACCGCACGACCATTTCACGAGTGTACCGTGAATATCAGGAATCCGGTAAAACATCAAATCTCCGATATCACTGCGGCTAGAAAAAGATCCTGCAAGAACGGGACCAACGACGAATAAAGAAAATCGTTCAACGTGACAGAAGTGCAACTCTTCCGCAAATTTCTGCATACTTCAATGCTGGGCCATCAGCAAGTGTCAGCGTGCGAAGCATTCAACGAAAAATCATCGATATGGGCTTTCGGAGCCGCAGGCCCACTCGTGTACCCTTGATGACTGCACGTCACGAAGCAGTACGCCTCACCTGGACCCGTGAACATCGACATCGGACTGTTGATGACTGGAAATATGTTGCCTGATCGAACGAGTCTCGTTTCAAATTGTATCGAGCGGATCGATGTGTACGGGTATGGAGACAACCTCATGAATCCAAGGACCTTGCATGTCAGCAGGGGACTGTCCAAGCTGGTGGAGGCTCTGCAGTGATGTGGGGCGGGTGCAGATGGATCGATATGGGTCCCCTGATACGTCTAGATACGACTCTGAAAGGTGACACGTACTTACGCATCCTGTCTGATCACCTTCACCCATTCATGTCCATTGGGCAATTCCAGCAGGACGATGCGGCACCCCACACGTCCAGAATTGCTGCAAAGTGGCTCCAGGAAGAGTCTTCTGAGTTTAAACACTTCCGCTGGCCACCAAACTCACCAGACTTGAACATTATTGAGCATATCTGGGATGCCTTGCAAGCTGCTGTTCAGAAGAGATCTCCACCCCCCTCGTACTCTTACGGATTTATGGACAGCCCTGTAGGATTCATGGTGTCAATTCCTCACAGCACTACTTCAGACGTGCCGTGTCGTGTTGTGACACTCTTCGTGCTCGCGGGGGCCCTACAATATATTAGGCAGGTGTACCAGTTTCTTTGGCTCTTCGGTGTATATTTTTATTATGTAATTTTATGATGTGATTTATCTATCTTTTTAGTGACAAAGTATGATTTTTGTTGTCTGTGTTCTCACGTTCTTCTGTCATGCTATGTGTATTTCCATATAAAGGGGCCTGAAGATGACACCATTTCGCCTCGAAACTGGTAGCATGTGTTAAGTAAACGACGTAGGATTCCAACAAAGCTTTTTGTTTTGTTATTATTATTAGAGTACAATTTATTAATATCTCGACGGAGTTGGAAAACGGTGAGAGAATCTTCGTTTCTCGAAATGTGAGTGGGAGCCCTGAAAAACCTTACTGCACCACCTCTGGTAGCTAACGAAGCTAATTAGCAATTTCTCCATGACTGGAAAATGCCGCTGCTCTCCAACACTGTACTGAATTTATTAACATCCACTCCTTTTGCTAAAGGAGTTTCATTTTAGTTCACAACCGGTTGCGCCTTTTGTGTTGATGCCACGGTCTGCAGATATCTGAAAATTGTACATTAACGTCTTAAACGGGCCGCCTTCACGGCTGTTACGAAACTAAGTTCCATAAGGGGCTTCGTGTAAATTAACGGACTCTTTCCGTGCGAAGGAGTTGAATTTGCCGATCGTAGGCGCCATCTGCCCAGCGCTAAGGCTGGTGAATATCAGTGTGATATAGGACGCACTCAGGCCACATCTGTCCTGTAACCATCTGCATTGGCCGAAAGTAAGAAAAATGCAGTAACAATGACGTAACGGAAAACTCGTCGTGCAGTAGTAGTCGTGGGTGGATAATGGCCTCCGTCACAGGCAGTACTGCGAAAACGTGAAATAATATTACAGGAGGACATTGAAAACATGTGGTACATAGTAATCAATTTAAATGGCTGTTAGACAATGCAGTAATAGAATGACCACTGACAACGGCTTCCCGATGCGACAACTGTGTCAAATGGTATTCGTAATGGAAGGCAGGAAAGTAATTATCACATTTGAAGAACCAAGATATCGTTGAATAGCTGGTGATAGAAGCTTTCAATTCAGCTACTCAGAACTGCAAAACAACTTACCAAACTGGCGCAAATCCGCGAAGTGTTATGGTTACGGTATTAACTAGTTCGTAATGAAGTAGCATAACAAAACTTGCTAATACCCAACAGAATGTCAAGCTAGAAGCATTATAGTATCACAACACCCTTTAAAAAGACCTAATACCACTACAATGACACAGAAAAAATTGATAAATAATAAGATTAAAGCTAAATATGTAAATTACGTTGGGCTGTTGGGAGATATCGCAGATCAAAGTGCTTCTGCGGAAGAAGGAGACAATTTCCTACAAGAAAGACACTAGACAAACTTATGTATCAAATGACTTACGTAGAAAGTTTCTTCTATATGATCAATTTACGTAGTTATTGATAACATTAAAAAACGATCTCATGTACCAACTGACGCAGGATCTACCAGTTAGTCACGCTTCTTTCTTTTGATACCGTGCATATAGTACCATTTACAACTATTGTGAATGATACTTTATTCAAATAATTTGCATTGCAGAGCTAATACGTGCTCTAACGCAGATTTGTGACATCATAAACCAGGGAGGACAGCTTATACGCAGGAAGCTACGCGGAATGAGGGCAGCTGGCTCTGCGGAACAGTAGAGAGGGAATCTTGCGGAGGTAGCAGTGTTTGTTGGTGGATGCGACAGCAGCGGCAGTTTCGTACAGAGGTTCTGGCGACGTATCAGCCGCCTTAGCTAGTATCGCCCACAGTCTAAAGTTCTTTGGTACTTAGAATTTTTTTGGAGTTAATCTCACGTACGTTTTGATAAAAAGTTATGCTGAGGAGTGAATATGCTCAGCACTGAATAGCTCCAATGAAAAGTGGAAGAAACATCTATATCGATCCAAATTGCTGAAACTGGTCCACATATTCACTGAAAAAAACGTTTTACATGCTGTTTTATGAACGGATAACTATGACAGTACGGGAGTGCCTCAGACAATGCAGAATTGATTCGCACGTTTATCTGTTGGGCCGGAATATGGTAAGGAGATGATTTATGGAGTAGTAGCCATTCAGTATTTACGACTCTCGTCTCTCAGTCCGGTTTGTGAAGTCGTAACCGGTATCGTAACGGGCGTCACGCGACAAGTAAAGGCCGGCTATCGCGTTCGAAACGAACCTTAATGCAATTCCCTGAATTCTTCCTATCAGATTGTTTCAAAAATCTGGAACGCGACTAGGTGCATTACGTAGACTTGTGCATGGACTAACATTAGCTACAGGACCCATTCTTTGTTCTATCACGTTTCGCTTAATTCTCCGTCATCTTCGTTGTAGCTTCCATTTTAATGGTTTGTGCTGGAGAGTAAGTGACTCTGATACGCACGGTACATTCGCTATGTACTCATTGTTATCCTATGAATGACTTGAATGGGGTAAATTTTCCAACTTAACGAAGCAACGGTTACTGTCAATTACAAGCATCATCAGTACTACTTGCTAACCATCGTAGAGTAAACTCTTTTATAATCCAAAAAGTTTGTATCAGGTTCGAATTTCTGCAGGGACCACATGCAAAGAAGGTTTCCGCCGATCCACTTCAGTTGCCACTTTGCTCACGCAACAAATATTTTCATTTTCTGTAGTGAATCAGTCGCTGACGGCCACGCAAAATTAACATTCTTTGGGCTTTCTACTAGCCCATGTATAACAAGTGAGTGTCACCCATGGCTGGTGTTTGGTCCTTCCTTCTTATTCCTCGAAACCCCATGGTTGTGGTATTTCCATGACTGGATCTCGCTCCTGTAAATTTGGCGGTCTTAATTGCTTAAAGTGGCTTGCCTTAGCCAGATATGATTGGTGTTTGTGTCTATTCTTTCTAAGCGTCCCATCAAATGGCTTCGTCGCATACGCTTTGGAACCGTGATACTAGAAATTATACATCTCTATATTTTGTTACTGGGTTTTGGGTGATGTGTCTTCTATTCTTAACTCTAACATTTTTCTCATAATTATACGTTCTCTTGCTTATGATTGTTGTTTTACTGGCTTGTGTTAGAGAGTAAGTGACTGTAACACGTAGAGTACTTCTAGTTTATTCACTGTTACATGATGGTTGATTTTACAGTTCCAGGAAAGACAGTTTGAAACAAACAATTTTTATTAAGTAAAACGAGATTTATGTTTTCTCGCTTCTGGATTCTATGGCCTTATTTCCGTAGCAGTGTTTTGTGAGCCATTGAACTAGGTACTTAAATTCTCTGACAGAGGATGCTTTGTCATTGCAAATTTTGAGCGCACCTCGTGTTGTTACCATATTAGTCATCAGTTTATTTTATTTTTCAGTCGAAATTTGTAATCCTGTTTTCTTACACATTTCTGTAATATTTCAAGTTCTTTTTGCCATTAGTCTTGTGTTTGGCAACTAGCAGTATTATCATCTGCAAAGGCTAGACAATATAGTGTAATGCTTTTGCTTATGAGTCAAGTCACTGTCAATATAATCTTACCTAGTGTTTTCTTTTTATCTGAAATGACTTACATTAAAAACTCTCAGTTATTTCTATTGCTAGGTCTTGGCTGTGCGTTCAACTTCAAAGGCACACATCACGCTCAGATCTGAGGCAATGTATGTCCTCATTTATCAATCTTCTATTTAATCACCCTCAACGCAGACATTTCAGAGCCTGTAACTACTAGAAACCGAAGCTTGCCATTAGTTGCAATAAAAAGACAAATTATCCAGTGCAAACATGAAGTAAATCCATGAAAATATATATAATCCTCATTGCTGCGTGTAGACGAAATTCTTACTGAATTAGAAGATCAAAAATATTTCCTATCGTCAATACTTGCCTTTAATGTTCACTTGGCGATCTATCAAACCATACGCTGTCCAGTCCATTAATCTGATGACCTATCAAAAGCCAAAATAACTACCTTTTGCAGAGTGGACGTGCAGGAAGAGAGTCAATGACGTTCTGGAAGGAATGTGGAACCATGCAGACTGCACTACCGTGGCCAACAGCGTTGTTCCACGGTTGCGGATCCATGTCAAGAAAAGCCCAATCGAGGTGATCGCACAAACTCTCGATTGTGACTAAATTTGGGTGGTTAAGTGGCCCAGTGGAGTGCAGTAAACTCATTCTGATGTTCTTTAGCCTAGGCATGTGCGCTGCATTGTACTGCTTGTAGATGCCATCGTACCGACGAGGAACATACTGCATGTAGTGGTGGACGTTGCACGCAAGGATAAATGCATACTTCTGTTGATCCAATGTGCCTTCCACAATGATGAAATCACCCAGGGGATGCCACGAAAACATGTCCCAGAACTACTGCGGCCTGGTTCCTTCCGACGATTGTTGCAACGCCGTACACTCCAAAGGCCGTGTTCTCAATGGAGCGTAAAATGTGATTCACCTAAAAAGGTCAGCTGTCGCCATTCAGCGGACGTCCAGTTGTGGTACTCCATGCAAATGCCAGCCATTGTCGACGACGAACAGCAGTCAGCATGGCAAATGAATCAGGCTCCTGTTGCGGAGGCCCATACGCAGCAGCGTTCGATGAACGTTCGTTGAGGAGACACTGCTGATATCTCCTTGGTTCCTCTGGGAGGGCAGATGCTCAAAAATTGCACGTCTATTCGTCTTACACATTTCCGCAACCGCCATTTAATCCTGTAATCTATGGCCCGTAGTGCACCACATTTGTCTCGGCGCCGGTTTTGTATTTGGCCAGTTTGCCACGCACGGTATACTGTAACGACGGTGGCACGCAAACAGGTTACATTCTTAGCCATTTCAGAAATGCTTCCACCCTTTGTCCAAAAGCCAATGATCACGGCCTTTTTGATCAGATAAATTGCTCCGTTTTCGCATTTCGACAACGATCGTACTGTTTTCCGCGTCCCCGTTTATATACCCTCCACTGTTAGTTCTTCCACATACCTTCTGTGAATGGTTATTGCATGGTTGGCGTCAAACACAGATGGTTGTCACATTAATGTGGCTGGGCCGTGGTATTATGGTTTTCATCTTTATCGGTACAAGAGGCCACCGTTATCTGCCATCACGTGTGCTGCAAACGGTGATGTATATGTATGGAGGGGGTGGTGTTGTTGCTATATGGGGGTGTTTTTCGTCGTTAGGATTGTGCTTAATATGAACACATTTGACAACATTGTGTACTGCGTACAGCAGAGAAACAGTTCGAAGGCGGCAACTGTTTGCGTCAGCATGACAGTGCACTCTGTGAGGCAACGGTTTGTGAGCAATAATATTCCTGAAATGCACTGGCCTCCCCACAGTCCCGACTGGAACCCAATGGAACACCCATGGAATAAGATACAGGGTCGACTTCGCTCAAGAATGCAGCGTCCACCATGAGTACTTGCTCTTGAGGAAGAATGGGCTGCCATTGTTCCACAAACATCACTGTCATTGAAAGTGTCTGCAGCAGAGTTTTAGGCGTTACAAACGCGAAGAATGGACACACGTTGATTAACGTCCGCTAGTAGGTGAACGGATACTTTCGACCGGATAGTGTATACATCCTTCCTCGAAGGAAGATGGATTACGATTCCGATTTGTTACATTTCGGACAGTGGCTACTTACACACAATCAAGAGTGTCAAACTCTTGCACATTCAGAAAAGTGAAGGTTGAAGGCACTTTGACGGAATCTATTCTCGTCTTCTGGCTAGCTCCCTTTATAGTGAATTCGCTACTCAGTTTGTATACGCCTGTATTGCAGTCAGTCTTGTCAGAGAGGACAGAACTGTGGAATGCATTTCTTGATACTGTCTTGCCATTGTGATGGGATCTGTTACTAAAGGAGGAAGAATCAGTGATGATAAATAGCGTGAGGATGTAGAAGACAACGGAAACCACAGAATTAAAGACGCATAAGTTGTATGCAAAGGAAATGCTGGCTGTAATTGAAAAATTACCATGTAGAACTCTCCATTAACAAATTAGTCCGAGCTTCTGTTGTTCGAAAAAAAAAAAAAAAAACAGAAGAACGGTACGGCGCCATTCTACTAGTCTGGTCGTGGAATGCCAAAAGTCTGAAAGTGATTGGGACGACGAAAAATGTGGGAAATGAATTGAAAAGGCTAACTCTAGATGTAGTAGAAGTGAGCAAAGGGAAATGGAAAGAAGATAAGGATTCCTGGTCAGACGACTGTAGAACAATATCAATAGCAGCAGAAAATTGTATAACGGAAGTAGGTTCAAATGGCTCTCGGCACTATGGGATTTAACTTCTGAGGTCATCAGTCCCCTAGAACTTAGAACTACTTAAACCTAACTAACTTAAGGACAGCACAAACTTCCAGCCCGAGACAGGATTCGAACCTGCGACCGTAGCGGTCGTGAATAGGAAGGTAGCGCTAAGTGCGATTTACTATCAGTCGCCCAAACACTCAGTAATAGGATTATTCCTATCGGAATCAACAGCAAACCAATGTCAATAACAATAGTCCAGGTACATATGACGAAATCACAACTCCAAGATGAGGACTTCGAATATACGACGGCATTGAATAAGAAAAAATGTTCATATGTGTGTGAATTCCTAAGGGACCAAACTGCTGAGATCATCGGTCCCTAGATTTACACACTGTATAAACTAACTTAAGCTAAATTAGGCTAAGAACAACACAGACACCCATGCCCGAGGAAGGGGCAGCGCAATCAGTGACATGGCGCCTCAAATATTATGGCTAATTCGCGTCGTCAATGAATAAGAAACTGTTGAGGTTCCTAGGATATTGAGAAAATGATAAACATGTACACATTCGGTGATTTATTACAACATTTCACATTGGTACTGTATACTACATGTTAGCACACATACAATGAATATGGACGAAACGGAAGTGAACAGAACAGCATTTAGGAAGAAAAATGTTGACACAGCCAAAGATAACACATGCACAGCTCGCCTCATATCGATATCATTTAAATGGCCTTGAAAAACCTTACACCCCCACTTCAACACATTTAAATGATTTTCTTAAAAAATACGCAGACCCTAAATAGTTAAGGAAATCATGTTTTTCTTTTCTCAATCATTTTGTCATTATAGCTGCAGGCATATCAGCTGTTTATAAGTAAAGAGTTTTTACAGCTTTACTGGACACAGCTTCCCTTATATAATGATCTCTAACATCAATGTGCTTCGACCTTTCATGATTTGAATGATCAATAGACAAATTCAGGGCACTCTGATTATCATTAAATAATGTGACACACTAATTGTAACTTATCAGTTCATGTAACAAATTCATTAAATAAATGGTTTCTGTGCTAGAAAGAGCAACAGTCTTTTGTTTTGCACTCTGCCGTGACACTACAGAATCACATAGAATAAAACCAGTTTATGATTTTATGTCTAAAGGACAATTTTCCCAATCTGCATCTACGTAACCACATAACTCCAAATCTCCTTTGCTAAATTTTAGTAAATAACTCTTTTAACTCTTTCAGACCTGGTGGTCACAATTGTGTACATAAAGTTTGTTCACTAATATTTCGCTGACAAGAAATGTGAGGTGCATCCAAATTCACTTTGCACATTTGTGTATGTTTCTTTTAGCTATGCTCCAGCTGCTGCTGCTCTCTTGTGAGCAGTCTGTGAACCACAGAGCAAAATATACTCTCTGGTGTTCTCTCTCTGTGGGAAGCCATTACACGTTGACTTTATTGCTGTAATAGTCACGTTGTGGGTTTCGTTTTTGAATGTTTTGTGTGGTTTCCTTCTTTTGGAAACATTAGACATTCTTTCAGTGGAATTTTCAGCAATTTAATTCAGTTCATATTTGTGTTATGTATCAGGTAAGATTAATGTACACATTTGTGTACAACAAGTCCTTAATGGTGTAAAATAGGAAAAAATAACCTAAAATGTGTGTCAGCAACATTTGCATGGCTATGGTAGTTATGTATGGCAATTTTTCCATTAATTTCAGTACCAGCAGCAAGAAAGGAGAATAATTGACCTGTACATATGATTTTATTGCATATTGCTGGCTTTTGGCTTAGAAATATGGATTATCTTTCTGTGAGGAAAAACTGGGACTTGAGTACGGACATAATTGAAAATGGTGGCGTTTCTAACATTAGTTTGAGAGGAGATGAGTATGACAGTGTACCACTTACTGAAAGGCAAGCTCCACAAATAGTAAAACGTGTTGGAGCAGATAATGTGGGCGTGAATGATGTGTGTAGTGACACCATATCCGAAGATGAAGATGTTGGAGAGGTGGTGGATGCTGAAATGAAGTTTTTATGCAATGAAAACAACCCAGAATTGAATAACCAGTGTGACAACATGATGGTAACACCTAAAGAATCCATAAAATGGAAACGCAAGCCTCTAAGTACCATTGCAGAAACATACAAAGCTCCAAATTTTGAAGAATCTCTCTTGTGTTGTTCAATGCAATACTTCAAAAGATATATACCAAATGATTTGTTCACTAGCATTGCAGCACATACTCATATCTATGCATTACAACGAGGCAAATCCTCATTCAAGCAGACAACTCCACAAGCACAAGAGATGCTATTTGGTTTGCATATATTGACTGGCACCTTGAAATTTCCCAGATTATGAATGTATTGGGATACAAGCCTAAAGGTAAATGTGTTTTGGGAAAACATGTCACGAGACAGATTTTTAGAATTACGAACAAATTTACATTTGGTGAACAATCCGGAAAAGCCACCTGATCATAAAGATAAATTTTACAAAGTCAGGCCTATTTACTCAGCCATTCGAAAATGCTGCAGTGAACTTCCTATAGAAGAGAATGTTTGTGTCAGTGAAGGAATTATTCCTTTCATTAGGAAGTTTTCTGCAAAGCAGTATGTCAAGGGGAAACCAAGTCCATGGGGAATCAAAGTCTTCATGTGAAAAGAGTGGAATAGTCCATGATTTCCTTTTGTATCAAGGTGCTACAACTGAACTAAATACAGCATACTGTAAAAAATTTGGATTAGGTCCTGCTGTTGGTTTAGAATTTTCTGTTCGGCTCTCAAAAGGTAAAGGTCATAAATTATACTTTTACAACTTCTTTTTACCGTATCGTGTGTTTCAAGTTCTGAAATCTCAAGGCATCAATGCAGCAGGTACTGCCCATCAAACGAGATCTGGAAAGAACTTGCCTTTTTCAGATGATAAAACAATAATGAAACAAACCTGAGGATACTGGGAAGAAACCACTAGTGCTGATGACATTACCATTTGTAATTGGTTAGACTGTAGGCCAAATGTATTGTGTTCAAACTTTGTTGGTAAAGGCTCAGTGGATAAAGTTGAGTGTTGGAACAAAAAAACACCATAAATATGTGAAAGTAGAAAGACCTGAAATAGTGAGAAGACATGAGTCATACCAAAAAGAAGAGGAGAATTATGACCAGCTACAGAGATACAGTTTCATTCCATTGACCATTTGCCTTTGCATGATGCAGGAGCTCCAAGTATCTGCACATTTCCAAAATGTACAGGGCGTTCTAGAATTCAGTGCAGAAAATGTAAAGTACATGTATGTCTCCAAAAGGACAGAAATTTATTTTGCAGTTTCATGTGAAACTTTAAAATCAGTTTTTTGACCATTGTTGTTTAAATAAGAACTGTAATTTGGAATTATTTTTATTGTTTCTTCTGTTTTAAAGTGAAATAAAGAGTGGCATACTTGATCCATAGTGTTAACTTCCGTAATGTATGACATGAAGCTCGAGACCTGATGAACACAATTGTGTACATTAAATATCTAGAAAACTAGAGATCATATGAAATTTTTTTCTTAGAAAAATGTTGTCAGGAGAATCACCTGAATGTAAAAATGTCAGATATTTTTTCATAAGTAAATAAAAAATCAGGTCTGAAAGGGTTAAAAAATGGTTCAAATGGCTCTGAGCACTATGGGACTTAACTGCTGTGGTCATCATTCCCCTAGAACTTAGAACTACTTAAACCTAATTAACCTAAGGACATCACACACATCCATGCCCTAGGCAGGATTCGAACCTGCGACCGCAGCGATCGCGAGGTTCCAGACTGTGGCGCCTAGAACCGCTCGGCCACTCCAGCCGGCCTTAATTCATGATTTTCTTTAGATATTTCAGAATTCGCTTAGCACATATCCAATGTTTTTTATTATAAGAATTATTGAACTGGCTTAAATAGCTCACACTGAAAGTGTTGTCTGGTTTTGTAAGTACTGGCAAATACGTTAAGGTACCTATTAGGGCTTGATAAGGTACATTAGTATCTTTTTCATATAGAAATCAAGTTTATTTTCAATAGGAGTCTTTACGGTTTTACAGTCTATCATAGAGAACCTTCTCAATAATTGATCAATATAGTTTTCTTGACTTAAGGCTAGCACTCCTTTAGCTTTGTCATATTTGATTTCCATTTCCTAACAATTTTTAGCCATTCCTAAATCCTTCACTTCAAACTCTCTACGTAACTTACTTTTCAAAAATTCAGTCTCACTTGAGTCATTTGAAAAAATATAAAAGTCAGCAACATATTAAGCTATCATAGTAACTAAGCCTTTATCTTTATGTTTTGTAAACAAACAAGGTTATAAATCAGATCTCTTGTAACATAGGCAGCTCAAGACATCATTTGTTCTTTTATTCCACACTCTGGATGATTTGTTTTAAACCGTACATAGCCCTTTTTAACTTCAAATCTTTCTTTTTATCATTACAAATATTTAATCCTTTGGGTTGTTGTAGGAAAATATCTTCTTTGAGAATACCATTTAAAAAAGCAGTCGTAACATCAGGATGTGTGATGTTCAGATCTAGTTCAACGGATAAAGCCATTAGAAGTGTAAGTGTTGAATGCCTTTCCACAGAGGAGAGGTCCAATCATAATCAACTCCAGGTTCCTGAGTGAATCCTCTTGCCACTAGTCTAGCACAATGCTGCACTTCACCTTCACTGTTGACTTTTTTTTCTTTTAGACTCACTTACACTGCACAACACTTGCACTTACTGGAAGATTTACCACTTCCCACGCATCGTTGTCTTCAAAAGCTTGTATCTCGTCATCCATAGCACCTTTCCATTCTCCTGCATCAGTTCTGCTGATGGCCTCCTGCACGGTTGTTGGATCCTCAAGCTGATCTGAAGTTCCAGCAGAAAAATAAATCTTATAATCAACAAATCTTCTATTGGGTTTCAGCTGCCTTTGTGTTCTTGTGTAACACATTGTTAATATCAGTTTCTTTCGCTGATATAACTGCTCCTTTTGAGACATCATGTAAGTCCTCTCTTAATACATCAGACTTCTCATTTTCTTCATCGTCCCCCATTGAAGTAGTGATTTCTTCATTATTCTGTATTTCAGTTCCATCATCATTAATATTTTCCATTATCGTCGCATCTCGGCTTATCACTACATCATTTGTCTCAGGGTCATAGAGTCTATAGCCTTTTGTAGTATTGCTATATCCTACTAAGATCATTTCTTTTGCCTTTTTATCCCATTTTCTCCTCTTGACTTTGGGAACATGCACCACGACCTTGCTTCCAATTATTCTGAGATGACTAATGTTGGGTTTCTTGCCAGTCCATAGTTCAGAAGTGTATTATTCCCT
Organism: Schistocerca nitens; assembly: GCF_023898315.1. Classification (NCBI taxonomy): domain Eukaryota; kingdom Metazoa; phylum Arthropoda; class Insecta; order Orthoptera; family Acrididae; genus Schistocerca; species Schistocerca nitens. The sequence goes on from NC_064617.1 coordinate 510,772,036, forward strand.
AAACTTTAACTCACTCAGCCGGCCGGAGTGGCCGAGCGGTTAAAGGCGCTACAGTCTGGAACCGCACGACCGCTACGGTCGCAGGTTCGAATCCTGCCTCGGGCATGGATGTGTGTGATGTCCTTAGGTTAGTTAGGTTTAAGTAGTTCTAAGTTCTAGGGGACTTATGACCACAGCAGTTGAGTCCCATAGTGTTCAGAGCCATTTTAACCATTTTTTTAACTCACTCACCTATTTTGCAAATAGACTGCATTTTTAACAGCTTCAGCCCAAAATCTTTTATCAAGTTTACTATCAAATAGTAAACATCTTGTCTTTTCTACAACAGTTCTGTTCAGCCTTTCTGCCAAATCGTTTTGTTCTCGTGTATAGCTGTTGGATAACTGAGGATAATACCATGTTTTTTCAACAAACTGTCAAAATTCACACAACAGAATTCTTTTCCATTATCTGTTCTTAATGTTTTAATTTTTCTTTCTTGCTGATTCTCCACAATTTTATGATTTCCTTGAAATTTTTCAGAAGTTTTATTCTTTGTCTTCAGAAAATACACAAACCCCATTCGGGTGTAATCATCTTCCAAAATGAGAAAATACTTTGCACCACCTAACGACATAACTTCAATTTGTCCACACAGGTCTGCATGTACTACTTCAAGTGGTTTAGAGGCTCTAGTGCATCCACGTGGAAAAAGGTGTCTTGTTTGTTTGCCTTCATTGCATACTACACAATTTTGCTTCCTAGTGTTAATGTTAACGTCTTCACATACCATTCCTTCTACAGCACCATTTACCATTTTAATAAGATCCTTTGCATTTGGGTGACCTAATCGTCTATGCCATTCCCAAAAAAGACTTCCTCTGTCAATGTTTAGCTTGTACACACCTTTAATCAGATCTGCAGTTGCAACTAATTCATTATATTTGTTACAAATATTGCACTGATCACTATTAAAATCAACAAAATTTCCTTGCTCAGTCAACCTGCTCACAGACAGAAAATTTGTAGTTAGTTCTGCAGCACAAGTTCTTTCTGACTACTGTTGTTAAATCAGCTTCTCCAGAGCACAACAGTGGGATTTCTGTCTGGTTTGCAGTCATCATTTTTTGCATCTTAACATCATTTATTTTGCTTTTCAGCCATTGTTCACTTGCTGTGAGATGCACACTAGCACCTGAATCAACATACCAGTGACTTCCGTCAAAAAAGTCACTTATAAACATTGCACGGAAAACATTTGAAGTTTTGTTTCGTCTTGTTTGAATTTCACTGTTACGACAAATACTTTTAAAATGTCCTCGTTTCTTGCATTTATAGCAAGCTACGTCCTTCCTGTTTTGATTTCCCACTGTATTTCCATTTCGGTGAGATAACTTTGGTTTACTCTGCCAACTTTTGGCCATAAGAGCACTACCAGCCGTGGTGACATCTTATTCCATGTCAAGAATCTTACTTTTGATTGCGTCCATTGTGACTGGAATTGCTGAATGCTCAATTGCCATTATGGGAGAATATATTTCTGGCAATCCTGGTAGCAATAAATAACCAAACCATTCATCTTTAATAGCAAAACCTGTTCCACGTAATTTCTGATCATTATCTACTATCTGGTTCCCATAACTCGTCACTTAATCACATTTTACTAGACGTGTTGATATGAGTGTTCTCAATAAATTGATTTTCCTCGCAAAACCAGAATCGTCAAATACTGATTTCAGTTTCTTCCTCAAGTGCACTGTTGTTCTTGCTTCTCTTATGTGCACATATAAAGATGGATCAATCATAAGAATTATCTTTGCTTTGGCCTTCGAATCTTCCGATTAAACTACTTCTGAGACACATTTCGCTAGTTCTTCGAGAATAAGCACATTTTCGATAGCGAACGCCCAATCTCCGCAGTTCTGATGTCATTTCAGCTTCTGCACATTAATTGGATAATTTATCGCCATATTTGTCGAATCGAACAATTCTTCTTTGTGAACAGCAGCACACACTGGACTATGAATTACAACGCGTGGGTTTTAATCAGCGATTCCTGATGCTTTTAACGATCGGTTATCTGGGTACCTGGGTCCATAACCCGTTGAGGTTTCGTGGATATTGAGAACATGACAAATATGTACAGATTCGGTGATTTTTTATAACATTTCACATTGTTACACTTTACTGCATGTTAGCACACACACAGTGAATACGGACGAAACGGAAGTGAACAGAACAGCATGTAGGAACGAAGATGTAGAAACAGTCAAAGGTAACACACTCGTAGCTCGCCACATATCGATATCATTTAAACGGGTCTGACAAACTTGACAGAAAATCAGCACATAAAGCGAGAGAAAAACTGAATCATCAAGGAAGATTGTAAAGCTGTGGAGAGGAAATAAACAGAAGACAGTGTTGTGTGAGAACACCAAAGGATTTTCGAAAGAACATCATTCATACAAACCCAATGATATCAAAGGAACATAAATGTGGGAACTTGCACAATGAGCTTATCAGCTTATGTAACCAAGTTTCTGACAAGTATACAACACAGAAAAATGGAAAATAAAATACGAAGCTATGTTTTGTAATGGTTAAAGCAGAATATTTAAAATTTTCGAGGGAAAGAACCACGACAGAATAATATGAACGAAGGACGACCGGAGATGCATACAAATTAAAAAAGGAGTAAATATTTGAAACTGTCTCTTACCTCCAGGTAATACCCACTGATGACAATGGATAGCTGAATGCTGCGTCTCTCACCATGACGTGGTTTTCTTCAAGCTGTTTGCAAAACCAAATTCTCTGCAGGCATCTGACAGCCGATGAGGCACTGAGAACCATAAGGGCGTAAAGAAGACCATCATCAATTTTCAGATTTTAGCATGCATGCACACTCGTTACATCTTTTGATCTTATGGGGGACCAGATTTATCTGCGCTGTAGCTGAAGTTTTATGTGTGGAGATCCACGAAAATCTGTCTGCTTTTGTTACATTCACTTCCACGTTGTATTGTATTGTATGAAGCCGGGGACCTAGAAAAGACTGAGAGGCTTCGCCCCGCCGTACCCTCAGTGGTGCACAAACCCACAACAGGCCACAGCAGTCGACCCACCCCACCGCCGCCCCACACCGAACCCAGGGTTATTGTGCGTTTCGGTCCCCAGTGGACCCCTCCGGGGTAGCCCCAAATGTTTGTGTGGTGGAATAATTATGGTGTACTCTTACGTGGAAACGGTGTCTGGGCAGTAACCGCCGTCACGCTTAGGTAGACGGAAAACCGCCTTAAAACCCAACCACAGGCTTGCCGGCGCACCGGACCTCGACACTAATCCGCGGGGCGTATTCGTGCTGCGGACCGGCGTGCCTTCCCGACCGGGAAGAAGAGTGTTAGACCGCGCGGCTAACCGAGGGGGCAACTTCCACGTTAGTCCAAACCACAAAGAATAATTTTGTTGCTTTGCGCTGCTCACTGTTATCTAGGATTTCCGACATAAATTAGTGTCTACATCACTGATGGTTTGCCTACAAATCTGATTTTCACAAACATCTGTTTTTCTGAAAAGTTTGTGCCTGTGCTTTGGGTCGTTATGTTTCTCAGTGCTTCATTTAGTTTCTGCAGCTGCACTTCGAAGCGAGTTACCAAAGTAGCACCGGCAGCCTGTAAGAGCTCAGGTGTAAGTAGCTGCGTCACTTTTGCTTTTATTTCAAGACAAGGAGCACCGAAAAGCTTCCCATTGGCTCTAATGGGCAAACACACAGCGCTACTACAACCTCAGAAAACACTTTTAACAAGAAAGAAGAAGAATATTCCAAGAAAACAGCAAGAAGCGAGTACACAGCTTTGTGTAACACCTCTCTTAGTGGGTGACAATTTGCTGTTGAAACATATGGTAAGTTGAATGTTCTGTAATATGTGATAATAAACAGGAGATTAGGAAGATAACCTATCTTATGATGCCCCCTGGAGACTAAGCTTTGGGGTAGTCAGAAGCTGTTGCCAAATGGATCAATGCGATAAAAGATGGCTTCTGTTGTTCGTGAAACTTTTCGTAAAGCTGACAAAGGGAAAAGATCACGTCCATAGTAGTTCAGCGTGCTGGAGGAAGATCGTATAAGTGCAGAGACTCGTGCAAAGACCTTTCCAACAGTAGTCACATGGGAAACTCCGCATCGCACCCCCCTCAGGTTTAGTGCTAAGATGACCCAGTGGATAGCTCGTCAAAAACTGAACACAGATGAAGCACGAAAACAGAAAGAAGGTGTACTGAACTGCGAAAAAACAGCAAAACTGAAGCAGTGAACGGTCCATGCTTAACAAGTGCAATGTATAGTGAAAAAAAAAAAAAACTGCCGCGATGACGTGGTAAAGTGGTCACGGTGTTGAACTGTAAAGTGAACGAGCAGTGTTCAAAAATACCTCCTAACATTTATTTTCATTTTTTATTCATAGCATTATGAACTTCCGTCCGGTCACTGAAATGTTTGTTCTCGTTCTGTAGTCTTGGCAGCTGTCATACTATGCATTGGGTCTATAATGTGAGTCATATGGTAAGAATACGTTACCATCGCAAGTTAACGTAATGAATAGCTGGAGCAGGCGAGATACTAAGTAGACACATCACAGAAATGAAAACTACAAATAAACGAGTGATAACTATTTACAAGAAAGGAATTCAAGAATCAAAACTTCCGAAACGGAACGCAATTTCAAATAAATTAAAACACATGTTTTGACAGAGCACAGAGAAGCTACGTGATTGTGAAACTGTTGCTTTCATTTATTGCAGCTTATGTGACAAACAATTATGTTTTCATCATTTTCTTGGGAGTGATCACATTCGCATTCATACGAACACCCAAATCGGGCAGGGAGGCGTATCTCTCTCACTTACTAGGCGTGCGTGCAAATTAGGTGCATCGGTAAGAGATTCCTACCATATGATACACGTACGGTCACAAATGCCGTGTATGACACACCAAATGTGTTTTTAGGTGGAGGATTCGGTTGACTTTCGCATAATCATCAAATGAAGCGAACAGCGGGAAAAAAAGAAAGAAGTGGCATGAAGGAGGCTTTAACACGGCTCCTCTGCTTGGCAGTCCAACTCCTTTTGCACTTAACCAACACGCCGTTGCTCTCTCTAATTGTTTTGTATTGCACATTTTGCCCTTGGATCGTTCACTGTTTCTATTTTTCTTTATTTTTTTTACAGTTCAATACACATTCTTCCTGTTGTCCTGCTTGATTCTTGTTCTGTTTTTGACTTTTCCTTGTCAGCAGAAAGATTCGTCGTCAGCTGTTGAAAATATATATTAAAATTATCCCTCCTTTCAAAAGAGGCAAAGAAATTCTGGCAAATTCGGGTTTTACACATTTTTAATATTTCAGTCATACTCACCTGGGGCTTACCAGTACCCAGGTAGTCATAGATTTGCTAAGTTTCTCAACATTTGTTGAGTCTAGCTCTTTAATAACTGCCGTGTATGTGAGGGCATGAACGGCTTCGCTGTTACTTTGTTCTGAATGGCACACAGTCAAGACGTGCCCGGCTCAACGAACCAACTGCTTGGCGTTGTCGGTAATACCATCACCTTTCTCGAATTATACAGCAACAGTCTTCCGGGTTATGGCGTAGAGTTGATGATGTAGTCTTAAGCACAAAACAGTCACCGTGCTGCCTCGGCTAAGTACCGGCATTTTCCTTGTATAAATAGCGTTCACCTACTTTCTCTTATAAAATCTTTATCAGGGCGCCTTCTGCAGGCATGTAGTATCAACATACACATGCAGAAATTTCCGATCGACGATAGCCATTTTCCAAACCACTTTCTTTTTTCGTTGTTGTCAGTGCGTCAGAGAAAGGTAGTTCTCACATCCCACGTTACAATGCGAAATAGTGTAGCGTTCTACATACTTTTCCGTACCTTATTTGATTTGCCTGCTGTTTCATATCATCTTTTTGTACCTACTGTTATTTTCGACATCCAGTAAAAGAGAAAGGAAGTGACGGGGCAGTACCTCATTATAATTCTAAGTGATCAGTATATGAAATCTCATTCATCAAAAATCTATCATTCCGTTGACGGTACCTATTTTAATAAATGCTTTCATATACATATTTCCGTTGTTTGCAACACAAAATTAGTTTTCTGTCAAGTGTTTCAGTATTTCTGTCGATTGGATATAAAGATTAGGAGGCTAAATTACTTAGTTTATTTATTTGAGTGCACTGTACTTGGTATATAACTGTCCGTTCATTATTTGTGCAAGTATTTACCTGACTGCAAGGAATTAAATAAACCAGTCATGGTAAATTTAGTAAGCAATATGTACGAATTCGTCAAAATGTATTAATAACGAAAAAAAAGCAAGAACATAAATTTACTGCAACAAAATGCAGTAAAAATATCAGCACCCAACATAGCTACTACATTAGAAAATTGTTGCAGTATCTCAGAATTATATTTGTCTCTCATTTTCCTCATGACACTGCCTCTGATTCTCTGCAGCTGTCTGTTTTCGAAGGCCGGCGTTTTTATTTCAAGGATGTTGCATACATACGGGAGCTTAGTAAAAAATCTTTATAGATTTTGCTGTGAATTCGTGCTTCTGCGTCGTAACTGGGGAGGCACCAGATCCCGGCATTGCTTGAAGTGTCACGTCTGTGCACACCGATCCGGTAAGACGTGCTACGGTTCGCAAGCTGCGCTGTTTTGTAAATTGTTTTCATCTGGCCGTGGAGGCAGATGTCTACGAATATCTGCAGCGTGACAAAAATCCTGCATCATGTTACTGTCTCATGACTATCGTATGGAACGCATTAAGGAGACTTCATTAAGGCTAGGTGTAAATAGGCGCAATTTCAATAACAGTTGTACCTAGTGTAAGACATGAATCATAGTTTGTCTTCTATAGGTAAATTTCCTAATTCACACAAAAAGAAACTTTCTTTGGTATCCCAGTTAGTACGAAATATGAACAGTAATGTGGAACGTTTGAAAAAGCAAGATATCTAGGAATGATTAGTAGGCATGCATAAAGTAAAAAGGTGAAGACTGTGGTGCATGCGTGTGACTGGAGTATTGGCCTTGTAACACCGTAACTCTAATGCTCTACTGATTTATTTTGCTTTTGTTTCATTTAATGTTACATCGTTGAGCTTCTGTAAATGATGTTTGATTGAATCGATAGCACAAAATTGTGTACTCCTTTCTTTGTAAAAACTTTGATGTCATAGTCGATTCTATGCAATGTAGTATATCTGTCATTTAAATTCTTTGTCTCAATTTGAGGGAGACAAAACTTACTGTATACATTTGGAATTTGGGTAAATAATTTTTTGTAGAAATACTAGTATGTGCAAATGTTCTGTTTTATTTAAAATGTTTGGTTGCTGTTATGTAAACTGCTGACCTTCACTTAGGATTCTTAGTTATTCTGTATGGAAACGTTAGTGTGGTTCTCCTCGGGAACGGAACTTAGTAGCGCGCGCAAATTGTGGTTGGCCTAGGTAGAAAAGATGGAACCAAGAGTCAGTCGGGGACGAGCTACCAAACGGTGCACTGCCATGTAAAAGTTGTATATTGTGCTGGTTCCGAGAGAGGCTTTTTCTGCCACTTTCCAGTGCCTCGGATGGATGGATAAATAGCTGGAACGATTCTGGAATTGGTATCCATCATCGCCACCATGGAGGGACAGAGTCCAGCAATTCTGCCTGCAAATCCACCTTCCAACATGCAATTGCCACCACACTGTGCAATCACTGTAACGGAATACTATAATAATGTACAGTGAAGGATCAGCTGATTGCACGTGTTAGTGTACTCAAATATAAGGTAACTTATAATTGAATTCATGTACCTACCTTGAGTTTTTCCCTATCACAACACCTCTCAGGTTCCTCTCCATTTGAACTATGATTACCGAGTGTCCTAGTTTGTGGAAAAATTGAAAGCCTCAAAGCCAAATAGAATGTTGTTTGATCTTTGGTGAGAAGGGAATATTCAGATTTTCTGTGGATTTTGTGAAATTGTGGGAGGTAATAAATGTAGTTTTGTGAAGTTTCAAAGTCACTTATTTAATCATTTACTTGAAAGTTGAAGACTGTGGTAATAAAGACAATTTTCTGTTTCTTTTAAAGTTTAAAAGTTCTTAAAACTGAGGCTTATAGAGTGTTGCTTAGTTAATGATCATAGTGCTGCCTGTAGTAAATTTTAAAAGGGGAGTCAGTTTCTTGCAAATTTGTCAAAATTGTGTTTCACTGTAGTAAAAGTGGAAAACTGCAATAGTAGAAAGTTATATGTTCATGATTGCTAAGTGTTTATCTCTCTTGTGTATTGGAAGTGCATATTAATAGTATAACAGGATCCACACTTTGTCTATTGTGCTAATGCTGGGTAACAAGTAACGGCAAGACCATTATTTATGAAAACAATAATTTATTTATTCAAAAGACAGAAGGAACATTATCGTTTTCCTATTATTTCTGAACCAACATTTTTTAAAAATTGTGTAGTGTTGCATTTCTTTTAAAGTCTATAAATCTTCTGGTCCCTTAGTGTTGTTCCGGGCATGACTACATCGCGACCATAAAAATGCACAGAAATGATAATGTTTCTTCCGATCGATCGCAAATAAATCAATATGCTGCTCTTATTCAGGTATTTACTGCTCAACGTATGTTATAATAATAGTGTAATCAATCACTGATTCTGTTGCCAAGTGACCCACCAAAATATTCACTTTTTCGACATTTTTCAAATATATACACTCCTGGAAATTGAAATAAGAACACCGTGAATTCATTGTCCCAGGAAGGGGAAACTTTATTGACACATTCCTGGGGAAAGATACATCACATGATCACACTGACAGAACCACAGGCACATAGACACAGGCAACAGAGCATGTACAATGTCGGCACTAGTACAGTGTATATCCACCTTTCGCAGCAATGCAGGCTGCTATTCTCCCATGGAGACGATCGTAGAGATGCTGGATGTAGTCCTGTGGAACGGCTTGCCATGCCATTTCCACCTGGCGCCTCAGTTGGACCAGCGTTCGTGCTGGACGTGCAGACCGCGTGAGATGACGCTTCATCCAGTCCCAAACATGCTCAATGGGGGACAGATCCGGAGATCTTGCTGGCCAGGGTAGTTGACTTACACCTTCTAGAGCACGTTGGGTGGCACGGGATACATGCGGACGTGCATTGTCCTGTTGGAACAGCAAGTTCCCTTGCCGGTCTAGGAATGGTAGAACGATGGGTTCGATGACGGTTTGGATGTACCGTGCACTATTCAGTGTCCCCTCGACGATCACCAGTGGTGTACGGCCAGTGTAGGAGATCGCTCCCCACACCATGATGCCGGGTGTTGGCCCTGTGTGCCTCGGTCGTATGCAGTCCTGATTGTGGCGCTCACCTGCACGGCGCCAAACACGCATACGACCATCATTGGCACCAAGGCAGAAGCGACTCTCATCGCTGAAGACGACACGTCTCCATTCGTCCCTCCATTCACGCCTGTCGCGACACCACTGGAGGCGGGCTGCACGATGTTGGGGCGTGAGCGGAAGACGGCCTAACGGTGTGCGGGACCGTAGCCCAGCTTCATGGAGACGGTTGCGAATGGTCCTCGCCGATACCCCAGGAGCAACAATGTCCCTAATTTGCTGGGAAGTGGCGGTGCGGTCCCCTACGGCACTGCGTAGGATCCTACGGTCTTGGCGTGCATCCGTGCGTCGCTGCGGTCCGGTCCCAGGTCGACGGGCACGTGCACCTTCCGCTGACCACTGGCGACAACATCGATGTACTGTGGAGACCTCACGCCCCACGTGTTGAGCAATTCGGCGGTACGTCCACCCGGCCTCTCGCATGCCCACTATACGCCCTCGCTCAAAGTCCGTCAACTGCACATACGGTTCACGTCCACGCTGTCGCGGCATGCTACCAGTGTTAAAGACTGCGATGGAGCTCCGTATGCCACGGCAAACTGGCTGACACTGACGGCGGCGGTGCACAAATGCTGCGCAGCTAGCGCCATTCGACGGCCAACACCGCGGTTCCTGGTGTGTCCGCTGTGCCGTGCGTGTGATAATTGCTTGTACAGCCCTCTCGCAGTGTCCGGAGCAAGTATGGTGGGTCTGACACACCGGTGTCAATGTGTTCTTTTTTCCATTTCCAGGAGTATATATATATATATATATATATATATATATATATATATATATATATATATATATATATATATATATATATATATATATATATATATAACTTAGCATCAACTTCCAACTCACAATGAAAACATGCCGTAACAAAAAAAAAAAAAAATTAAGACCAGAACATGACAGCAAGGTCTGTCGAAACCGGTTGTCGAAAATAAAGAAGTATTTATGCAAGTTTGGCTATAAACAAGTTTTTACCATGTAAAAGAGATTGCTTTTTCTCATTTGTCACCAAGAGAAAATTCGATGACTTCCGTAAAGCACTCAGGCGTCTAAACGACCCCGTGACGGAAGGCGCCGCCGCTCTTCATCGGAGCTCCTACATCTCTTCTATCAGTCCTACCCGAAAAGGATCCTAGATGCATCAACAGTACTCAAGAATAGGACCAAGAAGCGCCTTAAGTCACTCTGGATAGTTACTCCTACATAATTTTTCCAGCAATTTGCTATTCGTAGTGTAGTTACACGTTAGTGGATTTGTTTTCGTGTGTGTGCGCGCAATATGTTACATTTATAGACGTACAGGCTCAATTGCCAGAGCCTGCACCATTCATCAGTCCTCTATAGGTCATTCTGCAAATAGATACTGTCTTCAGGCGTTGATGATTTCTTAAAAAACAATCACATCATTTTATTTCGTTAAGAGCGACGTATTGAGTTCTGTCTTCAAGGAAGCCTGGAGTCCAGTCGTAAATCTGGTCCAGTACTCGGTAAGCTAGCACTTTTTTTCACTAAGCGACAGTGTGCGACGAAGTCTAATGCCTTCCAGATGTCAAGGAAAACGCATTAACCTAAGGACCTTTGTCTACAGCGCTATGGGTTTCATGGTGGAAAAGAGCGTGCTGAGTTTCGCAATGTCTCAATTGGCGGAATCCTTGTTGATTTTTATGAGTTGATTATCGTTCATCTTTGGTTCTCACAGGTTCGAATCCTGCCTCGGGCATGGATGTGTGTGTTGTCCTTAGGTTAGTTAGGTTTAAGTAGTTCTAAGTTCTAGGGGACTTATGACCTCAGCAGTTGAGTCCCATAGTGCTCAGAGTCATTTGAACCATTTGGTTCTCGCCTGGCAGCAGAGGTATCTTCCTCCAGGATCACTGTCCAGGTTACGAGGCCATAATGGTGCTGCAATGGTTTGAGGATTATTATAATGAATTCATGTTGATGTCTTGGCCATCAAATACAGCTTATCTGAACTCGGCGAAGAACATCCGGGACGCTCCCCGACGGAAGGTGGACCAATACGCTATCAAGCAGGTTGTCTTAAAATTTTGACTCATCAGTGTACGAGGGTCGTTCAGTAAGTAAAACAACACATTTTTTCCGCGAATTTAGGTTGAAAAAATGCGGAATTTGTTGTGGGACATAGTGCCATATTCCCGCTTGAGTCCCTATATTTTCATGGAGTTTAAATAGCTCGCGGCGCTATACGTAGCCTTCAAAATAACGGAGGTGTGTACCAAGGGGAGAGGTAACACTGAGTTTGTTTTTTGGCGGAAAACCAGAGCATCTCCGATATTCATGGGCCCTTGCGGAACGTCTACGGTTGGTTGGTTTTGGGGGAAGGAGACCAGACAGCGAGGTCATCGGTCTCATCGGATTAGGGAATGACGGGGAAGGAAGTCGGCCGTGCCCTTTGAAAGGAACCATCCCGGCATTTGCCTGGAGCGATTTAGGGAAATCACGGAAAACCTAAATCAGGATGGCCGGACGCGGGATTGAACCGTCGTCCTCCCGAATGCGAGTCCAGTGTCTAACCACTGCGCCACCTCGCTCGGTGAACGTCTACGGAGACCTGACAATGTATAAAAGCACGCTGAGTCGTAGGGGAAGGGTGTGTCGTCATCGTAACAATGTCACGCAAACCTGTCCGATCTCCCGCGAGCCGGTTGGCCGCAAACACCTGTGTCTCCTGCAATATTGGAACGTGCGGACACTCTCATTAGAGGTGATCGATGGCTCGGAGCCAAATTATTCTTCTCCACGACAACGTGAAACCCCACAAAAGTCTGCGCACCCGGGAGGAGCTCAAAAATTCTTCACTGGACTCTTCTACCTCATCCACCCTACAGCCCGGATCTCACAGCTTCTGACTTCCACGTGCTTGGCCGAATGAAGGATGCACTTCGCGAGCAACGGTACGTGGGTGATGTGGAGTTTACTGATGCAGTAAGAGGTTGCCTCCGATGTCGAACAATAGAGTGAAACCATGCTGGCATACCGGCCCTCCCAGTAAGGTATCTTAAGACCGTCACTCTGAATAGAGACTATGTTGAAACATAGGATGTGGTAGCCAAAAGGGTGTGGAGTAATAAGATGTATTGCAATCCTTAATAAAAAAAAAGATGCTTTCAGAAAAAGATGTGTTACTTTACTTATTGAACGCCCGTCGTAAATATGAGCGTGAGATGAAAAGTACTGCCTCTGAATGTTTTCTTTGAAAGCGCGTAAATCTTTTTAAATAAAACAAACGTTATTAACATTCGACATCTTTATTATTCACGTATACATATTTACAGCTCTCTTCCGCAAAAAGGGCTTCTACTTGTAGAATGTAAAATGTTGGTGTGCAACGTAGCTGTGTCGGTGTGTGAGAAACAGCATGCTGCAATCGATTTTCGAATTTGAAGAGTTCGTTCAGACATGGAGCATCCTCTGTATAAGCATGACAGTGTCAGACCACACACGAGGGTTGCGACATTTGTAACAATCTGACGCTTTGTGTTCACTATCATTCATCATCCGCCAAACATCCTCCACACACCCCCGCATCCGATTATCACCTGTTTCGAAAGATTAAAGAACGTCTTCGAGGACATCACTTTTACAATGATGAAGCGATCAAGCAGAGGTGAGGTTGAAGCTCCGTCAACAAAGCCAAACATGCTACAGTGACGGTGTGAAAGAACTTGTCTCTCATTGGGAGACATGTGTTCGTCGCCAGAGTGATTAGCTTGAGAACTAAACAAGTTGACCTGAAGAATAAAGCTACAGAGTGTTAAGATTGATTGTTTTACATAAAAAGCAGTAAGAGTTTTCACATAGCAAATTCGAAGCCATTACTTTTCATTGCGTCCTCGTACGTACACGGTGCTATTTAGCAGGTTATCTAACACCTGTCGAATTTTTTATCAGGGGACTGAGGAATTCACGGTCGGACGAATTTAAACGTGTTTCAAAACTACAGTGGCCCGAGCACTGGTAGATTGTCGGTGAAACGAGATAATGCACGTTACGGTCATAATGCCTTGCTGAAGCGCGCTGTGAATTGAGTGCGCTAATGAACACTGAGAGCGGCAGCAGTAATTCTGTTTTCACAAAAAACCGTTAAACACTACATAAAAGCTTTAACTGCTGGAGTTATAACTGAAACGGGCCGACATCGTTACTGAGAGCCAGGAGTGATCATAGCCGGCATTTGTCTGACGTTAATTGCTAATAACCCAGAGAGAGAGAGAGAGAGAGAGAGAGAGAGAGAGAGAGAGAGACAGACAGAGAGAAAAACAGTAGATGGAAGCGATAATGAAGGAGTTATTCTGGATTCATAAGCTGAAGATCGTTCAGGGTGGTTAAGAAGGGTAACACGGAATACAAGCAGCATTCAAAGTAGCAGATGCAATCAGTACAACATATATTCTTATTTTCCAGACAGTTAAAAGAAATAACGATTAACTGATGCAAAATGAATCAGGGAAGAATTCCCACAATTTTCAGACTTTGGTCTCTGTAAAATGGAAATTTAATTGACTGTCTTATTCAATTTTCGATGATGGTATTCACATTTTATGTGTTTCAGTCTTTTCCTGTAATTACGAAAGTTACTCCGGAAATTTAAAGTTTTCCAAATCTGAGAACGCGTTCCACTGCACATCAGGGTCCGTTACCTAGGAACAAGCATCCCACTGAAATTTAAAAGCGTAACAATGGAGAAAATCTTGTCAACACTGTATTTAGTCGTCTACCTTTTACATTACTGAATTTTTTGATTAGGTATATGTGTCTAGAACGTTGGGACGAATAGGTTTCTTAACCCGTGCGTTAGAGAAGTTTCTACAGCCCACTGTTCGAAGCGGTGTCACGGCCGCCGTGAGACGCTCTCAACCGGAGTCGCCCGGCTCAGGTAGAAAACTTGTCGTGCCGCGACGCACCTGCACAAAATGTTTTATATTGCAGTATTCATGCAAACACATTCCCCGAAAAATGTGACGAACAACGTTTGCAGGCTGCCGAATGCAGCATATCCAGCTCACCCAGATCGCCTTTTCTCGCCAAGTGGAACGAAGGAATTGCTCTCCAGGAACAATTCGAGTTAGAGAAAGGGTTGATACACGGTCCTGGAATTGCAGACTAAACGTAAGTAACGAAAACACTTTTTTGTCAAATTTTGGTCAAAATTGGGCAAAAAATAATTTTTGGTCCTCCGTATTTGATTAGCCATTTTCAATTTTGGAAATCTAACTTCAGTTTTGTGTTCGGCGACATCAAAAATACACTCCTGGAAATTGAAATAAGAACACCGTGAATTCATTGTCCCAGGAAGGGGAAACTTTATTGACACATTCCTGGGGTCAGATACATCACATGATCACACTGACAGAACCACAGGCACATAGACACAGGCAACAGAGCATGCACAATGTCGGCACTAGTACAGTGTATATCCACCTTTCGCAGCAATGCAGGCTGCTATTCTCCCATGGAGACGATCGTAGAGATGCTGGATGTAGTCCTGTGGAACGGCTTGCCATGCCATTTCCACCTGGCGCCTCAGTTGGACCAGCGTTCGTGCTGGACGTGCAGACCGCGTGAGATGACGCTTCATCCAGTCCCAAACATGCTCAATGGGGGACAGATCCGGAGATCTTGCTGGCCAGGGTAGTTGACTTACACCTTCTAGAGCACGTTGGGTGGCACGGGATACATGCGGACGTGCATTGTCCTGTTGGAACAGCAAGTTCCCTTGCCAGTCTAGGAATGGTAGAACGATGGGTTCGATGACGGTTTGGATGTACCGTGCACTATTCAGTGTCCCCTCGACGATCACCAGTGGTGTACGGCCAGTGTAGGAGATCGCTCCCCACACCATGATGCCGGGTGTTGGCCCTGTGTGCCTCGGTCGTATGCAGTCCTGATTGTGGCGCTCACCTGCACGGCGCCAAACACGCATACGACCATCATTGGCACCAAGGCAGAAGCGACTCTCATCGCTGAAGACGACACGTCTCCATTCGTCCCTCCATTCACGCCTGTCGCGACACCACTGGAGGCGGGCTGCATGACGTTGGGGCGTGAGCGGAAGACGGCCTAACGGTGTGCGGGACCGTAGCCCAGCTTCATGGAGACGGTTGCGAATGGTCCTCGCCGATACCCCAGGAGCAACAGTGTCCCTAATTTGCTGGGAAGTGGCGGTGCTGTCCCCTACGGCACTGCGTAGGATCCTACGGTCTTGGCGTGCATCCGTGCGTCGCTGCGGTCCGGTCCCAGGTCGACGGGCACGTGCACCTTCCGCTGACCACTGGCGACAACATCGATGTACTGTGGAGACCTCACGCCCCACGTGTTGAGCAATTCGGCGGTACGTCCACCCGGCCTCCCGCATGCCCACTATACGCCCTCGCTCAAAGTCCGTCAACTGCACATACGGTTCACGTCCACGCTGTCGCGGCATGCTACCAGTGTTAAAGACTGCGCTGGAGCTCCGTATGCCACGGCAAACTTGCTGACACTGACGGCGGCGGTGCACAAATGCTGCGCAGCTAGCGCCATTCGACGGCCAACGCCGCGGTTCCTGGTGTGTCCGCTGTGCCGTGCGTGTGATCATTGCTTGTACAGCCCTCTCGCAGTGTCCGGAGCAAGTATGGTGGGTCTGACACACCGGTGTCAATGTGTTCTTTTTTCCATTTCCAGGAGTGTATGTAACATGCATTTTTATGCAAATTGAGCTAATAACAGATACAAAAGTTTCCCTAAAGGCTCCTCTCAAGGGACAAGATGGTTCACGACCAACGAAACGTGCTTAAATCATCCACGCGTTGCATAACTGGTCTTAAAAATATAGGGCACTAACGACCCGGCCCGACTTCGCACGGGTAACATTAAGTACCTCTACGCCACACGGTTTGACTGGTGTAGCGTATTTTGTTCGAGGCCACGATTAAAATGAAGAGAACAACGTTAAGTAAGTTAATATCGTCACTTTCATATGACTTATGATATGCAAGCAGTGCAGGCCAGGCAAGTTGTCTGATGGCACTAACGTTACGTATTCCATATTGAAGTGGCGTTTATAGTGACTGACGTCTTATGGCAATGATGGAAGCTCATCGTGGTGTATGTAATACGTTTACAATCAATGTAAATGTTACATGTGAATCATGGGTGAATGTGTGTGTGTGTGTGTGTGTGTGTGTGTGTGTGTGTGTGTGTGTGTGTGTGTGGCTGATTATGTATCGAAGGCTGGCTGATGCGGCACATTAAAAGATAAAATAAAACAAAACACGCAGGATGTACATGTTTAGCTCATGTTAACAGCATTATTCTTGTGAACCTTAGTACGCAGTGGGATCCACTGTTGCGACTCACTGCCGTAATTCGTCGACGTGGACTCTTTATGGCAGACTTCTTCGCCGTACCACACTAAGAATCACGTCCACATGTAGATCTGGTGCAAGATAAGTTGTGCTGCTGAAAGAAGATATTGTACGTAAAGGAAGAAAAGTTACTGAAGAGCGTTTTCGGCAAACGTTTTACTTGAAGCTTAAAAAATAGAAAAAAATAGAAAGCTATATACTTTGGATTTGCATTTTTTTTCGCTATGCAGTTGTTCTAAAAATGATTCCATGGAAACTATTGGTTACACATATTTGATTATTCCAAATTATAAGTCTCATGTCACAGCCTGATGATGAGGTAGTTATCTTTTCGTTACTGGTCATATAACACGCAAAGTTGAGTAACTGACAGCCCGTTGTTCGAAGATTTGCGGTGAATTAAGAGGGCAGATTGCGACTGAGGAATCCAAGCCACGTTTCGGTTCTGGCGAATCTTCACATCACTGAGAGGTGAATGAAAGGCAGTATGAAAGGTAACTGACCATTCCGAGATCCGATCCTGCAACCTTTCGGGCCCCTGTCTAACGCTCCACCACCACTTCTTCCTTTCTTTCGATTTTGTTCGTCATTTTCCTAACCATTTGGTCTGGGCGGACGCCAGAGGACACCCATTCAAGCTGATCCCTGAATATTTCACTTAGTTTTTTCACCGAACACGCTGAGCTATCATGCCTGCAAACCACTCAATCACAGCAGATGCGAAATTGGTCACGCTGTTTGCTAACTGAACGCACTGCTGCACTCTCGAGCTACGGCCGCTGTTCTGTAGGTCGAGCAACTAAAATTTAATTAATCGAATTCAGGCATTTTGTACGACAGTTTTATAAACTATACACAAAACCTTCCTCGTGAAACAGTGTATCTGTTAGTGAAAACCGGATCTAAATCCTTAGTTCCTGAGTTAACTGCACACACAGGCGGGCGGTAGGACGCGACTTCAATTGCCCGTGACATAATAATCTATAATTGAAGAACTAACCATATATTCGAAGTAGCCTTAGTATATTATATAGCACTTAAATATGAAGAGCTAGAATTATTGACAAATGTAGCACCAAACAGAATCTCATGTCTGACAACAAAATTGGAGAAAATGACGGAAACTGCTTATGGCGTTTCCTCGTCCTTCATCTGATTCCAACATCAGTCACTAAACTGAAGTACCGACCAAAACTCACTATCTGTTCCTACGGACAGAATCCTCTAGGTATAAAGCCCTCACCTGCAATACGAAAACGGATATGCTGTTACTGTATGAGGCGTCTGGCGAAGAAAACAATATGTGAGTCGAACGGTGACATTTGCACATCCACAGTTTTTTTAACATTATTCTCATTATGTACTAGGATTGCGTTACTGCACACTTTTTGGATTGAAGTATAACGGCTACAGTCTTACTGGAACGTTTCCCTTGGATCGTCAATCTGCGATCATATGTACACTTGTTTCCTCCAGAAAAGTTTTAAGTTCCACTTTATATTCAACGATCATCCTGCCGAGAGAACGTAATTGATCTTACTGTGGTCTCAGATTGCCTATCAAGCGTTGCATAAGCACAAGCAGCACTCCATTCGTTGCTATGTGTTACAGTCATTTCATGGGATCAAGAAGAGTTTTAACACACACACAAATTACTAAGATGTTCCGTAACTGATGGAATACGAAATGTTCCAATGAATGCCACACAAAGTAAATAAAAGTTTCTTTAATCTCCCTCGAGAGCTTGCAACTTTCATTCTCGGCCGTGATCCCTCTACTGACATTTGCTCTGTGTCAATTTACAGGTTGGTTAGTATTGACGCGGATTTGATACGCGGGTGCAATACTGGGAAAGTTTACGCACAATATTTATACTATGCCTAGCAAAAAGAAAAAAAGTGAAACACCCAGAAGAGGAGGCGAAAACGAAATGAAATTTCACGAGTTGAGAGTGTATACAAAGTTATTTCGGAGTTTACAAAATCGAATAAAACTGAACTTGGCACTAGGAGCCCGCTTGTTATTACGACGTGTCACCCCCTCTGATCAGGTCGCATGCACTGATTCGGTTGGGATGTGTGCCGCAAAGCCGTTGTTTCCTCTCCTGAGGCAAGTTGGCAACCAACTGTCCTAACTGATCGTTGATATTCAGCATACTGGCACTGGGACGGAGTTGGCGTCCAAGCTGGTCACACACCTGTTCTATGTGAGACGGATGTGGTGATCTCGCTCACCGCGGGAGTACTCCAGCATCACGGAGTCAGTTTATTGAGATACGTGCCATGTGTCGACGAGCATTGTACTGTCGAAAAATGACGCCACAACACTGTCGCACGAGAGTTAACACACGAGGATGAAGAACGTCCGTAACGTACTCCTATCCGTGGTCTGATGTCATACCTGACAGTTCCTCACACCAGGAGTTACACAGTTATCTCTCTACAAAACAATGGGAAATCTTTCCAGGAAGCAGCCATACTCGTTGACGTTCGTCATTCTCGGTAATGCCGAACCGCGATTCATCGTTGAACACACCGCAGTGCGCTTCGTTAGTAGTCCTTGCTTCCAGGACACGCCAATACTCCAAACGGAGCTGTTTGTGTTGTGGTGCTAATGATAGACTAAGCACGGGACGCTAATTCCTTGTCCGGCTGCTTCTGGTCTCTAATCAGTCTTGCAGGATGACACAGAATGTTGAAGAGAGTCCACTTTTTTTTATCTCGGATAGCAGGCAGAGATGTGAAGGCTTCACGATGTGTTTGGTGTACAATACGGCTTTCCTCTGTTTCGATTATTAGATATGGTCGACCAGAACGCTGACGACGAGTGTATTGGTCATCACGTTCCCATGCAGTCCAGTATCGGGCCACTGCCACTTCAGAATGCCACACAAATGTGGTTATTGTACGATTCTATCAGTTGGCCAAATTTAGACTCACAAAAAGACCCCTTTTAAACTATGACAGGTGTTGTCTCACACGCGTGCCCTTCACAGTTATCACTCAACATCGTTCGCCCCTGGTAGTTGAGTGGTCAGCGAGACGGAATGTCATACCTAACGGCCTCGGTTCGATTCCCTGCTGTGTCAGAGTTTTTCTCCGCTCAGGGACTGGGTTTTGTGTGTGTCCTTACCATTATCACTTCATCCTCGTCGACACGCAAGGCTTGCACCAGGCGAACGGTCTACGCGGCGGGAGGCCCTAGCCACACGGCATTTGAATTTTACTCGACATCTGACGCTGTCACGGCCGTTATACACCTTACCAGGCCTAGTAATAGCACTAAACACCTACATCATTAATGTTCTCTGATGGCCGAGCCACCTGTCAGGGAGAATTTCGATTTTAATTATTTACGTATCCTCCGATGGTGTCTACGTGCACGAATTACACTGACATCCGACAATGTATTCTGGGCGCTTCTCTTTTTTTAGTCAGGCACTGTATTGAGATCGTCGCTCCAGAATTATACTTTTTCGAGTAGTCATGCACACCGTTATATAATTATTATCACAATGTTTCTTTCAGGTATCTCTCTTGCATAGTCGCTATTTCTTAGCTCTTGGTTATAAGGATCATCGCATTATACTGAAAGCATTACATAATAAATCTGATGAAAAACAGTCCATCACATCATATCATTGGTAAATTGAAACAGTAGAGTTCCTTGAGTACTCACCAGTGGCAGAACTGCAGCTGTTTCTACATGCTGCCTTCAACCGACCACTCCGGTCCCTCCTTCACACCTGTGAAAGAAACAACCGTTAATGATAACTGCTAGACCGACACAAGAGGAAAATTGACCATATTTTGAGATGTCAAATCAAACACCTTCAGTCGTCTAGTTTCCAAACTTATTTCATTTGGCTACCAGTTTCGGCGATTTACTACGTCATCTTCAGGCTTTGAGTACAGACAACAATGGTACCAGTATAAAATAGATAATCAAAAAAGGGAGCGTAGTGCAAGTCTTATATACAGTGGTAATATGTACTAACATAACAATATCAGCCACTATAGGAAGTTACATAAAGATAAATTAAGGAATAAAATAAGAGAATAGTAGCACATTAACTTAAAGTAGTGACGAAGTATATACGTCATATTATCGTAAAAATGGAACCTTCAAAACGAAGGTCAATATTTAGTGTCAGGAATAAACAATCACGGTATGATGCTAATGCAATGTCCGGAAACAACTGGAGTAAAGCAATATGGTCATATACTGACACGTACAGAGTGAACATAAAATATTTGGTTACACGCTGTCATATACTAGTAAAACATATACCACTCACTGGAGGTAAGCCCCATAAATACCTGTACCAACATATTCCATATACTAGCAATAACTAATAAAATGATAATATAAAAATACATCAGTGCAGTTTATCGATCGCAAGCTCGAAAGATGCAACTTATTTAATAAAACGTTTCTAGTGAACCAAAGTGTAAATATAATGAATTTTACCGTAACGAACTCCCACTAAGCATTAAGTTTACCTTTTCCACATATTTTAATACTTATTTAATACGTTGCATCTTACGAGTTTGTGATCGATAAACTGCACTGATGTATTTTTATATTCTCCTTTTATTAGTTATTAGTGGTATATGGAACATGATGGTGCAGATAGTTATAGCGCTGACCTCCAGTAAGTAGTTCAAATGGCTCTGAGCTCTATGGGACTTAACTTCTGAGGTCATCAATCCCCTAGAAATTAGAAGTACTTAAACCTAACTAACCTAAGGACATCACACACATCCATGCCCGAGGCAGGTTTTGAACCTGCGACCGTAGCGGTCGCGCGGTTCCAGACTAGCGCCTAGAACCGCTCGGCCACCCCGGCTCCAGTAAGTAGTATATGTTTTACTAGTATATGTGTTGTGTTCAGTCTGTACCCGTAAGTATATGACTATACTCATTTACTCCAATTGTTCCACGGGCATTGCATTAGCATTATACCGTGACTATCTATGCATAACATGAAACATTGACCTCCGTTTAGTAGGTTCCTTTTCTACGATTATATGACGTATACACTTTGCTCACTACAGTGTGTAGTTGTTCTCTTATTTTATTCCTTAATTTATCAGTAACTTTACGGAACTTCCTGTACCGATTGATATTGTTATGTTTATACATATTACCACTGTGTATAAGACTTGCATCACGCCCCTTTCTTTAGGTTATCTATTTCATACTGGTACCACAATTGTCTATTCACAGTGCCTGAAGATGGCGTAGTAAATTGCCGAAACTGGTAGCCAAATAAAATAATTTTTGAAACTAGACTGCTGAAAGGTATTTGATTTGACATCCTGTATCGAGCAGCCGAATCCTGCAACCATCTCTGAAAAGATGGACATACAGAGACTTGACAATATTATTGTCTTTCAGATACGACAAATTAATGTATAATAAATGTGAGAGATGCGGAATAAACTTATTCTATTCTGCATCTCTGTATGATCTCTCTCATTTTTTATGAATTGTCTTTTCTGTTTTTTAAACCAGGTCATAAAATCGAATGTTTCGGTGATTAATTACCGCTCATTCCCCGTCATAACAGCTGAACGAAACAATTTAAAAAGTCTTATAAACATGTCGTACACGGCCGTCAGATACATGAAACCTTTTGCTTGTCTGTGAATTGGCTCTGTAATCACGCAACTTGGAATACCTTATGTTTTTTGAAATTCTAGCAACTGAATTTGTCTTGAACAGGCTAGGCTCTGTCTGTCACCAGTGCAGGATGAAGGGAGGTAATGGAGGTGTAACACCTCGTTAAGGAACATTGATCCAACTGGTCCGGCTGGTACTTAATCGTAAGGGTATCTTGCAAGAGTTACGGTGAAGACAACAAGTATTTAATAAGGGACTTGAGATTAGGGGCTCAGTGCTACTACTTACAGAGCGGAAACAGCAACCTTCTCTGGTAGGGTTTGTACGTGGAGCAGCTGAGACAACAATCTTTACCTTTCTCAGCGCTGGATAATACTGTCACGGGACATCTAAAGTCTTGAATCTCGTAAGAAAAGTTCACGCTGCACTCTAACGCGTGAACAGTTCTGAAGCGGAAACAGAGCCATACCGAGCTACAGTACCGTCCAAGCTTCGTCTCTCCTCCCCCACCTTCCCCCCCCCCTCCCCCCACCGCTCCGAGTAAAAACTAGATATTTTGGCAATTTTTCTACAGGTTTAAAAAGCATTGGCTTGCAATGCGCAGCCATCTTTCATGTCGCTTGTGCCTTCAAAATGGGGCGTTCACTTCTCGACATACCGGCGGTGGTAGAGGACGCTGCCTGGTTGAGTTCTCGAAGTTATTTTAACATCTGATACGTCAGCAGAGCAAGTTTCAGCCTGGAGGGAAAAGTAAGTTATCCCCTGCACGTTTTCTGTTTGCGCATAAAAAACGATATTGCATGATCTTTATTGTTTAAAAGTGCGATGCAGTTTTCCTTCGTACATGCATGCGTGCATGTCCGAATGAATTTTGCATTGTAATTCGGAATGACACACACATTGCAATATCATATTTATCCGTCGACGCCAGGCAAACAACGTTCAAGTAAAATGTCTCCCCTGTACGGGAATATGCATACTGGATGTACGAGTACATGATGTAGACACGTGGTTGATGATATATGGAAGTTTGGGCTGGCCTTGAGTGGGGGTCGGATAGCCAGATGGTAAGGCGATCGCTCGCGATAAGTGGGAAATCTGGGTTGGTCTCCCGGCCAGGCACTAATTTTCACTGTTGTCATTCCATAGTACAGCTGCTGGTTGCCCATATTCGCAACTGCGAATACTTTTTTTTCTTTTTTTTTAGAAAAGAGGTTTCACAACGTTGCTTGGAATACACTGTTTGGATTTATGAGATTTTCAAGGGTAAAATCAATGGTAGCTGTTTATCATGTACTGATGTGTTACAGAACACTGTAAAAATCACTCTGTAATGGTACCATTTATCTCTGAAAACTATCTTGAAACCGTACTAAGATTACACCGTTTATCTCCGAATGCGAGCCAGAACTGACACTCAAATTACACCATTTCACTTAGAATGTGTGCTGGTATGCAACTAAAATGATTGAAAACATGTATTGCAGCGCTCTGTCCACGGTAACTAGAAAGCAGTATTGAGTGTTGAAATGAAGGTCAGAAGCACCATGACCAACTCAGAGAAAGGACGAAGCTGTCGGGTTTTGACTGTGCATGCCGTGGTGTTAAATTATTCCTATACACCTATGAGTGCTATGTTTCTCACAGCACGAGGTCAGTATTTTTCTTTCAAACCGCGTGTAACGTTTTGTGCAGGACTGAAGTATAACGAATTTTAGAAGAGCAGTTATCATAATGGCACTATGGGCGAGTAGTGAAGTGCACTGACTGGCAATTTGTCAGCTTTGGCTCGATTCCCGTGCTACCAATATTTCTTAAATTTTATTTTATTCCTCAGAATTTACTAATTATAAAAATTACGTACATTTAAACACTTAAAATCATATATGAAAAATTAAAATATTCAATTTAGTTATGACTTCTACCCCTGTAAATCAAAAGGCTATAAATGTTGGCAAGAGAACGAGTATACGAGGAAATTTTGTATGATCTGCCAAAGAGGCCCGTTTTTCATAACATATTTGGGGCGAAAGTGACATTTAAAGAGTTAGGTGGCATTATCTCAAACGTAAATCTCACAAGAGGGCGTGGGTCGATGCACACAGATCTGGCTCAGAATATGTGAGTAGAAGCAGCTAGATGCCCCTTTCAAGTTACCAGAATATTTCGCCTGAGAAGCCCGTAGGAAAGGTGAAGCACTCTTTAAAGATTTGAGTGTAGAGTATATGGGATTTTTGATCGGCAGTTCTCGCAATGGCACGGTAGCCTAGTGGTCAGACACAAAGAATGGCCGTTTGTCGGCTTGGTTTCGATTCCAACTGTTAGTAACTGAGTTTTCTCGTTTACATTATTCCTTACAATATTAAATGATAAATTATAAAATATAAATACATTCAAAAAGTTCGGTTTGTATACATATGATTAATTCATTCAATTTAGTTTCGATTACTAGCCTTACAAGTAAAAAATATATAGGTCACGCATTAGTACCACTTTTGTAAAATTTTGCACGAGTTAGCACTGGGTGCAGTACAGGGATGAAAAGTTATCTACAACTTGTACATAAACCACATTTCAGGTCTAAGAGTAGAAGGACCTTAAGAGGGCGACAGTATTTGAGAAAGCAGTGAGACATGGTTGTAACCTACCCAAATATTGTACAATCTGTGCACAGAGCAAGAAGTAAAGGAAACCAAGGAGAAATTTGGAGTATGTGTTAAGTTCAAATACAAGAAATGAAAAATTTTAGGTTTGTCATTGACGTCATAATTCCACCTGGAACAAAGGTCTTTGAAGACCACTTGAACGGATTGTGCTCGCACTTCAAAAGAATTTAGAAGATAAGCATAAATGACATTAAAACAAGGGTAGTGGAGTGTAGTAAAATTATGCAGGAGATGGTGAAGAAAATATATGACAAAATGTGACACAATGTTAGGTGTTATCAAGTTTTGCTATTTAGGTATCAGAACAACATACACCTGTAGAATTAAAGAGAATGTAAAATGTATACAGGCAATAGCAAGAAAAGCTATCCGAAACCAGAGAACTGCCTTAACATCGAATAAAAGACATGACTGGAGTGCAGCTTTACACGGAATTGAAATGTGGACGATAAACAATGTAGAGAACAAAAGAATGTAAACTTTTCAAGTTTGTTCCAGGAGAACACTAAATATAAGATAGATACATCGATTGAAGAGCTGTTGAATCGAATAGAGGAGAAAAGAATTTAAATGCACGATTTGTCTAAAACATTGGATACTTTCACAGGGCCCCTTCTTAGCCATCAAATTATTCTTCATCTCGTTATGGAGAGAAGTGTAAGGTCGCAAAAACTGCAAATGGAGGTAAGGCTTGAATGCAGTGAACAATTTCGGTTGTAAGTGGGATTCTCTAGTCGTGTAGATGTTAAAATATTTACTCAAGGCAGCCTAACATAGCGAGTCGCATCAAACCACTCTTTCGTTTGGTGATAACAGTAACTATATCGGCAGCAGAAGAGTTAACCATTATCCAGTCCCATAATGTCATTTTGATAGTAAAAAAAAGTATACTCCGTTACGATTGTTGAAGTACGTTTTCGAGCGCGAGAGTTTTTTCAGGAACTATAACGTGAAAACTTTTAATAACAAGGACATAATGCTGTAGTAATTAGGGAAGAAACCGTTAACAATCAATTAAATTCGCGGTGAATTTGGTAAATGTATGAAAATTAATCAATAGCTGTTTGGCAGTAACATCGACTATATTATCGAGAGATTTAATGTATTAAATTACAGAACGTTGTCTCATTATCACACATAGCTTAACAATGAAAAATCCCTTCCATTGGGATAAGGACAAAACAACATAAATCCTCTACGACAAATTATTTTCACCGCAAATTTGTGGCGTATAATACTTGTTTCGGTTTACGCTCAGTTTTGCCGCGAACATTGTAAATGGCACAGTACGTGTGCCGTTACAAATCCATTCGTGTATAACGTGTTATCGTTACGAGCAGACAAATACCCAACATTTAAATGCCAGTAATAGATAACGTGTGTGATACATTTTCGGAAGTGTAAGTACACAAAGAAAAATACGAGGGAAGAGTGTAAACACTGGATTCAATCAGTTTTAATCTGTGATAAATGTTTGCCGCCGGAACGCGCAGTTAAAAAAAAATTCCTACACGGGAATTGACGATATGAGCCACGGTCCAGCAGATTACCCACATCACGCGGCTCTTTCTAATGCGCAGTACGGAGTAACTTCAGTATGGTTCTAATCTTTCTTGTCGCTTATTAGGCTGGTCTGCTATGACGTAATATTTCTTCCAATTGCAAATGCACGATGTAGCAGCGTCTGCGCTACGCCAAAATTTAAATTAAAAATGTAGGGCAATAAAGTAATTACTAACCCGCAAATTGATATAAATTTCACAATGCTGTGCTAGACATGGTCCAATTGGATTTGTTATATCATGGCCTTGTTGCGACTTTTCAATTGATTTACTCTCTAACTCCGCTCTGGCGAGATAGTCGGTACCGAACGACCGCCATGTCATCCTCTCTCAGTGGCGTCTTGGATATGGAATGGAGGGTCATGTGGTCAAAAGACCCGTTGTCGGCTTTTTTTATGCTTGAGTCTTTGCTTCTCAATCAAATAGCTTTTCAACTGGCCACATGAAGCTGAGTGCAGCCTATTCCAAACTCTGGCATTACCGGAAGTCGAACTCAGGTCCACCGCATGGCAGTCAGCCGCGCTGACCACCAGTGACAGGTAAAAATCCTAGGGTTGACAGGGGATCGAACCCCAGACATTTCAATCAATAGTCTGACACTTTAATATTATTATTCTTCCCTTTCAAACTACAGGAAATATGAGAAAATAATATTTTGAAAGAAAATGCAAAAAGAAAATAACTGCGGCACACTTCGAAGCGGGATTCGTCACTGAAGAAATTTCATTGAGATTCCAGGTCCCTGTGAGCAACGAAGACGTATCTGGAGACGCCCTCGACAGCTGTGGAATACTACCATGACCGTCGCCCGCCATAAGGCCCGGGAGTAAATATGTGTTGCAGACAGGTGGGTGAACAATATACGCAGATGTCGTCAACTAGGAGAAGACTTGTAATTGGTCTCAAAGACGCCGGCTGGAGTAATCGGCGAACCGCTCGACATTTGAATAGAAGCGATGCCACTATTCCACGATGCCGGCATGAACTGTGGGAAAAATGTCCGAATACAGCGTCATGAACGAAGTGTTCGATCTAGAGAGACGACAGAACGTGAGGACAGAGCAATCTTTAGAGAGGCACTCAGAGCCCTGGATTCATCATTATCATCGATACGACGTGCAACTGATGTTTCAGTGACCACAAGAACCATTAACAAGCGGCTTACAGATATGGGGTTTAACTCACGGCGCCCTTTGCTCCGACTTCTTCCATTAACCTCTGTCCGCAGCTCGTAATCTTGCGGTACCGTTCTCGCTTCGCGCGCACGGGGTCCCGGGTTCGATTCCCGGTGGGGTCAGGGGGCTTTCTCTGCCTCGTGATGACTGGGTGTTGTGTGTTCCTCATCATCATTTCATCATCATTGACTCGCAAGTCGCCGAAGTGGCGTCAACTGAAAAGGACCTGCGATACGGCGGCCGAATTTCCCCGCATGGGGTCTCCCGGCCAACAATGCCATACGATCATTTCATTTCATTAACCTCTGTACACCAGCAAGCCCATTTGTGGTGGTTTCGGGTACATTCTTCATAATACCTCATTGGCTGGATTATAGTGGGCATTGTGGTACTCATCCCATCAACGCACCGGGTTGAAGATAGCCATTTGGTAAAAATCTGTGCCCTTCTGTGTGAAGAAGCCCGTAACTGCCTGCTGCACATCCTCGTCCGATGGGAATCGTCGATCTTCAGGGCCTTTTTTAAGCTACCGAAGGCGTGATAATCGCACAGGGATAGATCAGGATTATAGGGCGTGTGCCCGAGTCTCTCCCACTTGAATTGGTCCGTAATAGGCAAGGATGGCTTCCTAAAACGACTGGCGTTTGAGTCGAATTGCGCCCAGCTCGGAACTTGGCGCACCATTGCACAAAGATGGTTTTCGAGAGACATGATTTTTTTTATTTGTTTCGTATGGCATCAAGGATACGTTACTTTGGTTGAACAGTACTGGTGTTAATAGTGTTACAACATGCGTAAAGTACAGATAAAATAAATTACATTTATTCCTGACTAGGAAAGTCTTATATTAAGTCGATAATACGATGTTATCCACATAAAAGAAAAAATGAAATAGGTATTCTAAATTTAAGATTGTAATTTCTTCAAATGTTTGCAAACAGTTGATTACATCCAGCAGTCTGCGTCCTCAGAGACCTCATGTATGCTGGACAGAGTTTCATCACATTTATGTAGAGGATATTCTGTGACTATGTGATGTACTGTTTGTCGCTGGTGTCTGCAGTCATACTTGACACTTTCAGTGATTCCCCATTTGTGCTTCAAGTCCATACATGTCCTCTGCTTGATCCGTATGAGATTTAGTGTGGTCCACAACCTCATAGACAGGTAGAATCCAGGAAGGACTCATGCAAGGTCGACAATGAGACCTTCAGAGTCAGGAATGGCTGTGAACCACTACTCATCCAGTCCCGTTGTAGTGGCAGCTCGGGATTTCGGGAAGATTTTTGCTATTCCCTTTTCAACGCAGTTTGACGTCGTATTTCCCGTGGTTCGATTTTGACAGAAGAGGTAGCCATTCTGTGGTTGTGGATTTTATTGTGCCAGATATGCTTTCCATGGTCACATTTAGTTGTGTGTATGTATGAGCGATATTCAGTAATACTGGGCAGTAATTTTCACCAACGGAATGCACAAGTAAAACGGTAGTTTTCAGAACCGACGCCTTAACTGCCCGACTTGTTCCGGAGGGTTCGTATAATACGTTGTTTCAGGTTCTCATTTTCAAGGCTGTTTCAGTTAGTTGCTTTCTGTATGTTAGGCAGCGATCCAGGGTCACGCGAAGGTATTTTGGGGATGGGTTATATAACAGCAACCCATTTCTGAATGCAATTAGCAGTTTATAGCCGGCAAGCCTGTTACTCAGATGGAAGATGGGAGGTTCAGTTTAGGTTTCGTTTACCTTGAGTCACCATACATTAAAAAACTCGTCTAGAGATCGCAAATTCTGAGAGTCGTTTCCGAAGTTGTGAAATCATTATATTGCGTCACCAGCGCTATGTCATCAGCATAGATAAATGTTCTTGCTTTCGTTTTTTATAAGTTGGCAACATATAAATTGAAAAGTAGTAGCCCAATCCGGAACCTTGTGGTAGTCTGGCATTTAAATTGTGCACCTTGCTTACTTGATCATTTATCTGAATTTGGAATTTCACGATGCAACCGTAGATTATCCTCCCAGTGGTGTACTTCGGGCACCTCAGCTAAGTTAGTGCTTGTCTATAGTTAGTGATAACTAAATCATTTTAGCGTAGGTTGGCAACATGACAGGAAGGAATGAATTTTATGAACGAGTCTATCTCCTCTACTTCCATGTAAAGCAGGATGTGAACATCAGTGTACTTTGGTAGGTATCGTAGTGTCAGAAGAGTTGCCTTTTTATTTATACGAACTGAAAGCATCGCACATAAATACTTATGATGGCTATTACAGTTTGCTTGGTATTTGCACTACTGAATGACACTGCGTTTTTATACGCATAAATTAACGCTGAGATTTACGCTAACTACAAGAAAAGAAGGATCCTTTACTGAAGCATGGAGAATCCAAAGAGATTTCCTTACTAATAAGACGTTCCCCCAGCTGAGATACACAACTACACCAGTCCCTGGACAACAAGGGATATCGTTGCCAATCGTTTTGTTGTACTCACATCTCTAGCCGAACCTAGTGTTGCCTCGTTGTCTTTTGATATTCAAGCCATTCACTCATTAACGGTACATCCGGTCGTCACTACTTTCTTGGCGTCACTTTCGCTTTCCACCACCTTCACGCAGAGAAGTGAAACTAATGGATTATTCCGTTACATTTAGAGGATACAGGAATGTCAACAACCACGATAGCGCCAGAGATTTCCATTCACAGTTCTGTTATAAATATGTCTTATCGTTAAATAACTACCGATGGCTTCCTTCAGTACTTGTATCCGCTGTGATTTTAGAACTTAATTAACCGACCGCCTACAGTGTGTGGCATACTTATGGGATGAACATGAGTAATTAACTCGTGGTCCAAAATACAGAATTACCTACGCGATTTTGCTCAAGATTCCCAATTTTAAAGCTTATGGAAATATTTTGAAATAAAAACCTATGGAAAAAAGTGTGCAAAATTTAACTCGTGTATCATCCGTACGCTGCTTAAACGAGTTTCTGACTCGACATGTAACAAGTATTAACATTCATCCGTGGCGAAATCAGGTTATTCTTATGCTGGAAATAAACATCTGAACCTTTTCACGTTTGTCTCGGAACCATTTGACGTGATCCGAGCAGTTAATGCATTTCGGAAATATTCTGCATCTGTTACGAAGCTAAAATAATCTGGTAATTAAAGTAAAGTTTGTAAAAAACAGTCTTAAGCGGACAGTCATTTATTCCGAAAAATGGCTCTGAGCACTATGGGACTTAACTGCTGAGGTCATCAGTCCCCTAGAACTTACAGCTACTCAAACGTAACTAACCTAAGGACACCACACAACCCATGCCCGAGGCAGGATTCGAACCTGCGACCGTAGCTGTCGCGGGGTTCCAGACTGTAGCGCCTAGAACCGCCGGCCACTCCGACTGGACATTTATTCCGATCAAGACAGTTTTTTGATAATTTTACTGATAGATCGCTGTTCCAAATAATGTTATCTAAAATTATATTGTAATTAATGTTCGAAGTTTGCTATGTTTGTTTGCGAAAGTACGTGTAACTTTTCAGCCTATTCTATGAAAAAAAATTGTAGTTAACAAAGAAAAGGTAACGGGCTCGAGTAATGACGTGGATTTGATAAAGGTTAGTTCCACTTTCCGTGAGTACTTTGCGCAGTATGATCACTCTTGAATTAAACATACATGTTTGGATATAACTCAGCTGTATTTAATTTCCAGTGAACTGATGATCGCCACCTTAAACTGTCATCAGGCAGGAATTAAGAGAGAGAAACAAAGAGTTAATACACCATCTTACTCGTACACTGATGTAAAAGAGACAAGAATGAATATTATTTGAAATCATTTTACAACCTTTGTATCATACCACCGTGAGATTGATACATATCTGAAATGCGGTAACGTAGATGCTCCACACGGACTAATAAGGAATCACTTTAGCGAGCATAGGTGAAGGAACGCGATGATTAAAGGTGACAAACGTAATTATATAATGGAAGCAGAATATAAGGGAGAAGATGAGAACGATACTTGGAAAAGGTTTCTAGTTGAGCGAAAGCGACTAGGCCGTTTGAGGATGCGAACTCTGAATTTCAAAGGAGGTTTGTACGAAGTCACAAGTAACAGATGTCCTCCTATTTGTGAAATATAGCGGCATTTTTACGGGTGTAAGACCAAATTAGGGAGCAAGAATTATAAGTGCTGTTCGAGAGTTAAATTTGCGTAAATGGGCAAGTTCCATCAGATTTCGAAAATAACCGTATTATTATTATTATTATTATTATTATGAAAACAAGAGCAAATATGTGTGAAAATCACTTTATTTTCATTCTACTGTCGCATGCCCCGTCAATAGAAGAGTATTTTATAATTAACACTAGACAAAATTAATTAGGAAATGACAAGTTTTATACTAGGAGAACTAGGGGTACTGGAGAACCAATTTTATTGTTGTGGTTAACAATCTAGGGCGGATTTAGGAAAAACAAGGAATTGTAAATTGAATTGATACATTAGACGAGAGTTTTTATAGTACGGAACGTAATATAACGTATTCTTTTCTCAAGCTGTGATCTACACGTACTGACCGATCACTCAGTTCTCTTTATGCAAAGGAGGCCAAGAGGCCAAAATCACGAAAGGTAAGGATGGTGGGGCAAGATTGCTCCTGTATGCATTGAAAAGGCGGTGAGTGGAATAGACTATCTCGAATTGAGATTTGTTTGTCATGTACAGAAAACCACCAAGATACTGCTTGCTGATGACACAGCAGCAGTTGCCAGAAGTGAACAGGGAGAAAGGAGGGCGTAATGGAACGGAACTTGTGCTAGCTAGCATCTATACTGTGAAAAAAAAAGTAATCTAGGGTAATGATAAGCTCAGCAAGCGAGAAAACTAGAAGGCGTAGTGTTACACTCGGGCAGTAGTTTCCTGAAGTCGTGGATAAATTTCTCTCTTAATAGTAGTAAATAGTGTGTTTTTTTTATAAAGTGTAACATACAGGAGGCAGTATTATTCCAAACTAGACGAAATATCCGTACAATAAAATGTCCTGAAACCAATACTTGTTTAGAAATGGGCCGTTTTACTTTCGACAAGGAATGTGTTGACGTAGGGCGCCACAAGAGACGACACAGCAAATGACAGCAATAAGCACGTGTGGGCAGATGCAAATCCTTGAGAAATCATTGAGGTATGGCATCCGCATCGCTCCGGTATCAAACTAGTGCAGGAATTCTGGGTGACTGACTCATAGGGTCGGGTGATATACTTTACGAAACAGATTAACAGGTGCCTTGGAACGCTGATTTTTGCGCGATGGGTTACCAGCACTTCAGTCTTCTGACTGGGTTGATGCGGCCCTCCACGAATTCCTCTCCTGCGTCAACCTCTTCATCTCAGAGCAGCATTTGTACCCTACGTCCTCAGTTGTCTGCTGGATGTATTCCAGTTTCTATCTTCCCATACAGTTTTTACTTTCTACAGCCCCCTCTGGTACCATTGAGGTTAACCCCTGGTGCCTTAACACATGTACTACCATCCTGTCACTTCTTCTTGTCAGTGTTTTCCATACGTTTCTTGCTTTTCCGATTCTGAAGCGAACCTCCTCATTTCTTGTCAGTTCACCTGATTTTCAACACCTTTAAGTAGTACCACATCTCAAATGCTACAGTTCTCTTCTTTTTCAGTATCCCCACAGTGCATCTTCCACTGACTTACAATGCTGTGCTCCAGAAGTACATTTTCAGAAAGTTCTTCCTCAAATTAAGTCCTATGTTTCACACAAATAGACTTCTCTTGCCCAAGAATTTCCGATTTGCCTGTGCAAGTCTGCTTTCTATGTCCTCCTTGCTTCGGTCGTCATGGTGCATTTTGCTTCCAAGCTAGTAGATATCCTCAACTCGTCTACCTTGTGACCAGACATTTTTATGTTAAATTTCTCGCTATTCTCGTCTCTGTTACTTCGCATTACTTTTGTCTTACTGCCACTCACTCTCAGTACCAATTCTGTTCTCATTAAATTGTTCATTCTGTTCAATAGGTCGTGTACTTCACTGCCACTAAGGACAGCGAAGTAGTCAGCCAATCTTATCATCGATACCCTTTCACCCTGAATATTATTCCGTTCTTGAACATTTCATTTATTTCCGTCATTGCTTCTTCGATGTATAGATTGAACAGTAGGGGTGAAAATTACGTGCCTGTCTCACACCCTTTTTAAACCGAGCACTTCGTTCTTTATCTCCCACTCTTATTGTTCCCTCTTGGCTCTTTTATATGTTGTATATCACCAGTCTCTCCAGATAGCTTCCTTTTGTTTTTCTCAGAACTTCGAACATCTTGCACTATTTCACATTGTCGACCGCTCATTGTACGTCGACAAATCCTTAGTTCGTATGCATCCATTATCAAGTGCAAAGTCTGAACTGCCTCTCTGGTGACTATCATTCCTAAAGCCAAACATCCTCAATTTTCATTTCCATTATTCTGTCTATTATTCTTGTTAGTGGCTTGGATGCAACAGATGTTAAGCTGATTTGGCACTAGTTTTTGCACGTATCTGCGCTTGCTATCTTCGGAATTGTGTGGATGACATTTTTCCGAAAGTCTGATGGTACGTCGGCAGTCTCATAGATTTTACACAACAGCTTCAATAGTTGTTTGGTTACCATTTCCCCCAACGAGTTTAGAAATTCCGATGGAATGATATCTATCCTTTCCGCTTTGTTTGATTTCAAGACTCTTCCTTGTCGACTCCTCTTTCTTCTTCTATCATGACATCAGATAATTTCGTCCCCTTATAGAGGCCTTCAACGTAGTCTTTCCGCCTGTCTGCTTTCTCCTCTGCGTTCAGCAGAGGAATTCCCGTTGCATTCTTGATGTTACCATCCTTGCTTTTAATTTCACCAAAGGTTGTTATGACTCTTTTGACTTTTCATTATGTTGAATCTTTGCGACGGTCATTTATTTTACGATGTTTTCACATATTTCATGTATACATTTCTCTTTAGCTGCCCTGCACTTCCTATTTATCTCATTCCTAAGTTATTTATATTGTTGCATCTTTTTCCATTCCCGACTTTTATTGTATTTCCTTATTACATCAATCAGTTTAAGTATTTCTTCTATTACCCAAGGTTTCTTTGGAGTTGTGTTCCTCGTACCTAAGTCTGACAGTCCAACATATGTGAATTTATTTTTTAAAGATATCCACTCCTCTTTAACTGAACTGCCTACTCTGATATTTCTTTCCGCGGTATCCACGTCCTTAGCGAACATAAAACGTGTCTGATTATTCCTCAGCACCTGAGTATCCCACTTCCTTCCACACCGATTCTTCCGTAAGATTCGCATAAACTTCAGTCTACTCTCCATCATTATTAAATTACGATGAATCTACATCCGCTTCGGGGTGAGCCTTACAATTCAGTATCTTATATTGCAATCTCTATTTGACTATGATGTAATCCAGCTGGGATCTTCCCACGTGTCCGCATCTCGTGGTCGTGCGGTAGCGTTCTCGCTTCCCGCGCCCGGGTTCCCGGGGTCCCGGGTTCGATTCCCGGCGGGGTCAGGGATTTTCTCTGCCTCGTGATGACTGGGTGTTGTGTGCTGTCCTTAAGTTAGTTAGGTTCTAGGGGACTGATGACCACAGGTGTTAAGGGGCTCCGGAACGCCCTATACTTGCAATGTTAAAATAACGCTTATAAATTACATCTTTCCTCACAGAGTATTTGAGGGAGGAAGTTGAACTTTTTAAAGATTATTTATTGGAATATGGGCTACAACTTAACACAGGGATTTTACAAAATTTTGGTTCAGTTATTAAAGATGATTTTTTTTTCAATTGTAATGAAAATTCACAACATTTTTTTGCAATTTTTTATTTATATATTCAAAAATATACAGTTTTTTGGAAAAAGGCTGTGTTAAATTATGCAGAAGGTACTGTGTAACATTTACTGAAAGTTTGAAACAAATATGTTTGGAAGATCCTTAGAAAACATGTAATTAGTATGAGAAAATAAAAGTTTTGGGAATCGAGCGACAAAGATGGGATTAACTTTTTAGTGCATTCCAGGTCCATAGGATGGATTATCTTCATCCTCTGCAAACTCCTCCTCCAGCTTCCTCTTGTTCCTCCTCCTGTTTACTCTTGCTTGTATTTCTAGACTCTTTACAGCCCTGTCTGCAGCCCGAAGGCGTTCCTTGTCTATAGCAAGCATCGCTCGTACCATGTTAGAACCTATCTTCATTCCCTTATTTCTAAATACCTTGCACCTTACAATGTTGCCATCATTGAAAGTCGCAACAGCATCATACACACCAAAGTGAAGTGTTTCTATTCCAACAAATACAGTCTTGGGGATTCTCGACCATATAACACTATTTACACTTTCATTGGGGTTTTGAGTTTTTCCGTGAATACACTTTTTCAACAGTTCAGGTGCTGCTAAGTCTCTGAAAATAGGTTTTATCATCTCCATTATTGCATGAGGCAGACTATGCTTATGAGTGTACACTTCACCAGTTAGCAATCCTTTGTTATATTTACACCAACTGTCTTCTTCTTTGGGACACAAGCTATGTTGGGGATTTTCATCGTCTTTATTGTTTACAGTAATAACACATACCTTTGGCTTTCCAACATTTCTCCTTTTCTTAAAAGCCTTCAGAGGATTTCTAATAACTTTACTTTTACTCATTATTGTACTTCAACAAAACAGAGACTCAAGAAACAGAATTAATTACGAATATTTTCGAGATAACGACAGAGTAAATAAACATGAAACAATCGACAATCACACCAGCGATATATATTGAACCATCACAGGTTAGCCACAACACATACTTTATCTCACATCACTAAAATGTACCTGATGAACACGGACGTTAATAATAACACCATTTGACAGCAGTTTAACAGCGCCACAGTAGGTCACGCCCATGTAGAACACATTTCAAAAAAAATTTAAAAATAGTTGTAGTCTTCGGAATTGAATACATTATATATCTATTAAAAGGTAATAGTCTGCAGATTCAGAAAACGCAAAAAAGTAAAAATTGAACTTTTCATGATTTTGAGCCTTTCCGGAGCCCCTTTAGTCCCATAGTGCTCAGAGCCATTTGAACCCATTTTTTCTTCCCACGTCTCCGGGTCTTTTCCAAGTATACCTCCTCTTCTTGCGAATCTTAAACGGAGTACTCGCTATTAATACCTGATATTTTTTACAGAACTGAATTAGTCTTTCTTCTTTCTCAATACTACCGCCTAGTCAGTATTCTACCGTAACCCTATATTCTGTTTCTTTCTCTGCAACTGGGTTCTAGTCCCTCATGATTATTAGATTTTCGTCTCTCTTTACGTACTGAATTATCCGTTCAGTATCCTCATATACTTTATCTCTTCATCTTCTCCCTGAGTCGTCGGCTGGTATATCTGAACTATCGTTGTTGACACTGGTTAGCTGTCGAATCTGATAAGAACCAATCTACCGTTGAACCGTTCTCAGTAGCTCACTCTCTGTCCTACATTCCTATTCATAACGTATTCTACTCCAATTATAGCATTTTCTGCTGCTGTTAATATTACCCTGGCATTCCAGGCTCCGAGTCGCAGGATGTTAAGCTCCCGTTGGTTAATCGATCTTTTTCACATGGTCACCTCCCCCTTGGCAATTCCCTCCCGGAGCTCCGGATGGGGGACTAGTTCGGAAACTTTTGTCAGTGAAAAAATCATCATGGTACTTCTTTGGTTACAGGCGCTATGACCTGTGGACCCACAGTATGTGTCTTTAATGAGCCGCGCGGAGTGGCCGCGCGGTTTGAGGCGCCACGTCGCTGACTGCGCGGCCCCTCCCGCCGGAGGTTCGAGTCCTCCCTCGGGCATGGGTGTGCTTGTTGTTCTTAGCATAAGTTAGTTTAAGTAGTATGTAAGTCTAGGGATTGATGAACTAAGCAGTTTGGTCCCTTAGGAATTCACACACATTTGAACACTCTTTTGTTTTTAATGCAGTGGGTTCCATTTCCTTCTGCATCCTCATGTCATTGATCATTGTTGATTCTTCCACCTTTGGGGGCAGTCTCCCTCTCCAAGGGTAAGAGTTGCCTGCAACTCTGCCCTTTCCTCTGCCCTCTTTGACAAGGCCGTTGGCAGAACGAGGGCGACTTCATATGTCGGCA
This sequence comes from Schistocerca nitens, assembly GCF_023898315.1. Lineage (NCBI taxonomy): Eukaryota > Metazoa > Arthropoda > Insecta > Orthoptera > Acrididae > Schistocerca > Schistocerca nitens. The sequence continues at coordinate 510,810,052 of NC_064617.1, forward strand.
GTCTTCGGCAACCGTTTCTGATGATTTTTTGTTTCATATTGAAGCAATGGCTGGATTCGAACCCGGGACCCAAGACGTTTTGATTACTAATTTAAGATGCTACCCACAGATCACCGGTGCATGTATGAAGAACGTGACCCTTGCAGAAATACAGCAAGTCTAAGTTATCCATAACAGAGCACCGTCCCTTTTTCTACGGACTGTGCGACAGTACCTCAGTTCAGTATTCTCTCAGCGATGGATCGGTCAAGGAGGTCTGGTACCATGGCCAACCAGTTCATCGGACCTGAATCCGTTGGATTTAGGGTTTTGGGACATTTAAAGGCATTGACGTACGCTCAAACCATCGACAATGTGCAGACGTTACAGGAGCTTGTGGAAAATGAATGTGACGCAATCCGAATGGAGAAAGGAGCATTAGATAAAGAGCTTGATTCACTGTGAAGAAGGGGTAAAAGATTTGTCGGGATTCGTGGTAACCACACGCACCCTATAGTGCATACTTTTAAGAGAGGGCGGATTGGCACGTACCTCAGCAGGTTTTGGTTTTCTGACGTATCATTACGGAAACTTTTCTATTAGTGTTGATCATATTACTGCTGTAGGAATATGTGACACAGTTTTCAGCACCATTTGTAGACATAAAAAATGCTAGAAAGACAGAAGTAGGTGAACCGATTGAGTAAAGAAGGAAGACATTTTACACTGACTGAACTAGTAAAAATGCCTTACCTAACAAAGACTGCAATCGATCAAAGAGACAGAATCGTTGGATACTTATAATATGTGTGCTAGATGAAATTATAGTTGAGGGGATGATGAAAGGAAATAACCGCATGCGAAGATCTAGATATGGTACATATGAATCCGTATATGAGGAAGGTCGTCGATGACGGAGGTGCGATGCTGAAATAAGAGACGACATCGGACAAGCGATAGAAATGGGGAAGTACATCATAGCGACATTATGATTGACGACGAATGTAACAACATGCCATCCCACTTCTTTTTCCGTTATCATAACTTCTTACACTTTCTTGTGTGAAATGTTTATATCCGTTGGTCAGCAGTTACATGAGAGTGTTTTCAAAATGTTCGGTGTGTTTCATACACAAGTAAATATTGTGTATTATATTAAAAATGGGACTTACACAAATTTGAGACCTTCGATCACTTCATAGTGGCTCTCCAGGTGTTTCCTGGAGAATACAGTACTTAACTGAGATCAGTTAACAACAGCGTCCTGAAGATTTTGTGGGAGCAATCTCTCTCTGTGGATCATGAACAGATGCTGCAGTAATTGCAGGAAACTATTTGTTTCGCACTTATCATTCATGGTAAAGTCAGAATAAGGATAGAACTTAGTTATACTCCAGTGGTCAGAGATGTACTAATTTAATTTATTCCGGTATGTGAATAAACTAATCACTTTATAATGGAAAGAGCAACACGCAGGGGCTCCTTCTAGCATCAAATTAACTATTTCTTGATGTCATAATAACCTGTGCTATCTTCTGATTGGAGTTGTCCTCAGATTTACTTACCAATAATATTTGAAATTTGGAAGAAAGGAACAAACCGGGAAAAAAATAAAACAAAGTTTAACTTATCTAAGCTTCAGAAAAAAATGTCCGACAAAATTTAAAACTTAACGAGAACGGGGGCTGTAATTTTGAAGCGCAGGGGGCTATTTTTCCATTTCCAGAAGGCTGTGGAAAATGATGCCAAGAGTAAAATAGTTCAAATTTCCATCGAGTTTTTTCTGTTGTAGATGACAGTTTGATATAAAGTTGCTAGTACACAAATGAGGCTGCTCTTGAGAACTACTGAAACAAGATTACCGTTATATTTCGCATTGAAGGATGTGACATCACTAAAGTAACTTACGTACAGCCTCCATTAATGTTGTAAGAGAGTGCAGCAACAGATTCATAAACACGTTCACACATTTCAATATACTCCTCTAATGTACTGATGACACACACCGAAAGATATCACTGGGAAACCCTACAACGTTCACTGATTAGTCCCGACCCACAGTCTGTTAGTGCATTTAAAACAGGATGAGAATATCCCAAGCAGTAACGGAGTGTGTTTTATGAGACTGGCATTAACTACTAGAAGCTTGAACTTCAAATGAAATATGTCTAATTTTCACTGTGCGCATACGTATATTACTACATTTTACCTAGTCCACTGAAATGATCCAATTTTCTGACATTTTTCAGACAACATTTCCATATTTGTGCATTAAAAGAGTGGAAAGCTCAAACGTTGTAAGCGCCAAACCTGATATTCGTTATAAGGATCATAGAACGACGGACCGTTTTTCTTTTCGTACATAATTTATCTACATAAAAAAATGAGAGGGTATTCTGATACCGTAGAATTATGCGACTCACCTAATAACTGCTCAAAATAATGATTAGAAAATAAATAATTTATTTACAACAGCTACCATACCAAGGAAATGACTGGCTCCAAGTGTCAATAAGAAATTTTTTGTTTCAAGTGACATTAATATTTAGGCACTACGTTTTATTTGTGATAATACAAGCACCGAAATACATCAGTAACGTTTTATGTAGTAACACTGCGGTCAGCAAAAACTTCATATCTTAAAATTTTTGCGAAAGAATAAAACCAAAAAATCTCGCAGTATTGACTACTGTGTTTTAAACAACTCCATTATTGGGATCAGATGAGAAGTTTACTGTGGATTTCCCGCAATGTTCAGCAGGTCTCTGTTCTGTAACTATGTATCTTTCGATTGCAGTGCGGTATGGCATACATCAACCATTGCATTTCCTCTCTCGAGTATTCTGACACTTTTTATTCTTCTATTTCGAAGTAAGAATGTTTACCAGCTCTTTAAGATGTATGTGAATGGAACACTTTGATCATACTGTATTGAAACAACAATGTTTCAGCAGCATCTTAAAATCAAAGAAGTCAGTTGTACGCACTGATATTACGCGGAATGGATTCATAGCTTCAGCTGTTTCTACGGTCTTGTGTAAATGTTTCCGAACGACGGCCTTGCTTAACTTTCTTCTTGAACTTTGTTTTACTTTTACTGAAACACAAATTACCTCCTTTTCATTACGAAGATGTTTTACTGATACAGAGAAAAACTTGCACATACTCTCCTAGCGACACAGGCTGTGCATCAACTAAATGGAGAGGACTTTGATGTGTGGCACTTTGAACTCCAGAGGGAAGCATTATTTGCTACAAAGGCCATGCGCCATCTAGTAATGAATAATTTCTCCGTGATACGGCAACTGGTACATGTCTAAAGACATGCAACACAATTCCGAGAACAAAATGGAGGTGAAAACATGGCAGTTAGAACGTTTGACATTTTCACTCTTCATTTAACTGGCTAGTATAGGGTACAGCCCTACCATTCTTTTAAGGAAAATGTACAGTTAACGTGGTAGGTTCTCGGTGCTAAAATATAGACGGCACAAAGGATTCAAGAGCTCGCAAGAGATGAGTCTGTGACGTAACTATACACATCGTCGTAAAAGAGGATGCATGACTGCTCAACAACACTGAAAAACACTTTACAGAGTAAATGTCGTCTTTGACAGTGCAGTAGTGACGCAGTTCAAAGTATTGAAGCTAACCTATAAAAAATAAAGGGAACACGCCAGAAAAATACTAATACTAAACATCGAGAATGTAGTCTGTGCGTGGTTGTGTACGTGTGTGCGAGCGCCCGAGCGCGCGATTTTGTGTGTGTGTGTGTGTGTGTGTGTGTGTGTGTGTGCGCGCGCGCGCGCTCGCACTCGTTTCCGAGGACGAGTTGGAGATGAGACGGACAACGTGAGCAAAGAATTGGACTGAACAAAATAGGCGATATATTTAGTAGAAACAACCCAAGATGACGAAGGCCTAAGCCGGTTCATAAACTATTAAATAAGTGTTATTGTGAAACATTAATAGTGTGTATTCAAGTTATTGATCTATGCAACCATTTAAATTAGATTAACATCTCAATCACTTTAAACAAAATAAATACAAGACAGGAGCAATGTAGAAGAACTTGAAGAGGAGTTATTTCAAGCAGGAAAACAGTAAAAAACATAATTGGCAGCTGTAACAGGAAAAAATAAGCTAAATTATTTATCAGTGGTATGATGAATTACTCTTACTGTAACGAAGATGAACACAGAATAATACAGCAGAATGTATGGATTACGCAGAGAATAAGAAAAAAAAAAACACGAAAAATAGAGGAACAGAATGGACCAGTGTGGGAAGAATTAAAGGAATGTAAGGCTTAAGTGAAACTTAGGAGAGCGGAGGCACTGAGTTGTGTTTTGTCAGTTAACATTAAACGAGGAATTATTGATTTTCAGGGCTTCCAGGATATTAAGTTCTGGCCTTTATTAAATGGAAAACATGAGACTGTGTCTGGTAGCTTCGATCTTAAATCAGCATATACTCGGCTATTGTGGAGTCAAAATTCTGCAACCTCCAGCAGCGTTCATGATCATCCAGTCTAGCTGATATGTCTCTGTCTGACTAAGCATATACAACTTATCAAGATCGAGGCAAGTAATTTTACATAAACCACAGTTGGGTAGTAATCGAGCCTTATCTTTGATCTTGAAAATATACTCTGCTGTGGTGTTCCAAACACTGTAAGTAGTATTGCAACTACAAAATTTTAGTGTCTTGGTTACACTTTGTGACATTTGTCCTACATGGCGTTTTGGTATCAATACAGCAATTTCAGAGGCCTCCGAAAAGGAAAAGTTCGTAGTTAAGCATTCATGGGGCAGGATTTACTTATTGTAAACGTTCCTTTGGACTCCAGGAGTTCCCGTATTCAGTTTAGAGACCGTTCCGTAATGAGTCCTGTCGACAGCGCGAAGAAAGCCGAACCACCGGCCGTAATCATTAAGAGAAACACGCCTATTGTCAAACAGTTGTCTGTGAAAGTCCACCCACAGTAACGGCCACGTAGGTATAAAGGGGCGTTTGCAAATGCTTCAGAGGCACAGTGGTTCTTCATTCACAGCAGTCATGGCACGCAAGGTAAGGCGAAATGTCGGCGCACTCGCTCAGTCTTACATACGCTGGTTTTGGGAGACTGATAAGTTAGAAGTTTCTCTTGGAAAAGTGTGCAAGAATACTACAAAATTTAACTTCTTGTCACCATTTCATGATTTATTGCCGTTTCTATTTTTCCTGTTAACTTTGCCGTAATATATGTTTAACCTGGCATGACATTAATAAAATAATCATCTCTTAACAAACGAAAGTTGCATTTTTTTAAATCTCAGAAGCAACAAAAAATTTCACTTTATCTGCAACATCAAATTGTAAAGTTTGCAGTGATTGATTTATCGTTTTTCATTACCATCTCCAAGTAGGTTATCGGGTTGAGACAGTTACAAACCGATTTCAGCACAATAATTTCAAATGTCGAACATATATGAATTCTGTGTTAGTATTTTAGTCCATTGTCTTTTGAGACCGTACAGGCAAGGGGAAACTGACACAACAAATTCTTATAACGTTATTTATTTCTTTGTAACAGTTTCTGTGATTATAAAAACTAATAAAATAAAATGAGTGAAAACGACAAATTTCAAAGACACTGAGCATCCTAATATATCACTATCAAATATGATTTTTCAGACGAGCTTCTGTGAAGTTTGGTAGATAGAAGACGAGGTCCTGGCAGAATTGAAGGTGTGGGGACGGGTCGTAATTCAAGCTTGGGTAGCTCAGTTGGAAGAGCGCTTGCCAGCAAGGTTCCGAGTTCGAGTCGGGTCCAGTACACAGTTATAATCTCAAAGGAAATTTCAAATAAGATTTTATTTCTAACTTCGTACGTCTGTCAGTTCACGCTGTGAATCAAAAGTGACAGCAATATTCAATCACACATTTGGAACAGAAAATATCGTTTAGGGTAGTCTTATCGTTTGCCTTGCCGTTGTGTGATACAAAATAGGAACTGTGAACAGTTTTTGTTGTTGGGAAGCAGGAAAGGGGTTCCCAATTGTTGCTCGTTAGTTTCGGCTTCCAAAATGGTAAGTTTTCATTTATACTCGCTATCACCCTCCGTTACAACTTACTGAACCCATAGAAGGTCCTAATTTGTAATTATGTCACTACTTATGTGGAAAATGTTTTCTTACTAAATAAAACTGAACCCTTTGCATGCCGCAGTCACAATCTTATATGCTACGCAGAAAGCAGATAAGTGCCCGCATCTCGTGGTCGTGCGGTAGCGTTCTCGCTTCCCACGCCCGGGTTCCCGGGTTCGATTCCCGGCGGGGTCAGGGATTTTCTCTGCCTCGTGACGGCTGGGTGTTGTGTGCTGTCCTTAGGTTAGTTAGGTTTAAGTAGTTCTAAGTTCTACGGGACTGATGACCATAGAGTTAAGTCCCATAGTGCTCAGAGCCATTTGAACCATTTGAAAGCAGATAAGTACGGATGGGTTGTTACCATATGGCGTTTGGCCTCTTGTTACTGAAGCGTGCGCTACGCGAAGAAAGAGGACTCAGATGGGTGAGCCATCTTACGCGAAGCCGGCTTAGAGATATTTCTTTCCTGGAAGGCTGCGGCCGCGTCTCCCGGGAGGAAGCAATTGAATTGTGCAGCCGCCATGGGGACGAAGACCAACGAAATATGTGCCGTAGTGTGTCGCGAAAAATTTTGGCATCGGTGATGGATCGTGTGATTTGGAAGCACGATGCTAGAACTTTAAATCTAGTCAGAACTACAACTATTTGTTACACTCTTCGTATCACAAAAAACGTGAGATTTTTACGACAGACGCCGTCGCATAATTGTGAATACGCGTTTAGAAGTAAACGCAAATTGCCCTACACCAAGTGACGCAGCCAGCCCCACGTCAGATAAATACTTGGCGTATATAGCAAATGAGGTACACAGTACGGCCAAAGCCGTTAGCTTCACGACCATATCTGCAATAGAGATCACATGCATTTGCTGATGGAGATTAATTAAGAAAGGTAACGTTTTAAGAATCCGAAACTCTGCAGAATAATGATCAGAAGTGGTGACACTATTCTGTATGAGCTCAGTGATAGTCTACAACAACTGCAGATTCACTTAAATAAAAAAGTTACAATGTGTGAGTAGTTCTTCGCGTTTGCACTGATTTGCGTATCAAATTTACTGAGGCTATATCAGTAATTTACAACTGCTTCAGACAGAATCTTTCATACGCTTTTGTCACAGGTTTTGAAAAAAAATTTGCAAAGATGTTGTGTAACAGTTTATGTTGTTGTTTTGTGGCCTTCAGTCCTGAGACTGGTCTCCATGCTACTCTATCCTGTGCAAGCTTCTTCATCTCCCAGTACCTACTGCAACCTACATCCTTCTGAATCTGTTTAGTGTATTCATCTCTTGGTGTCCCTCTACGATTTTTACCCTCCACGCTGCCCTCCAGTACTAAATTGGTGATCCCTTGATGCCTCAGATCATGTCCTACCAACCGATCCCTCCTTCTAGTCAAGTTGTGCCACAAACTCCTCTTCTCAACAATTATATTCAATACCTCATCATTAGTTATGTGATCTACCCATCTAATCTTTAGCAGTCTCCTGTAGCACCACATTTCGAAAGCTTCTATTCTCTTCTTGTCTAAACTATTTATCATCCATGTTTCACTTCCATACATGGCTTCACTCCATACACTTTCAGAAACGACTTCCTGACACTTAAATGAATACTCGATGTTAACAAATTTCTCTTCTTCAGAAACCCTTTCCTTCCCATTGCCAGTCTACATTTTATATCCTCTCTACTTCGACCATCATCAGTTATTTTGCTCCCCAAATAGCAAAACTCCTTTACTACGTCAAGTGTGTCGTTTCCTAATCTAACTCCCTCAGGATTATACTGAATGAAATATAAACGAAAAATACTCCACGATGACCCTCGCGACTCCAGTTTAATCAAACAAGAAGAGCAAAGTACATGATATTTTAATTATTTTATCTTGCCTTTGCTCAGTTTCCTTAGTCGAGTGATTAGTTTTACTTACCATTGTTTCAGAGGACAGGGTTCCGGTATCCAATAATTACCTGTATGTGCTATGTCTCTGGAAAGTGAATGAGAAGAGTACTTCGAAATAACCTGAGCCATTCTCTGTCCTTTTAAATTCGTAAAAGCAGCGCATACGTGTGCCATTTGCGAGTGGAACTGGGAACTAGTAGTGGTACAAAGTACCCTCCACCATACACGGTATGCTGGTTCGAGGAGTATACCGGTTGTATCACCTAAGAGCCGTCAGGCGCATTTTCTCTGGTGTTTCGACAGATATTTGCAACTTCGCTTTTGCACTGCGTAGTTGGAGTCAGTGCAAACAAGTACTGCTCCTCACGTTTTTCATGCGACTCCCACTGTCGACGGAAAGCGTCGGTTCGTTTCTCGTTACAAACAAAATTAATTTTAAATCGAAATTTTGCATGCCCTTTCGACAGGGCGCTCCCAGATTAATCTAATGCAATATTCTTTTTATCGCTGTGAATTAACACGGACAGAACTCGAAGAATAAATAGCATTCCCACAGCGATTGGCCAGCGCCTCTGCATGGCGGGCCAGGGCGGTGCTGTTGCTGCTGGAGTACTGGTTATTTTATGTGTTTTACTGTCCCTGTTCACACATATAAACACATCAAAAAAATTTTTGCATCACACCAGTTCCGAGAGTTCCGGAACTTGTACAGAAAATTGAAATAGAGATCAACATAAACATCATTTCCGCTCTTTTAATTGCTCATGAGAAGCACGCATTGCATGTTGTACCACCATACAGCGAGACGTTCAGAGGTGGTGGTCCAGATTGCTGTACACACCGGTACCTCTAATACCCAGTGGCACGTCCTCTTGCACTGATGCATGCCTGTATTCGTCGTGCCATACTATCCACAACTTCATCAAGGCACTGTTGGTCCAGATTGTCCCACTTCTCAAAGGCGATTCGGCGCAGATCCCTGAGAGAGGTTGGGAGGTCACGTCGTCCATAAACAGCCCTTTTCAATCCATCCCAGGGATGTTCGATAGGATTCATGTCTGGAGAACATGATGGCCACTCTAGTCGAGCGATGTCGTTATCCTGAAGGAAGTCATTCACAAGATGTGCACGACGGGAGCACGAATTGTCGTCCATAAAGACGAATGCCTTGCCAATATGTTGCCGATATGGTTGGACTATCGGTCGGAGGATGGCATTCACGTATCCATGACCACCAGCTGCGTAAGTCGGCGCCACATAATGCCACCCCAAAACTGCAGGGAACGTCCACCTTGCTGCACTCGCTAGACAGTGTGTCTAAGGCGTTCAGCCTGTCCAGGTTTCCCCCAAACACGTCTCTAACGATTGTCTGGTTAAAGACATATGCGACACTCATCGGTGAAGAGAACGGGATGCCAATCATGAGTGTTTCATTAGGCATGTTGTTGGGCCCATCTGTACCGCGCTGCATGGTGTCGTGGTTTGCAAAGGCCGGCCGCGGTGGTCTCGCGGTTCTAGGCGCGCAGTCCGGAACCGTGCGACTGCTACGGTCGCAGGTTCGAATCCTGCCTCGGGCATGGATGTGTGTGATGTCCTTAGGTTAGTTCGGTTTAAGTAGTTCTAAGTTGTAGGGGACTGATGACCACAGCAGTTGAGTCCCATAGTGCTCAGAGCCATTTGAACCATTTTTTTGGTTTGCAAAGATGGACCTCGCCATGGACGTCGGGAGTAAAGTTGCGCATCATGTAACCCACTGCGCACAGTTTGAGTCGTAACACGACGTCCTGTGACTGCATAAGCGCATTATTCAACGTGGTGACGTTACTGTCAGGGTTCCTCCAAGCCATAACCGTAGGTAGCGGTCATCCGCTGCAGTAATAGCCCTTGGGCGGCCCAAGCAAGGCATGTCATCGACAGTTCCTGTCTCCCTGTATCTCATTCATGTCCGAACAACGTCGCTTTGGTTCACTCCGAGACTCCTGAACACTTTCTTTGTTGAGAGCCCTTCCTGGCACTAAGTAACAATGCGGACGCGATCGAACCACGGTACTGACCGTCTAGGCATGGTTGAACTACAGATGGCACGAGCCGTGTACCTCCTTCCTGGTGGAATGACTGGAACTGATCGCCTGCCGCACCCCCTCCTCCTAATAGGCGCTGCTCATGGATCGTTGTTTACATCTTTGGGCGGTTTTAGTGACATCTCTGAAGAGTCAAAAGGACTGTGTCTGTGATACAATATCCATAGTCAACGTCTATCTTCAGAAGTTCTGGGAACCATGGTAATGCAAAACTTTTTTTGATGTGTGTAGATAAAACGAATATCGCACTAGACTAATTTGGGATCCCTCTATCGAATGGGTACGTAAAATTTTGATGCATCATTTTGTTTGCAACGGGCAACAAACCGACGCTTTCCGTCGACACTAGGCATCGCATGGAACACGTGATGCGCAGCGTTTGCCTGCGCTGTCTCCAGCTACATAACAAGAAACTGATTGCAAATATCCGTCGAAACATCAGAGAAAATACGCCTGACGACTCTTTGGAGAGGCACCCGGTATATGTAGATGTGGAGGAAGAATCGCTCTTATATTCTCATGAAGTTGGAGAACGCTGAAAAATTTCCCTCCAGTACTGGTTCTTTGCGTTTCTTTCATCAAAATAATTTGATTTAGACAACAAAGCAGTTTTTTTAGAGTAGATCATACTAAAGACTTGCGTGTGGTTTCCTTAGAAATACATTCCTTACACTTTGACATAAGTATTTCATACTCCTATTTTATGCAATTTCACAGTATATCCTCTACGAATTTAAATAGTCTGACAACCTCAAGTTTTATATTAACAAAGCTGCAATCAGAACTTTTAATCTTTCTCGTTTTTATCGACACTGTCTTGAATTTATATCAGTTTACAGAAAGCGGATAGTCAGTGCATTAAGAGAAAATAGCGTCCAAATCGATCTGCATTCCATTGCAATCAATCATTGACGATAATTTCGTGCAGGCAACATCTCTCTGAATCAATCATATAAGAATGCCACATACACGTACCTACTAAATTATATTGGATGGTCAGAAACAGTCTGATAAGCTTGCGAGAGTGTTCCAGGGCAGGTCGTGCTGAGAAGCAACTGTTAACAAAGATTCCAAACGTTGCGCCGTTTGCGATTTTATTAGCAGAGGCGTTAGCTAATTTAGTCGTTGCGCCCAAATTCAACCACTTGCACGTGCTAAAATGCCGCAATACACAGACAGCTGTAGGTCCCCGAATTACCACTTTGTCTGTTTCTCACTAATTAAAGTGTGTCTTTTTCGGACGTGATAAATTTGAACACGGTGAGCAAAAGCTACATATGTTCGGTTCGAGAAAACAAACGAAGGACATGATTGCGGACACTGTCTCTGACAGGCAGCCTGAATTTGCTCGCGGAACGACCTGACTGGCTAACTTTAATTCTAATTAAATCGCAAACGGCTCAACGTATCCAATTTGTTAATTAACGTTATTTCTCAGGACAGCCTATCCTGGAACATCCTTATAAGCTTTTCAGACTGTTACTAACCACCTTGTGTGTGTATAGTAAGATCATCAGCTGCCCTATTAGGATTTCGCGCAGAGCGTGCAATGTTACTTCCGTTTTTTCGTCCAGTACAACAAACTGCATTCTACCAGTTAAAAATTCATCAAGCCAGTTTCATGAACACACTCCTCATGATGTATCTTAGTTATTAACTGTCAATCAGGCAGCGTGTTGAACTCCTGATGGATTTATATAAAAACATAATCTACTCCCAAATAATGTTTAATAGAACTGTTGCTTCATACTTTTTCTGGTGCCTAGAATGTATTTCTTTTTGTTTGCCAACAAAAAACGTTAACAGCAACTGCTATTTGTACAACTTCCAGAAATCTGATGTAAAGCTAATAGTATCTCGACTGCATCGCAATCCTGATATTTTACTTCTATTCAAAACCAACATCTTTCTAATTCTTCATATTTTTCCACAGAGTGTCAGTAGCGGTGCCTCAGCTTTCACAGATAGCAAGACAGCGGACGACCCTCCACTCAAGCCAGCCTTTCCATCTTCTCTGCAGGTGTCGCTCTCTTTTCCAGACATCTGCTACCCGTTTACTTCTCCTCCATGAATTCCGTAATTCAGGCGTTATTTTCCACCAGCCCCGGCGGTGCACACCCACTAGCGCACCTGTGGCCCCTCTGAATTAATTACGCCTTCTGGACGGGACAGCTTCCTGAGGTCTTTTTATTTCCGCTCGGAACGCTGTCGGAACGCTGCTACGCAGTGAAACCGTGTTCTGTTTTTCTAGACGTCATCCGGTAGCAACGTAAGCAGCTGCAGGGGGGAGGGCGGGGGGCGTTCTAGTGAGCCCGACTGCTCTCACCACAACGAATCGTTTCGTCCCATTACATTTCGAAAATAACCGAGTTGCTACACGAGTAACGTTTCTCTGTTAGTTTTGATGCAACAGGGCCCGCAAATGTCATTCAGTCCGGGTGATAACATTTTACCACACTGTCGCTAGATAAAGCGAAATGGTCCATGTTTTTGACATTAACGTACACTTTCAACTGTGAAGCTATTTTCAGATGCATGCATGGATGCTGTCCACTAGAACGTCCATACATGATACCGAGCCCAAGGACTGCAATTCAGACATTTAACAGCGTATAGTTGGAGATTGACAGCCACAGCCAGGAGGCAGATAAAAAGAAATAAGATTTTCATAATGGAAAGAAATAATCTCGATCATTTCGTGTCCCCAAGGCTGGCTAATGTAAAAGATAAAAAAAATCGTTAAAGATATGGTAGTTTTTATTAGCATTTATGATAACAGGAAATTCTAGTACAACAGTAATCCAGCGTAAGAGTACCATATCAAATTGCGTGAATGTACCAGACTTCGTGGAGGAGTAATGCCATCAGGCAGCCTATTCTATTATTATCACTGGTCTTTCATAAATAAATATTTCATTATTCAAAAGCACTCCATCAGTTCACTTAATCACTGCGCAGCTTCATGTTCAAACAACATAATGTGGTTGGTCTCAGGCTACAGAGGATCTACGCAAAACAGTAACAAATCTGCGCCCACGTAGAGACATATCGTACTAGAAGTAGCAACAGTACTCTGGGAGCACGTTTCACGAGAAGTAAAAGTTGTGTAATCGTTCTTCACGTGCGATATTTCTATTTTTTATGCCAACTGTGAACTTTGTTGGTAAAGCTGTTACTGTCAAACACCTTGTAGGGAGTACTCACTAGCGCGAGGAGCGCAGAGTCTAGAGAATGCACAAATGTAAACTTATTATATGGTCCATCTAATTTGTTCTTATACTGTTGTCTACTCCAGGATGTTCTATCTTAAATAATGTTTGATTAGTTAAGATACAACACTGGTCCATAATCTGCAAGCTGTGAAAGCTGGCTTGGTCTGAATATAGGAAACTACACTGTCCAGTTACAATGTACCCACCTGTGAAACCCTGAATAACCAACTTTTGCAGCACAGACCATTGTAAGATGTGCAGAAAGAGAGCAGATGAGGTTCTGGATGATACCGACAGGGATGTGGGGCCATGCCAACTCCACTCCTGTCGCCAGTTGCACCTGACTTCTCTGTAATGATCCATGGCTCGAAAAGCCCGGCCGAGATGGTCCCACAGATTCTCGACTAGGTTCAAATACGAGGACTTTGATGGCCAGGGGAGTACGGTAAATTCATCCTGGTGCTCTTCGAACCAGGCACGTACTCTGCGAGGAGCGTGACACGTCGCATTGTCGATCTGGTAGATGCCATCGTGCAGAGGAAAAGCAGACTGCATGTATGGCTGGATATAGTTCCTAAGGATAGATGCGTACTTGTGTCGATGAATTGTGGCTCTCAGAATGCCGAGATCACCCAGGAAAGGCAAAGGAAACATTATCCGGACCACAACACTCCCTCCTCCGGGATGGACACTTCCGAGGATTGTTGCAGGGTATTTGCCTTCAGGTGTTTCACGCGATCACGCTAACGGCAATCTGTACGATGGAGCATAAAACGTGGTTCATGTGAAAAGGCCACCGATCGCTATTCAATGGACGTTCAATTGCGGTACCGGCGTGCAGATTCCTGCCTTCGTCGTCAGTGACCAGGAGTCAGCATGGGTGCACGTTACAGGTGCATTCTGCGGAGGCTCATGCGCAGCAACATTCTGTGAATGGTCGTGGAGGAGACAATGCTCGTAGCCCATTGGTTCTTCTGAGGGATAAGTTGCTCAACAGTTGCAAGTCTATTCACCTGTACACACTTCCACAGCCGTCATTAACTTTTCTCATCTATGTCTCGCATTTCACCACAGCTTGGCATCGACGACGGTGTTATATAGCACCACTTCGCCGTGATCGGTGTACTGTATCCACGGTGTCATGTGAACAGTTTGCAAACTGCTTCCGTCCTTGGCCCTTCTGGACTTCTGGTCAGCCGGGCACGGTGGCCGAGCGGTTCTAGACGCTTCAGTCCGGAGCCGCGCGACTGCTACGGTCGCAGGTTAGAATCCTGCCTCGGGCATGGATGTGTGTGATGTCCTTATGTTAGGTTTAAATAGTTCGAAGTACTAGGGGACTGATCAGATGTTAAGTCCCATAGTGCTCAGAGCCATTTCAACCATTTGAACTTCATGTAAATTGCTCTGTTTCTGCATTATAACAACGACTGCACTGGTTTTGGCGTCTCACCAGCACGCTTTATACACCATCGAGTGTTGGTGCTGCCACTTGATGTTTGTGATTGATTATTTCACGTTGATGTCGACCACATGCGGTGGTCACATTAGTATGACTGGACCGTGTAGTTGTGGCATACACAGGACCGTCCAGCTAATTCTACGTTTCACAGCGTCCATTCTCTTTTGTCGCCAGCAGGTTGTGGTGGTGATGGCGATGACACTGCTGGGCATGGTGGCGGCGCAGCAGGGCTCTTCGGCTCCCCCGCAGCAGCAGCAGCAGCAGCAGCAGCAGCAAAGGCAGCTGCCGAGTCCTGGGGGCTTCTCGCAGGCGCCGCCGGCTGCCTTCCAGCCGCGCTTCCCCGCCGCCCAGCAGGGCTTCGGCGTGGGCTCGCCGTTCGGCCAGGGCGCCGGCTTCGGTGGCGGCTCGCCGTTCGGCTCTCCATTCGGCGGAGCGCCAGGCTTCGGCGGCTTTGGAGGTGGACCTGCGGCCGGCGGAGCCCTCGGGCTCGGACAGGGACAGGGACAGGGCTTTCCTGGGGGATTCGCCGGCTTCAGGCCGGGGGCGGCAGCGGGACCGGGAGGCGCCTTCGGACAAGGTGAGTCCACGCCGGCTCCGAAGCAACGCGTTGTACTGGAACTGCGCCACGCTGAGTGGCCGCGCGGTATGAGGCACCGTGTCACGGACTGCGCGGCCCCTCCCGCCGGAGAATCGAGTCCTCCCTCGGGCATGGGTGTTGGGTTGTGTGGGGGGAAGAGACCAAACTGCGAGGTCATCGGTCTCATCGGATTAGGGAAGGATGAGGAAGGAAGTCGGCATTGCCCTTTCAAAGGAATCATCCCGGAATTTGCCTGGAGTGATTTAGGGAAATCACGGAAAACTTAAATCAAGATGGCCGGATGCGGGATTGAACCGACGTCCTCCCGAATGCGAGTCGAGTATGCTAACCACTGCGCCACCTCGCTCGGCGGCAGGGGTGTGTGTGTTGTTCTTAGCATAATTTTAAGTTAGATTAAGCAGTATGTAAGTCTAGGGACTGATGACCTCAGCAGTTTGGTCCCTAAGGAATTCACACACAGTTGAACAGTTATAACTGCCACCTAAAACAACTCGCTTCACTGGCGATCCTATTGAGTCTGATGCGAGCACTGACGCCTTCTGTGCCTCTCATACATCCTTCATTGTTTTCATCATCATGTTATCGTGTTTGTAAATTTCCAGATCGTTTGACGCTTTTATGGAATGTTCATTGGCTCCTCAACACTTATGAGGTGTTGTATGCTGTCCTATTGACTCCGCATCTACATCTACATGATTACTATGCAATTCACATTTAAGTGCTTGGCAGAGGGTTCGTCGAACCACAATCATACTATCTCTCTACCATTCCACTCCCGAACAGCCCGCGGGAAAAACGAACGCCTAAACCTTTCTGTTCGAGCTCTGGTTTCTCTTATTTTGTTTTGATGATCATTCCTACCTATGTAGGTTGGGCTCAACAAAACATTTTCGCATTCGGAAGAGAAAGTTGGTGACGGAGATTTCGTAAACAGATCTCGCCGCGACGAAAAACGTCTTTGCTTTAATGACTTCCATCCCAACTCGCGTATTATATCTGCCACACTCTCTCCCCTATTACGTGATAATACAAAACGAGCTGCCCTTTTTTGCACCCTTTCGATGTCCTCCGTCAATCCCACCTGGTAAGGGTCCCACACCGCGCAGCAATATTCTAACAGAGGACGAAAGAGTGTAGTGTAACCTGTCTCTTTAGTGGACTTGTTGCATCTTCTAAGTGTCCTGCCAATGAAACGCAACCTTTAGCTCGCCTTCCCCACAATATTATCTATGTGGTCTTTCCAACTGAAGTTGTTCGTAATTTTAACACCCAGGTACTTAGTTGAATTGACAGCCTTGAGAATTGTACTATTTATCGAGTAATAGAATTCCAACGGATTTCTTTTGGAACTCATATGGATCACCTCACACTTTTCGTTATTTAGCGTCAACTGCCACCTGACATCGGACAACTTATTCTCGAAGTACACATATCGTTGTGGTAACTTCCACGACCATGCGTCATCTCAGTGCACTACTGCCGTTCCGAAATGCCACTAATTCAATGAAAATACTACGATGAAAAGGGATCATGAAATTAAACAATTTGATATTAGGTTCATTATGTCTTGAGTTCATGAAAAGCTCGTGATGTCGACCTGAAGTCCACTCAGGGTACATGCAAAAGCACACTATTCACATTTTCATTGACTCAGCGATTGCCTTTTTCTTATTAAGTTCTCTCGCTGTAAAGAAAAAGGTACTGTTTGTATCGCACAGTAATGAACACTCAGCAGTACACATCTACATCTACACTCCGCAAGCCACTTTGTGATGTTTTGCAGAAGCTATTTTCTGTACCAGTGTCACTTTCCCGTTTTCCTGTTCCAGTCGCGTATGGTTCGCGGGAAGAACGATTTCTGGTAAGCCTCCGTTTGGGCTCGAATCTCTAATTTTATTTTGATGGTCTGTTCGCAAGGTATATGTAGGTCGAAGTAATACAGTGGTTCATCATTGTAGGAATGTACGCATGTGGAACTTAAATAGAAAGCCAGGATGTGATACAGAACGCCTCTCTTGCAACGGTTGCCACTGGAGTTGACTGAGAATCTCCGAGACGCTTTCGTGCTTATTAAATGAACCTTTCACGAAACGTGCTGCCTGTCCTTAGATTTTTCTCTATACTCCTTCTAGTAACAGTCCCAGCTCGTGGTCTAGTGACATAATCGATTCGGCGGCACATATACTAGAATTTAGAGCCTCAG
Source organism: Schistocerca nitens (assembly GCF_023898315.1). Classification (NCBI taxonomy): domain Eukaryota; kingdom Metazoa; phylum Arthropoda; class Insecta; order Orthoptera; family Acrididae; genus Schistocerca; species Schistocerca nitens. Next base: position 510,827,612 of record NC_064617.1, read on the forward strand.
TAATCAATGTCTTCTCTAGTTCGCAGTGTGATTGTTTTCAGAAAGCTAAAAACTGGTTTCCGGGCAGAAAACTGTGACTTAAGCACAATGAGAACAGTTTATTACTGATTCTGTATTCATGTAAATTTAGATTTCTGAGTTCTGATAATTCACAACGTACATCGCTGTCGTTACTTACAAAAGTTGGGTCCCTTTGGTAACTAATTTTCATTCATGACACATGTTAATTGGATGATGCGGCAAATCGATAAGTTCTGAGTATCAAAAATTCTGGACTGCTATACAAACAAAAAGTCATAACTAACTGAAGCTTTCATTTGATAGTCGCAGATATTTTTAAATGTGCTTCTAGACATGTACCTAACAGCTCAAAAATGCCAGTAACACTGTTTAAGTGCTTTACGGTAGAAGTAACACTAGATATATGCGCGGCAATATTGTATTTACTCACTTCTCTTTTTCAGGTTTCCCTCAAGGATTCGCTGGTTTCAATCAATTCAGGAACTTCTGAGACATTGATCAAAACTCACGTCCCTACACCAAAGGACTTAAACACTGCTAAGATGTGGATTTCCAACTGTCACAGAATATACTCAGACTTCGGTCTGTGAAGAATGGACAACGTATGAAATTGTTACAGCATTTTCCTTGACACCAATGAAAGAAATTCCATGTCTTATTCACATTACTTTGAAATAAAGTTCTTTTACATCTATGTCGTTAATTTTATTTTTGAAGACGATGTTCACTGAAAAAGTAATATAATGATTCAGAATCAAACTTAAAGAAAAATAAAGCCTAACCCATTCATTCTATGACAGACTGAGTTCTTCGAGGACCGTCACGTGGTACGCATTCCTACACACTTCAGTTTCGGTCCTCAGCTCTTACTTATTTGTATACACATGGAGTGAAAAGTCTCTGAGGCTCAGGATAAACGAAATAGAAGAGCAAGTAACTGCAGATTCATTTCTACAAGTTTATAACCAGTTAATCACTCTAACAAAGATAAACGGTTTTAGTAGGGAGTATGAAAGAAGATTCACTAATGGGTGAACACTATCGTGTTGGTGGGAGGTGGAAATCGCTCAGTGATAATATTTTGAAACTTGTTGTGCATTTACTTCAAAATGGCTCTGAGCACTATGGGACTTAACTTCTGAGGTCATCAGTCCCCTAGAACTTAGAACTACTTAAACCTAACTAACCTAAGGACATCACACACATCCATGCCCGAGGCAGGGTTTGAACCTGCGACCGTAGCGGTTGCGTGGTTCCAGACTGTAGCGCCTAGAACCGCTCGACCACACCGGCCGGCTGCATTTACTTCCTTTCGCTTTTCAAATCGCAGTGGATTTTTGGGAAATCAGTGCTCAGTTAACGGCGTCGTTTCCTTGCTACGTTTACAGTAAGTATTTTTACTCTGCTGCAAAGAATATATAAACCAGTACTGCATTCACAGCAGCTAAGAATTCCTTTTAAATGAATTTGAATTTTGGCACTCCATTTCACATCTCTACCCATGTATTTACCAACACTATAAAATTCTTTATCATTTCTCATCGGCAAGGTGTTTGTGATTTTATTCTATTTATTCTCGTCTCTGCAACTGAATGAATTAACACCTTCCCCGCTCTCCTTCTTGCCATTGCCTCCCCATCAAATTTTGGTTATTCTGCAGGTCTCCTTTAATACTCCGTCGTTTGACACTGAAGAGATTCACTGGAATTTGCCTTCACGTTTCCAAATCGTTTTACGGCTCTTCATGAATTTAGCCTACGTAACACTGACGACCCCAGTCACATAGTAAATGGTACTGCATGCTGAATGGTATCTCTACGCAGTCCTATGTATTACACGGTGTCGTGCTGAAGTGGTCACGATGTTAGAATGTTGAAGCGGACGAGTCGTGTTCAAACCTCACACGTGCCACTTATTTTTCCACGCGGGATACCCGCGCGGACTTGGGCGCCTTCTCACGGTTTACGCGGCTGCCCCCCCCACCCGGAGGTTCGAGTTCTCCCTTGTGCATGTGTGTGTGTGTGTGTTGTCCTTAGCGTAAGTTAGGTTAAGTAGTATGTAAGCCTGGGGACCTATAACCTCAGCAGTTTGGTCCCATAGGAGCTCATCACAAATTTCCGAAGTTTTCCTAGTATTACTTTTACCCTGTTGCATACAGATCCAAATTTCTGAATATTTCACCGACTTTAAAGAATTGCGTCGAATCAGTCCAATCATTAGTGTAGGTACTTTGAGCATACCAATCCGTATTGCTTCAGAAAAAACTAATAACTTTCAATCTTACTAGACACCGCTTCAGTTTAGAATACGCTGTTAACCGAAATAAAACTAGAAGCAAACCAATGATAGCGTATCGACCCAGAGAGTAAAACAATTTCATTGATCTTTAATCTGACGTAGCATGAGTGTTTATATGATTCTCGGTCGTTCATCGCAATACAGGTCAATAAGAGGTCGAAATTTGATGAAAACTTGATTGTTTGCTACTTTGTTAGAAAATCAACTCAGTCGTCTTCCACAAGGAAATCTGTATGGAGGTGAAGTGAAAAATATTTGCAAGTTTCTAATAATCATATAATAAACAACTGATTTTCAGCACTATCATATAGATGAAAGCTGTTTAAGTACAGGATCACAGTCAATTAGTTAATTGTAAATAATACATTAAAACCTTATATTTACTGTTTCCTTTTAGCCATGAAGTTGTAAGTAGGGGAAGGTGGGGTGAAGTGACCAGGGCGAGAAAATGACCATTGCATATATTTTTCTATGAACAGTGCTGCTGCCTGCCGAGAAGTGGTCCAATTAGTTCTAATATACACCATTATTATTGTCAGTGAGTCTGATATAGGAAGTCCGTTCTGTTGTTGTGTAGTAATATTTTTTTTTTTTTTTTGTTTTTCAGGGGCCACATTGAGGTAAGTCTTGATGTTCTTGTTATCTCAGTTAAACGTGGAGTAATACTTTTTTTTCAGTAGCAATGTTAGAACAATTTCTTTGGGCGTAAAATATAGTTCCCTGTTCTTTCTTTGGATTTGATAGTTTCATCCATGAACCACTAACGTTGGCATGGCGTCCGATCGGGAGAAGGAACCATACTACTTGTAGGGAAAATTGGCCAAATTGTTCAGCCCATTAAGATGTAGTTCTTACTATGTACCACACAGTAAAATAACTGATGTTGGCCGAGGAACAGAGGATATAAAATGTAGACCGGCAACAGGAAGAAAAGCGTTTCTGAAGAAGAGTAATTTGTTAACATCGAATATAGATTGAAGCGTTAGGAAGTCATTGCTGAAGGTATTAGTCTGTAGTGTTACCTCTTATGGGAATGTAACCTTGACAATAAACAGTTCGGACAAGAAGAGAATAGACGCTTTTGAAATGAGGTGCAATAGAAGGATGCTGAAGATTAGATGGGTAGCTCACATAACTGATGAGGAGGTACTGAATAAAATTGGGGTGACAAGAAATTTGTGGCACAACTTGACTAAAAATAGGGTTCGTTGACAGGATACACTCTGAGACATCAAGGGACCACCAATTTAGTTATGGATTGATGAATGGGGGGTAGGGGGAGGGGGGAAAACAAAGAGGGAGACCAAGATGTGAATACAGTAAGCAGATTCAGAAGGATGTAAGTTGCAGTAGTTATTACAGAGAAAGAGGCTTGCACAGGACTGAGGACAAGGACAACACAACATCAAACGTAATACTAACGATTTACTTCTAAATCCCTTTATATATTAAGCTATCATCCATAATTTTATCCCTTTGTTACGGTTTTGAATTAGTTAATTGAAAAAGGCGAGATAATCTCGTACAGAAAAGAAAAGATTGGAGAATAGAGCGCTTCATTCTCACAGGCACGTATAGACGATGCCTAACCACAGGTGGCCTAAGAAGATTTTACATTGGGAGCCGCCAGGAAGAGGAAGGAAAGAAAGCTCAGAGATTAAAAGGGAAAAATACAAACTGTAAGCAATGGAAGACGGATGACTGGAACGAAACAGACCTGCGAAAGTCGAAAACGGCTATCTCCCAGGGAGGAACGCTGAAGAAAAATGGGAAGAAGCGTTCTAGAGAAAAACAGTAGGTGGTAAAAAGGAGAATGAGAAAATGTTGAATGTGTTCGACAAAGAAATAGAAATCCTTCATCATGGTTTTGAAACGGAAAAGAGAGTTCATGGATTGTCGTGAACGATTTACGGAGATTAGAATACCAGCTGGAAGAGTGGAACAAAATTCTGGATGGTTTTAACAAAGAGTGGGAGATGGCAAGCAAAGACAACAACTTAATATTAGTTTTAGGAAACCTATCTCGATAGCTAGAGGACAATATCAGCATAAACAAGTTTTTGATATCCTTAAAACAGTGCAAGAAAAACCATCTAATTCTTATCACTACATCTGTAATGTGGGTGGAACCGCTGACAGCACATTCCAAGAACAGCAAAGTGGGTGCACCTGACGGAAGACTCCAAGCAGGCGGCGCTACTTCAGCAGAATGATGGTTACTGTCCAACTTGTACGTATGTTCTCACCAGCCAGTGTACCCAGTTACGTTGGGAAAAGTGGCCACTATGTAAGGCTTCACAAAAATTATAATAGAGCACATTCATTACATATATTTTACTCGTAAGATTTCATTGTTATACCTTATATGTAGATTCAAAATATGTAAGCGGCAAGCATCTATCAACAATCACAGTTGGTAAAAATTCAGGTTTCCTTAGCGTTGCCATTTATCGCACCTTCTCGTACATTGGTCTCTGAAGGGAGGTATTAAGTTTTGTTAAAAAGTTTCTAGCATCGTGGTTTTGACAATTAACGTCAACAGGAATAGTTATAAAAGTGGTGGAATTCTCTAGACACTGCACTCGAATTTGGAACGAGCGGCAATTCAGGGACATAACTAGGGGTCCAAATTTACACATTCCGTACTTTCCCTGAATAGCTTAAAGAAAAGCTGGGATGATTCGTTCGAAATAGTCACGATCGATTTCTTGCCCTAGCGCCCCCAAGTCCTAGAGTATAAATTACCTGTTACGACCTCATCCATGACGCGACATTGTATCCTAATCATCAGCCTCCTTTTTCATTGCTAAACCTGTACTCCGCTAATAATTCATAAACTTGATACACTGAAAAGAGCTTGCAGCGAGTAGCGATATTCAGATTGGCGCGACTTTTGCTATATATTCCGAAGAACCAAAGAAATTGATACACGTGCCTAATATCGTGTAGGGCTCACGCGAGAACGCAGAAGTGCCGCAACACGACGTGGCATGGACTCGACTAATGTCTGAAGTAGTGCTGGAGAGAAATGACACCATGAATCCTGCGGGACTGTCCATAAATCCGTAAAAGTAAGACGGGGTAGAGATCACTTCTGAACAGCACGTTGAAAGGCATCCCAGATATGCTCAATAATGTTCGCGTCTGGGGAGTTTGCTGGGCAGCGGAAGAACTCAATCAAGTGCTCCTGGAGCTACTCTGTAGCAATTTTGGACGTGTGGGGCGTCACATTGTCCTGCTGTAATTGTCCGACTCCGTTGGAATGCACAGTGGACATGAATGGAAGCAGGTGATCAGACAGGATTCTTACATATCTGCCACCAATCAGAGTCTTATCTAGAAGTATCAGGTTCCCATATCACTCCAACTGCACGCGCCCCACGTCAGAACAGAGCCTCCACCAGCTTGAACAGTCCCCTGCTGACATGCAGGGTCCATGGATTCATGAGGTTGTCTCCATACCCATACACGCCCATCCGCTCGATACAACCTGAAACGAGAATCGTCTGACCAGCAAACATGTTTACAATCATCAACAGTCCAATGTAGGTGTTGACGGGCCAAGGCGAGGTGTAAAACTTTGTGTCGTGCAGTCATCAAGCGTACACGAGTGGGCCTTCGGCTCCGAAAGCCCATATCGATGATGTTTCGGTGAATGGTTCGCACGCTGACACTAGTTGATGGCCCATCATTGAAGTCTGCAGCAATTTGCGGAAGGGTTGTACTTCTGTCACGTTGAAAGATTCTCTTCAGTCATCGTTGGTCCCGTTCTTGCAGGATCTTTTTCCGGCCGCGGCGATTTCGGAGATTTGATGTTTTACAGTATTCCCGATGTTCACTGTACACTCGTGAAATGGTCGTACAGGAAAATCCCCATTTCATCGCTACCTTGGAGATGCTGTGTCACATCTCTCGCGTGCGGACTATAGCACCACGTTCAATTTCACTGAAATATTGATAACCTGCCATTGTAGCAGCAGTAACCGATCTAACAACTGCGCCAGACATTTGTTGTGTTATATAGGCGTTGCCGACAGCAGTGCCGTATTCTGCCTGTTTACAGATCTCTGTATTTCTTTGGCGCTTGAGTGTAGAAGCCATAATATATTCTATGTATTGCTATCAAACGCTCAACCTGCTAAAAGTTCTTGTCAAAAGAGAAGTGGAACCAGGAGGGAAATAACAAAATGATGAAGTTGGGTGCAAAGCTCTTGTCGACTTTCGTAAAACGTAAGCGGAGGCTCGCAAGCGGAAGCCTTCATCGCTGGCGATAGGACGGTCTCGGCCACTGAGCTCTCTGCAAAGGGGAGTTCGTTTATGAGTGGAAGGAGAATTAAGACATGGATAAAAGAAACCGAGAGAGGAAATTCTGCGAGATGGACTGCGGGACATCATTTCAGCAGCAGAGTTAATTACTCTCGCGGGCACCCAACTTCCTTGGCAGATCCAGTCTGCCTGTGTAAAAGTTGGCTCAGCTCAGCTCCAGAGAGAAAGTGCGAGATAACAGGGCGCTGGTTCTCTCCCAGAGGGCGTCTTTTCTGAAGGCAGGGCTGCTCTCGTCTTTGCAACCGTACACAGATACGTCCTACGGCACGCCACACAGTAGCTGCAGCACAGCAGCTGAAAATCGTCAAAGGACTGGCTGTCGCGAAGAGCCAAGTCGAACAGAAGAAATGTAGAAATTTTTCTTTTATTTGTACTGAGATATTTGCATTCACTCCTTGAGAAAATTAATGGAAGAAAGCCTATAGACTGACAGGAAAACAACCACAGCTATAACAGCGAATAGTAAATTATTATTTAACCTTCGGAAACGCCGTATTTATGGAGCTACGATTTTCAGTATCTATACACATAACAAAAATTTACTCATATGTGAGTGTGTGTGTGTGTGTGTGTGTGTGTGTGTGTGTGTGTGTGTGTGTGTGTGTGTGTGCGTATGGATGTAAGTATATTCACATCTTCTCCTAAACCATTGGTCCGATTTCGGCCAAACTTGGTGCACATATCACTTACTGCCTGGAAAGTGGAAAGAACTGCTGTGAGAGTAAGAACCACCTTCCCACAAAAGAGATGGGGTAAGAGTTGGGGTGAAAAATATAGCCAGTGACGCTCGAAAATCCAGAGTTTATTCATCCAGTATTTGAAAATGAGAGCACTTAGTGACTTGGAACAAACTTTACACCTAATTACAATCCTTTACGAATTTTTTTTCTCGCTGACAACCCCCAAACAATCGTGAAAGAGAAAAAGTTTGTCGCTTATTACATTTTAGTTGTTCCTACAGCAAAACTGCTACAGCAGACATGATGTTGTAATTTATTCCTTCCTTGCTGCTAACTGCTAACTGTATTCATGACTCATTTGGCAGACGGTATTCACATACGCCACCGAATGTACATACAAAATTTTATCGTAGTACGGCATACTGTTCAGCAGATATGACGTCATAAACACCTGCATCGTAAATGACGCTAAAATTCATTACTTATTTGCTACTAATAATAATCGAAACACATTGTGCTACGGTATCCACATATCGCGCTGAATGAACCTACAAAATTATATCATTCCACGACACATACTTCAGGAGGTATGACATCATAAACGCTGAGATGAGTGAAAACTGATGGATGAAAAACTACCGCACCTTGCACGACGTTTAAATTTATCTCTTCTTTGTTACTAATCCTATTCGCCACGCATTCCGACAGTATTCCCATACGTCGCTGAATCTACCTACAAAAGTTTTATCGTTGAACAACACACGTTTCAGGAGATCTGACATCATAAACACCGAGATCCATAATAGACGCCATAGACGCCGAGCTGCTTGAAAACTAAATTACAGGGCGATATCCGCCAGAGATACAGATGAAATATGTGTACAAATATACTTTCAATATACAATGTATATGTGAAATATATGTGACAAAGTGTATGAGGACAAAGCCGCCGCGGCTGCTACGGTCGCAGGTTCCGATCCTGCCTTGGGCATGGATGTGTATGGTGTCCTTAGGTTAGTTAGGTTTAAGTAGTTCTAAGTCTAGGGGACTGTTGACCTCAGATGTCAAGTCCCATAGTGCTTGTGGAACCATTTGAACATTTTGACAAAACCGAAGGTAAACAACTCCTAAACCAAATGGTTCAAATGGCTCTGAGTACTATGGGACTCAACTGCTGAGGTCATTAGTCCCCTAGAACTTAGAACTAGTTAAACCTAACTAACCTATGGACATCACACACATCCGTGCCCGAGGCAGGATTCGAACCTGCGACCGTAGTGGTCTCGCGGCTCCAGACTGCAGCGCCTTAAACCGCACTGCCACTTCGGCCGGCAAACAACTCCTGAACCCTTAGGTTCAGTACAAACGAACTTGTGTCATATGTTACTTACTAATAATGGAAAGAAATACTGCGAATGTAAGAACCAGCCACCTCCCATTGGGGTGGTGGTGATACATGGAGATAGAAGGGGTGGAAAGATTCGGACAGACAGAGAGAGGGAAGCAGGACATGGACACAGATATGAAGGAGGAGGAGATGAACAGAGAGAGGCGAGGAGGAGACGGACAGAGAGGGGGAGAAGAAGGAGATGGACAGAAGGCGAGAGGGGGAGATGGGCAGACAAAGGTAAAGTAAGAGAGAGAGAGAGACTGTGGGGTGCTGGATGAAGGGGGGGGGGGAGGAGGAGGAGGAGATGGATTGAGAGAAAGACGGAGGAAATGGGTAGAAAGAGGGAAAGGAGGAAATGGCAAGGGAGGAGATGGACAGACAGAGAGTAAGAAAGAGGATATGGACAGAGAATGGGGGTGGAGAAGTTGGACAGAGGGAGGAGGAAGGGGGAGATGGGATAATAGAAGATTGGAATAAGTACATACGCTGGAAACGCCGGGTACTCAGCTAGTAGTTTACAAAGAAATTAGAAACTTAAAACCCCAATAGAATCTTAATAGAATCTTGAAGTATGAAACATGAAAAGGAAAAAGGCCAGTATTCTGAAAGTAGGAGAGAGAAAGAGTAGTGGTATGAAAGGGTAAAGTGGGAGTTTTGATCAGAATTTAGCAATCCTTACCATGTCAGATGAACTAATGCCGTGAGTGAACAGATTCTCGAGATCTACAGGCCTCAAACTGACGAATGGCCTCAACCATGTCTAGAGACAAACAAATATACAGCACACACTCTAGCTTACAGCCTCAATTACAGAAAGATAGAAGCAGCTTACGAATGTTGCTACCACAGGATGATGGTGCCTCTCTAAATACAGTATAGGTAGTTCCGTTAGTTTTATAATCATCCTTAGAGTAACGATCTGAAATTGTTAAATTCTTGTCGTAAATACTTCATCCTCGTTACGTTATTGCGCAGAAGACATTTATTTTATGTAGGATGTGCTTGACGATTTCTAACAACATTTTTAGCTTGTTAGTGGCTGACTGGTAAAGTGCCAGATTACAAATTCAGAGACTTAGTTTCGATCCTCGATTAGTCATATTATCTCTATCACTTCTTTCACTTCTGACAACATTTGTTGATGTGAAAAAAAGCAGAGAGTCACCGTCGCTGGTGTCCACGTTAAACTGTAAGCCCCCTGTAAGCGGTAAGTCAGCTCGAAGGTCGGAAGAAGACAACGGTAGACTACCTATCATCGGAACGTGTCTAGTAAAGCATTGTGAAGCACTGTGATGTCCAACCAAACTTTCAAGTTGATGAGAGGTTTACATGGACATCTTTTCACGCTTCCTACAGAAAGCTTTCTCTCAACAGAACCACGAGAATAACGCACTGAAGAAAAAAAAATATCCTAACACACGCTGTAACGGTCGTGAGCGTCAGTTACCTTTGAGATCGGACTTGGTGAGTTAACCTTAGAATATGCATGTTAACTTTGATGTATTGAATTTTACGCATGTATACCGACCGGTTTCGGTTGTCAGCCATCATTCACGGACTATAACAAATAGACAGAAATGAACAATACATGCTATTAACGAATATATCCACAATCCATAGTCGTTAAGTACTGAATATCATGCTCAAAGATATTCGAAAAGAAGTACCTATAAAGCCAAAACCAATACGACTTTTACATTTCATATATCATGCTACAGGTAAATATACTAGGTCATATTATGATACAAGTCAACAGTTATCAGGGAAACATTGTGACTCATTCAACTGAGATACAGAAGATGAGGAGCAACGATACTCGTAGGAACACAGTGAACGTATGGCGCCGCATCAAAGTATGAACTGTCAAACATATTGCAGTTCAAGAAACAAACCTAATTTACAATCGATCATTATAAAAATATCCAACGTATAATATAACATTTTTAAATATTATAAAAAGTTTGCCATAATTAAAATATGACAAACCTTTTATAATGTGATAATTTTTATCCACATGACAATTTGGCGTGAAGACCAGCGTAAAATGAACACTTTTCATAACAAAAAAGTTTTTAAGACCTGAAGATGGTGAATTTGTCTGTAGAATGTTTTTAGCAAGTAATACAGATCGCTCTTTCGGTCTTCTAAAAACCAGAAAATTCAGTCAATATGGATGAAGCTGACCTAGAACGACCGTCGCCTTGTGACGAATCGTAACCAGCATCATTCCACAAAGGTGGCTTCATAGCCATTCTTCATTTTACTACTGACGTCTGTCTGTGTTTGTCCTTCGGCAACCAAGAAAAGAATAGCAGCAAGTTTGTCCCGTTTGGACGCATTTTGTCGCCACAGTTCACGTACATCACACTAATCCGTTGCCGACATTTCAGTGCTTTTATTCCCGCACTGAAGATGAGCTGCGTTGCATGTACGCTGCAGCAACGCCTTCAAATGGAAACTTCTTGATCACCACCTATATCTTTCCCTAGTAATGTTGAATATACGTCTGCTCGAGTAACATGTCTATTGCGTTGTTCACCCACTTGAAATAACCTCGCTCCAATCTGGAAAAAAAATCGTGGAAACCTATACAGTGCATTATAGGAAGAACGAAAAGTGCGATTAGGGGATAATGAAACAACTAAATAATCTTAATAAACACAGGTCCGGCAACCAATAACTTCCCCAACAAAGAAATTGACAAAAGATGGTTATAGGACAATGTGTAGACAATGGTGGTGGTAAGTTCCTATGGGGCCAAACTGCTGAGGTCATCGGTCCCAGGCTTATACACTACTTAATCTAACTTAAACTAACTTACGCTAAGGGCGACACACACACACACCCATACCAGTGGGAACACTCGAACCTCCGACAGGAGGAGCCGTGTGAACCGTGGCAAGGCGCCCCAGACCACGCGTCTATCCCGCGTGGCTATAGACAATGTATACATGGCTATCACAAAACAATGCATAATAATAAATGATTTCTCTGTGTATGTCTACAATGTATTTCTAAGCGTTATTTAAAAGAACACTTAAAACGAATTTTGAGTGATAAATATTCTAAAATACTATTATCGATGAAATCCGATGAGCAACAACAAACTGAGGATGATAACACAACAAAAAGATGTCTTAATTTCCAAGAAATTGAAGATTTAAATTGTTTTTATAAGAATCTACCATTTCAAGACGAATATATGACTAAAGACTGCGGCCAAGAACACCTTACAACGGAGTCCCCATTGATCCAAACTGCAGGAATGCACCTGAGCACAAGCGCTTTACAGCAAGTGTTCCACAAGACCACAATTCCTGTGAAGGTAGGATTCAGCGCGTCTTCTCATCGACGGCCAAACACTTTCAGAATTCCTAAGCGTGTTCAAAACGCATAGACGACATCCCAGAGTTCATCGGCATTTTCGGCAGCGCTGGAACATATCACAGCTATTAAATATCTTCACACACATAAAAAAGTGGAAAGATTTAAGTCGGGGGACCTGAGAGGCAACAGTATTGGTGAACCAAGACCGAAACATTTGCTGTTGAACATTCGTGCTACTTATTCACGAACAGCAGCATGAAAGCGTATCGATGCAACAACAGGCGTGTACCATATACGCACCCTTCCAAGGAACATTATCCAATAGTACATTAGCTGTTGTTGTAGGAATCGAAGGCACATATGACCAGTATTTCGGGCAGGTAGGAAATGTGGCCTTATCAATTGATCATCAACGACGCATATTCAGAAATTAACGGAAAATTTTCGCTGGCATGTCGGTTCCGCGGTCAGCACGTAGTTTCCCACTAGCCCACACGTGGGTGTTGTGGATGTTCACAATACTATCCCGGGTAAAGCACGTTTCATCTTTATATGACACTTACACGAAAAACTGGTTCATTTCCACATTGTGTAAGGATCCATTGACAGAAGACAACATAGACCAGAAAGTCAGGTGCGGCCAGGGCTTGTACGCTTTGTACATGGTATGGGTACAATTGGCACTCGTGTAGTATTCGCCATGTGCTGGAGGACGAAACGCTTTCTGGTGCAATAGTCCTAGTTCTTGTGTCTGGCATGGCATCTAGTAGTTGTAATACACGCTTCGACCGAGTGAGGTGGCGCAGTGGTTAGCACACTGGACTCGCATTCGGGAGGACGACGGTTCAATACCGTCTCCAGCCATCCTGATTTAGGTTTTCCGTGATTTACCTAAATCGTTTCAGGCAAATGCCGGGATGGTTCCATTGAAAGGGCACGGCCGATTTCCTTCCCCATCCTTCCCTAACCCGAGCTTGCGCTCCGTCTCTAATGGCCTCGTTGTCGGCGGGACGTTAAACAACACTAACCTAACCTAATACACGCTTCTGGTTCGTCGCGACCACATTGTTCTTGACGTACCTGCAGGTCTGATTTAAATGGCTGACGCTGAGGGGCCTAGTGACCATTCTGCCGTCTGGCTGTCTGCTCTGAAGATGTTCTTCGTGATAGAATCGTGCTGCCTCACGTGCATTGCTATTAGCACGCCCGTACGTGAAGTGGATGTCAATCACTTATTCATTTGAAAACGTGTTTGAAGTGATGGCAATCGCTTCAAATCCTAGACGTGTAAAATTAGTTTGCTATTCTCTGTGGCAACTGGTACTTGCAATACAATGCCGTATTTTATGCTACAGCCTCGATGCTCGAATATCTGCAGCACAACACGAAACTTGAGCTGTTGTTGGTTGGTCCCAGGTATCCCTTCACTTCACACAAATGAAAGTAACGGACTCAACCAACCGACAGCGAAGTGTCATCAACGAAGCTGCAACATAAACATAGCTTTAGGCATTAACAGTGCTGTAACACTGGCGTACTGAGGAAATAATTGCTTTCTGGAATTATGCTTGTTTCATTGCTCTCTACTCGATATTTTCGTTTGCAGCCATAATTGTCAAACAGTCTGTATATTACGTAAAATTTAGTTTGAAGCCTACATTATGGTATTTTACTTTCAGTTACTGAAGTCTTGTCCCTACGAGTACATTGGCGCACATGGGATAAGGTATTCGAAAAGTGTTTTGATACCTTTTTTTATTTATTTTTTTCAATGCCGAAGGTATACAAGCTGCCACTGAATAGCTACACAGGAACTATAGAATTACTTTCTATAATTCCAGTCAATGATCGTAAACACATTGTCGTTGGACTATCGATTTCGGTTTATAATGTTAACCTTCAGATTTGTCAGCAAAAGGGAAACCAAATACAGCTGTTAGACTATCTACATTATTGAATAATGAAAAGGTACTAATTTCATACGTATAGAAAACATAAACTTAAAATGTGATGAAGCATATCTGATTAAAACAGAAGAAACATTTTATTATTCTAACATGATTAAGCCAAAACGGCATCGTCAAAATATGCAAACAAAATAAGTTTGACGTCGAACAGTGCCTGGAGAATCGTCATAAAAACGGCGTTTCCACTGTGGTGCAATTGCATTGCAAAATACGTGTTGAGGCGTAAACCGGTCAGGTGTCATTTACGTTCACATATTTATAAATATATGTACCATTAAGTAAAAACCGTACAATTAAATAAATAAAAACTATTCTGTAGCTAAACTGTGTTACAAGTAGTCAGAATAATAAAATGAGATACAGCCATGTAAAAAATGGAAATCGTTTTCTTTTTATTAATTAAAAAGAAAATGAGTGGGTGACAAAATCTTGGCAGTAACTTAATAACGGTAATACGCTTGTTTCAAGTCTGAGGAGCTACCAAAATTACATAAAATGTTTTTAATAACAGAAGCCAAACGAATAAACAGTTAAGCCTTCTTTTGAATTAGCGATCGGACTGTGACACCGTTAAGTATCGACCGGAGGAACACAATTTCCAGGAGGCTCCTCGTCCCTCGCCACTCAATTAATAAGATCTTAGAACCAGTAATATATGCTTGCTAATGCCGCATAGCTCTAGCTCCGAAAAGCTACCAAGAGCGTATTATTACAATGTCTGTTCCCTCAGACATCCGTGTCTGTAGGAACAGACAGTGGTGACGAACTGCTGCCGTAGTAATATTACGAAATTTTGTCGCAGTTGAGAATATTTTTGACATCAGCTGAATTAGGCGTGGAAATCGTACCTATTGGTGACACATGGGAATGTGTGCTGGGCCAAAACTCTAACTCAGATTTTCCGCTTATCGTGATTGGTCGCATTAACCATCTCGGCTATCCATGCACGGTTTCAGGACCGATCCAAATCTCCAGATGCCTAGTATCTACGTCCCCACCGCTCGCAGCTTACCCATGTTCCAGAAGAGTATTACTAAGGAAATCGTGTTCAACACTAGTGTCTTAGTGTCATTCACGTTTCGTCCAACTAGGTTGTAATACTTATTACTACAATACCTGCAAATCAGACCTATTGGTGACACTCGACAAAATTGTTCCGGATCGGGCTCGAACCCGCATTCCCCGCTTACTTATAGCAGTCACCATATAACGACTTCGGCTATCCGTGCACGCCTCCAAGACCGATCCTAACTTACATATGTCGAACTCTCCATATACCTTATGCTCGCACTTTGTCGTTCCCACACTGGGAGAGACAAATTAATTATTGACAAAAAAAAAAAAAAAAAAAAACGGCTCTGTGCACTGCTGTGGTCATCAGTCCGCTAGAACTTAGAACTACTTAAACTTAACTAACCTAAAGACATCACATATCCATGCCCGACGCTGGATTCGAACCTGCTACCGTAGCGGTCGCGCGGTTCCAAACTGTAGCGCCTAGAACCGCTAAGCCACTCCGGCCGGCTATTATTGTCATTTTAGCTCTTCGAGGCATATATACTATGTTTATACCGTGTCTGTATCTTACGTTAGAAGGAAGGACCTTGCACAGTACCATACAGACACTGGAAAATACAGAAATTGCGACCTTGTATTTCATGCTGAGGCAGACTCAGATGGCGACAGTAATATTGTCTCTCTCTGTGCGAGAATTACCTAATCTGTGGGAGCACTAAGGAACGTGGTCACTGTGACATATGAAGGTTTATATCGGTCGGGGGGTGGGGGGGGTGGGGGGGGGGGAGGGAGTTGTGCACGGATAGCCGAAGCAGTTAAGGTGAGCACTCGCGATAAGCAGGAAGACATCAAAAATATTCTCAATTTAGACAAAATTTCGTTATACCAAGGATTTCTGGAATCCATGGCAGGACAAATCGCTGCTGTGTACCGTTCCAAAGCTTGTGCACTGCCCTATTTAAAAGGCAGTCATAATGTTTTGACTTAGCAGTATATCCGTATGACAGGTTAGATTAATCCACATGATAGGGTCGGAGCAGCGGTGATACAGTTGTCAGGCAGGTGAAATAGATGAATGAAACAACGGAAGGGTTGACCAATGTGAATTAAACACTCTTATATTCCTATACTCATTACCAATTGGTTGGTCTAGGGGGGGGGGGGAGGGGGACCAAACAGCGAGGTCATCGGTCCCATCAGATTAGTTAAGGAAGTCGGCCGGCGATTTCAAAGGAAACATCCCGGAATTTGCCTGAAGCGATTTAGGGAAATCACCCAGAATAAAGGTTGCACTACTTATTGTCGTTGATGAAGCCCACTTCCAACACTTGAAAGTGTCGTTAAAAATAAAAACCGGCCATGTCCGAAACAGCAAATTTTCTAACATAAGCTGTCAATGTTTTTTCGCTTATCGGTTTATCAGTAATACTAATTGAGAATCACGTCTAGGCGGAGATACCATGTTACAACGTTACACGCATGTACATCTCATGATTGCCGGAGGACGTTTTTGTCTCATGGGCGGACGCAAGAATTTTTTTGGGACGCAGCTTTGTTACGGCACTCTGTAACCGGAGCAGATATCTCGTAGGTCAGCCTATATGGGAGCCGCTGCTTAAGATAACCTGGCCCATAACGCACAGCGGAGCACCGAGCGGCTAATTAAATGGGCCGCGTGATTGTGCCCGGGTTACGTGAGCTAATGGCATTAACGATTTAATTTTAAACGCGCTCTTACGGCGGCACGTGTTAACCAAGTTGTGTACTCGCATCACGCAACTCTGGGGCAGCGTTTTCCTAAAGAGCCCTGCAGAGTGGGTAGCACGTAATCCCGGAGTAATCTCGTAACACTTAAGCCCTACTTTGGGCGAGAGTAACTGTGTCAGATGCCAAAGGGAAGCTAGTATTATCCTGTACAACTATCATAGTAGAGAGCACTAATACACAATAAAGAGAAGGCAGTATTACACTATCGATAAAAAAAGATAGAGAAGACGTTTGGATGTTAATGTAAGTTCGTACACATACACGCCATCGGTGGGTATATGAATAATTAGAGCTTTCATTCTCTGGTAGCACGGCTGCCAGAGTGCTTCAGTGTTGTTCTTGTTTAGTGCTGTTTTTGTAAATTTGTGGTAAGATCTTACGGCATCAAACTGCTGAGGTCATCGGTCCCTAAGTTTACACACTACTTAATCTAACTAAGTTACGCTTAGGACAACAGACACACTCATGCCCAAGGGAGAACTCGAACCCACGAGGGGGCAGCCGCGCGAACTGTGCTTTTAGTGTTGTTACCAGCCCTGATAGGGCATGTAACGGGAGTGCAAAGCATCAGATGTTGAATGAGCACTGTAAAGGACACGGAAATACCATGTATTGGTCTGAGACAGCGTTATCAGCAGCTGACAGATTTCTAAAGAGGCACCTTTATGGTTCTCCATTTGGCAGGAACGTCGAATCACGCGGTATCTCGATTTCTGTGGCATTCGGACGTGACAGTGGCTCGATGTAGGGCTGCATGAAAACGTGTTGACAGGCGTACTCGTCGTAAGGTTTGTTGTCGACAACACATGATGACTACCAAGGAGGCCTGCCAGACTGTGCACCAAGTATACGTACATCAGCACCCCTTCACGTCTGTGCCTGCTATTAGAGAAAATGTAACGGACTCTTTGCAACATTTTGTGTCACTTCGCCCCGTTGGACGGAGATGAGGAGCAGTCGAAGTAGGCACTACCGCCCCATGTGTAGGCTGCCGTGAACGCCGTAACGCCAACAGCTGCGTTTGTGATATTGCCGTGAACGGGAAGCACATACTTTTAATGAATAGGGTAGCATTGTGTCCACCGACGAGTCGCATTACAGCAGATGACAATCGTCGGCAAATAAATAGGCGACCTGAGCCGTGCTCTCATTCTTCCTATTTCTGAAATAGCGATGATACTCCTGGGATCACGGTGTAACTTCAGGTCATTGCTGTTAATGATTGATGGAACCCTGACGGTAAAGCAGCGATGTCGCACTCACACCACAATCTCATGTGCCACTTCCCATACGATAGGGTCGTGGTGGCATTATTAAACTATGCAATACTCGTGAACACAAGGAACGTGTCTCTATGAACTCTCGGCGTCCTGTTGAGGTACTCACGAGGCCACATCTGTCCCAACGAAACGTGGGGAGCCAGTTGCGACGTCAATTCCATTTCAGTGCCAGTACTTAGGATATCAAGGACAAGTTACAACACTTTGCCTCATGAGAAGTAGAAGGGGTTTACGACTCTCCTCCCAGCCGAGCCAGTAGGTGCATCCAGGACAGAGGGGATTCACTCTCATACTGATAAGTGGACACATACTGCCAAGTCCTTTAGAAATTTGATTCGAGTTTGTAATGACTGAAACAACAGCGCGTACCTACTGTACCAGTAAAGTTCCATTTCGTTTACTCCTCCCATTCAAGACGCAGGGCTTTTTTCAGGCAGAGTGCATCACTGGGATGCCACGTACTTCAGAGGAGGAATACATGTAGTAACGAATACCTTTCGCAAGTTAAACCTGGACTCAACCCATGCTGAAGACTGCGGTTGCAGGCAGTGCCTACCTGTTCCACCATCCAAGCCTTCCCCATAGCTAGCCCTAACTTGGAAGCCGTTCACCACCGTATCTCCCAAACTCTACAGAGGCTCTGGCAATTATCTGAGTGACGCTGTTCCATGGGAATAGGGCAAAATGAAGGGATTGACCTAACCAGCGCTCCAAGCATATTAGACATTTTCTTCTCTCTCTTTCTCTCTCTCTCTCTCCCTCTTTCTCTCTCTTCAGCGGAGTGCATACTGAGATGAATATTTGTGACAAAATTAAACTTGCGTATCGGAGACGAGCTGATGACAAGATGAAGGTATCAGACGGTTCGCGAGGCGTGGTAGGATATGGCAAATGATGCCGTACTGCCCATAAAAGGAATACATCCAGGTTCGAATCCCACACCAGAGCCCAGTTTTACCCTTTCACAGAGGTATGTCACTGCAGATGGAACAAAGTAAACGACTCAAAAAGTTTTACACCGTTTCCTGACTTACATGAGGTTTATATTTTTATTTCTTTATTTTTATTTATTTATTTATTTATTTTTGACCACAGCAAATCGATGGTTAATCTTACTGTAGAACCGAGGCAAAAGCAAACGTACATTCTTAGTGTACATGCGTGTAGTGCGCTGTCTCTAACCATGAACGAGCCGATACGACTGGGCCATTTCAAGCTTACAAGGAGACCACACGGCAATCGGATATACATTGAAGAGCTAAAGAAACTGGTACACCTGCCCAATATGGTGTAGGGTCCCAGCGAGCACCCAGAAGTTGTGCAACACGGCGTGGCATGGTCTCGACTGTTGTGGAGAAGGGAATTGATCCCACGAATCCTGCACGGCTCTAGATAAATCCGTGAGAGTATGAGGGTGTGCCGATCTCTTCTGAAAAGCACGTTGCAAGGCATCAAAGATATGCTCAATAAGGCTCATGTCTGGGGAGTCTGGTGGCCAGCGGATGTGTTTAAGCTCAGAAGAGTGTTCCTGAAGCCACTCTGTAGCAATTCTGGACGCGTGGGGTGTCGCATTGTCGTGCTGGAATTGCCCAAGTCAGTCGGAATGCATAATGGACATGAAAGGATGTTTACTTACGTGTCACCTGTCAGAGTCGTATCTAGACGTATCAGGGGTCCCACATCACTCCAACCTACACAAGCTCCACGTCAGTACAGAGCCACCACCATCTTATACAGTCCGCTGCTGACATACAGGGTCCATGGATTCATGAGGTTGTCTCCATACCCGTACACTTCCATCCGCTCAATACAATTGGAAACGAAACCCATTCTACCAGGCAACGTGTTTCCAGTCATCAACAGTTCAATGTCGGTGTTGACGGACCCAGGTGAGGCGTGCAGTCATCAAGGGTACACGAGTCGGCCTTCGGCTCCGAAAGCCTGTATCGATGATGTTTCGTTGAATGGTTCGCACGCTGACACTTATCCGTCATTGAAATCTACGGCAATTTGCAGAAGGGTTGCACTTCTGTCACGTTGAACGATTCCTTTCAGTCGTCATCTTGCAGGATCTTTCTCCGGTTGCAGCGACGTCGGAGATTTGATGTTTTACCGGACTCCTGATATTCATGTCACACTCGTGAAATGGTCGTACGGGAAAATCCCCATTTCCTCGCTACGTCGGAAAGGCTGTGTGGCATCGCTCGTGCGCCGACTACAATGCCACGTTCAAATTCACTTAAATCTGTCATTGTAGCAGCAGTAACCGACCTAATAACTGCTCCAGACACCTGTCTTCTTATATATAGGTGTTGCGGTGTGTGTGTGTGTGTGTGTGTGTGTGTGTGTGTGTGTGTGTGTGTGTGTGTGTGTGTGTGTGTGTGTGTGTGCGTGTGCGTGTGTGTGTGTTGACGTTACGAGAAGTTCAAAAGGCGAATATCAATTTGCCAAGGCACTCCGATGCGACTCTCAAATATTCTCGAGAAAGTCGACTTTAAAATTTCTTCAGGATCGTTAATACGCTAAAGTACGGGTGGGTTACCGACTGCCCGGAGATCCGATCCGGTTTTGGACGTGCCAACGGCCTTGCCTCAGTAGTAACGCTGGTTCCCTTCAGATCACCGAAGTTAGGCGCTGTCAGTCTCGGCTAGCACTTGGATGGGTGACCGTTGAGGCCTGCCAAGCGCTGTTGACAAGCGGGTGCACCCAGCATTTGAGATGCCAATCGAGGAACTACTTGATGGGGAGAGGTAGCGGCCTCGGTGACGAGAATGGACAACAGCTATGACAGTGGTATGCTGACCATATGACACTCCATATCCGTATCCGGTGACGCCTTCGGTCGAGGATGACACTGCGGTCGGTCGGTCCCGTAGGGCCTTCCGAGGCCTCATAGGACGGAATTGTGGATGTAATGGAACACTGAAACCGTTGAAACTGAAGGTAATTCATAATAAAGTGTCTGCAGCCAGTTGCTTTTGTAGGCGTTTATTTTTCCATGACATTTCAGGACGCCTGGGTACCAGGCTTCAGGTGTTTACATTTATTTACTCATCGTGATAGCTAATTCTTTACTAACAGAGTTACAGAATTGTGCAAAGGAAGATTTTAAGATAGCTGTTCTAGAATGTCGTAAGTAAAGGTACAAAGTTGAAGATGCGTAAATAATTACAAGCATTTGAAGACAGGGTGAACGCAAAATGAATGTACTTTCAAAACATGTGTTTGACGCATAATTTTCTAGCATGACTTATCGGGAAAGGGATGCCTTTGATGTAGGTGCGTTACCCCATAAGCATTTATATCATGTACTCTACAGTTTGGACTTTAGGTGCTACGAGCGCTGCTGTAGTTCCAAGCGTCGAAATGGCCCGCTGCCTTAAGTGAGAACGTGAATCAGACCCAAGGGTCACCAAAGGCTGTCCGTGTCTGTAAAGTCGCACTGAATTTTTTCTTTGGGTTTCGTGGCTCTGTGGTAGACAGTTCATCTGCCACATGGTTGATCCGAGTTCGATACTCAACTTCGCTAAAGTTTTAAACAAAGGTACATGTTCTATGAGTATTGCCATAAAGTAAAAAAAATTAATTTGTGAAGTAGGTTTTTAATTGAAACTATCTTTATTAATAATATTTTATAAAAATTGGTAATTAAGGACTTATATTAACAATGGTGACTGGATTTTTGCATGAAATATGTTGTTAGAAAGTGGAAGATGTGCATATTTAATGAAAAAGACTCCTGATAGTGTTAATTAGCATATGTATGATTAATTTTATATTTAAATTAAGTAGGTATTCGAACCGAACCTAAGGACAAACAAAAGAAAAAGAAATAATGTCCGAAATGAGACCTGAACTACTGTTTACCAGTCTTGAGCTCTACTGATTTTTATTTTTGCCTTTATGTGTTTTGCACTTCACGTAGATGCTCATAGAAAATGCATCTTTGTTTCAAAGTTTTTATCGACCTGGAATAGGACAGAAGCCGGCCATGTGGTAGACGACAATTCTATCGCAAAGTTACACAACCTGTCGCAAAATCGTCGTTCTTAGGGTATTAAAGACATTGGGGAAACGTCAAAGTCGAATTTCTCCAAAATTTTTGAGGCATCATCGAACTGCTTTGAGAAACTGGTATTCGTGTTCTCAGCTTCATGTGCCATCGAAATTAAAAACCACAAAAATCCGAGTGTCGTGTGATCACATTGTTAGACCATGTGCGCACTGACCTTATACGGCCAGAAAGGCTATCGACATGGGAAGTTGCCTTTCGAATTATTGTACACCACAGTGAAGTTATAACAACAAATAACCACTATACGAAAAATAGCCGCCGTCCACGATGAACACCTCCAGCAGACTGCTGCAACCTAACAGCTATGTTTCAAAAGTTCCCAGAAGAGAGTTGCACGCTGCCTTTTTGGAGGCTTCTTCTCCTTGCTATTTTGTGGTTATGTTAATAAGGATACTGGAGTGGTATGTTTGGATACGCAGCCTTGAGATCGGTATGCTGCGGTGGTGCGATGCTACAAACGTCTCTATGGCCTCTTTTGTCGGCAGAAGAAGGTCTGTGACTCTTATTAGGTCAAGAGACGCCGTGGCACCATCATTCCACCGTTGGGTAGTAAGATTTGTTTCAGTTTACAGTATTGTGTCAGTCTGGACAGTGTTCTTGACGCATAAGGTTGACCAGTCATGAAGACACTGCTTCATCCCAGTACCAACTTATTGTTTAAAAATGTCTATCTTGTATGCAAAAAGAGGGAGAGGAGGGGAGTTACAGGTGTCTTCCTGTGCTTTTTCGTTAACTTAGCAACAGTTCATGCATGTCACATTGGCAACAGCTTGCTGAGTAGCACGCTAGCTGTTTAAGAGAATTAAGTTCCCAAATGTGGTAGCATGATCCATATTCTGTGCAACACGTTTTTTGCTTACTTTGCCACCCAATTTGTATTGCTTAGCTTGGTTATAATTTATGGGTTCTTGTTGCAACGTTAACTTCGAGTTGGCCAGCTTTCAAGATAAGCAGATCTTGTTGTCCTTACTCTATACAGTCTTACACAATTTTTGGCACCTTCGTACCATGTTATCCTTATTTTGTAATTTGATCTGAGTTGTGTAGAACATTGACCTTTGTTCATGTCACCGTGATTAATGTTAATCATCACAGCAAATAAATAACTGTTAATCTCACTCTTGTCAATCATCAGAGCAAATAAATCAATGTTAATGTCACTGTTGCCTTATATTTCAAGATCCTTTAACTTGTCACCCAACTTGTCCAGCACAGGCGACCCATTAAAAAAATAAATATATATCCTATTGTACAGCCGACTCGTTCGCGTCACTGTGTTCTCACTGTGTACAGTTGTCAACAACAAATATAATGTACTTATTATTTGGTGAAAGTGACGAGGAATGCATTCGCTCAGTACGATTTGGTTTTACTTGTTATCTTGTGACAGTAACAAGCTTTGCACTCGCTCATCTTGTATTACTAAAAATTACTAATAGGCTAGTAATTTCAGTAGAATTATTCCATTACCACGTCAGACAGAATTTGAATTAAA
Organism: Schistocerca nitens; assembly: GCF_023898315.1. Classification (NCBI taxonomy): domain Eukaryota; kingdom Metazoa; phylum Arthropoda; class Insecta; order Orthoptera; family Acrididae; genus Schistocerca; species Schistocerca nitens. Next base: position 510,851,255 of record NC_064617.1, read on the forward strand.
ACGACACCACGGTCAACATTTTCGTTCTAGTGTGGTTCACCCTTAGATATTTTATTTGGTACCATGATAAAATCTCCTCTTTAACAGGAGAAATTTCATACAAAAATTACTAGTGCATACAAACATGTCGTTTACAGCGACAGAGAATTTTTATGCTAAGCTTATTTTAATAAACACGAAAATTTTCCTGAAATAGGTCATACGACGTTCTGCTTCCACACCTCACTCCATGGCCCATGCTTTTCTTATTAAACTGAAGGAAAACAATGCACACGCGCGCACACACACACACACACACACACACACACACACAGAGAGAGAGAGAGAGAGGGCGGGGGTGGAGGGGGGTGGGAGAGGTGTTCGGTGAAAGAGTCAAACAGATTCTGCGCCAACAGGTTGGTTCAAAATGGTTCAAATGGCTCTGAGCACTATGGGACTCAACTGCTGAGGTCATTAGTCCCCTAGAACTTACAACTAGTTAAACCTAACTAACCTAAGGACATCACAAACATCCATGCCCGAGGCAGGATTCGAACCTGCGACCGTAGCGGTCTTGCGGTTCCAGACTGCAGCGCCTTTAACCGCACGGCCACTTCGGCCGCCGCCAACAGGTTGGCTCTGAATATAAAGGGGATGGTGAGATATGCACATTGATCTTTGCCTACGGTGCTTCGGGGTTAATCCTCACTGAAATCCCGGAAACCTTACACTAGAGTCGCGTTCTAAACACATTTCCTGGGAGTTCGTGTTGACGAGGTTTCCACTTGTTCCGGCAGTCGCAGCGCGCTTGCGAGCCCCTTCCGCGCAGCGCCACAGGAGTGGGGAAGGGCAGGTGCGGTCCTGTTTTACGGGCAGCCCTTTTAATTAAGTGCATCTCTCGGGGCGCAATTTACGCCACATAACACGGACCAGTCACGCACGGAAGCCATGTTGCGTGTACCGCGGCGGCGCTGGCCGTCGCATGACAGATGACTGGCGACCGTCTGCAGTACACGCCCCTGTGCGGTTGGCAGCTGAATAGTTACAGGTCCATAGTAGTAGTCGCGGCACAGGTAATTTGTTTCCTATGTTAGTGGCAAGTGCAAGGCTGTCAGTCTGCACGAATGTGATGTCTGTTTAGGTACATGCGGAGAACATGGCGTCTCTCTAACAACGGAACGCTGTAGAACATGAACGGACACTAACGGCTCATCTATTAATATGTTGTAAGTGGTATGGCGTTAAATCAACAGTTTCCTAATAATATCACCACTAATGTTGCAATCTTAGTAGGTGAATTCGTACAAAATTTTCATAGATTTTTCATCCATAGCTTCTCAGATTATTTGTCACCCTCTTTCTCAGATGCGGTCTGACAGGACGCCATATTTAAATAGTCATAAGAATTTCAGTCAGCAATTTCAGTGAAACACTTCAGGTTGCATCAATACCACACAAATAATGTATCAAAATAAAATTTAAAGTTTATTTTTACGAAAAATACATTTACACAGAGATCTGCCAAAATGAACATAATATTACATGTTAATGCTAATGCTATAAAAACTCAAATTACCTGCGCTCTAAATTTCAGTGAAAAGAGCGCCTCCTTTCCTCCAGAGACTCACACCCGAGTTCCTGAAGCATTTCCGTAACACTCGCGTGATGATCAAACCTACCAGTAACAAATCCAGTAGCCCGCCTCTGAATTGCTTCTATGTGCTCCCTCCAAAATGCTCGAGCACTACACAAGAACAGGTCGTATTAGTGTTTTATAAGCGGTCTCCTTTACAGATGAACCACATCTTCCCAAAATTCTACCAATGAACCGAAGACGACTATCCGCCTTCCCCACAACTGCCATTACATGCTTGTCCCACTTCATATAGCTCTGCAATGTTACGCCCCAATATTTAATCGACGTGACTGTCAAGCGCTACACTACTAATGGAGTATTCAAATATTACGGGATTCTTTTTCCTATTCATCTGCATTTATTTACATTTATCTATATTTAGAGTTAGCTGCCATTCTTTACACCAATCACAAATCCTGTCCAAGTCATCTTGTATCCTCCTACAGCCACTCAACGACGACACCTTCCCGTACACCATAGCATCATCAGAAAACAGCCGCACATTGCTATGCAACCTATCCAAAAGATCATTTATGTAGATAAAAAACAACAGCGGACCTACCACACTTCCCTGGGGCACTCCAGATGATACCCTCACCTCCGATGAACACTAGCCATCGAGGACAACGCACTGGGTTCTATTACTTAATAAGTCTTCGAGCCACTCACATATTTGGGAGCCAATCCCATATGCTCGTACCTTAATTAGGAGTCTGCAGTGCGGAACCGAGTCAAACGCTTTCCGGAAGTCAAGGAATATGGCATCCGTCTGGTACCCTTCATCCATGGTTCGCAAGATATCATGTGGGAAAAGGGCGAGTTGCGTTTCGCAGGAGCGATGCTTTCTAAAGCCGTGCTGATGCATGGACAGCAGCTTCTCTGTATCAAGGAAATTCATTATATTCGAACTGAGAATATGTTCGAGAATCCTGCAACAAACCGATGTTAAGGATATTGGTCTGTAATTTTGAGGATCCATCCTTCTACCCTTCTTATATACAGGCACCACATGCGCTTTTTCCAGTCACTCGGGATTTTACGTTGGGCAAGAGATTCGCGATAAATGCAAGCTAAGTAAGGAGCCAATGCATTAGAGTACTCTCTGTAAAACCGAATTGGAATCCCATCAGGACTGGCGATTTATTTATTTTCAACCCATTCAGCTGCTTCACAACCCCAGGGGATGTCTATCACTATGTCCTCCATACTGGAATCTGTACGAGACTCAAACGGCGGTATGTTTGTACCATCCTCCTGCGTGAAATATTTCTCAAATGCTAAATTTAAAATTTCAGTTTTCGTTTTGCTGTCTTCCGTTGCCAGGCCAGACTGATCAGTGAGTGACCGGATGGAAGCCTTCGACTCTTTTTCTATTACTTTATGTATTTAATAATGTGTGTTAGAGCGTGTTTATGGTCCAGCCGTAGGAATATTTATTTCATTTCAGATATTTAAATGTAAATCCAGTATTTGGTATGTGCTTAAATATGTTTGTGAGTGTACGTTCGCTTGGAGACATGGAGGGAGCGCTCTAGCCAATCACAGCTCTCGTTAATGGGTCAAATGGCTCTGAGCACTATGGGACTTAACATCTGTGGTCATCAGTCCCCTAGAACTTAGAACTACTTAAACCTAACTAACCTAAGGACATCACACACACCCACGCCCGAGGCAGGATTCGAACCTGCGACCGTAGCAGTCGCGCGGTTCCGGACTGCGCGCCTAGAACCGCTAGACCACCGCGGCCGGCGCTCTCGTTAATGGTGACACTGTATGGAAGTAGGGGAGGAGGATCGTTTCGAGAGAGGACACAAGAGGTAGTTCGGGTGAAGAGTGCCAGGAGGACGGCACAGGACACGGAGAGGGCTGGACGTGACGGCGCGACGGACGCACAGTATGCGAAAGACTTGGGTGTGTGGAGCGGTCTGCGCGTGGTCGCGAGACATAGAAATACTTCGGGGTGTGGACTTGATAAATTTCTGAGGTTTCTACAGTGGAGACACAGTATGCGTTTAGAAGTGAATGTCTCGCGAGCTATGTTGTTCATAACTAATTACGTGCAGTAGGAATCTATAGTTTCCCTGTTATTAAACTTATATTTTATTTAATTGCTGGACCACCTACACCAATAAGTGTTCTGCAGAAATATGCCGCATTCTCAAAAGTACTTCTACTGTCGTACTCATCATTTAAAGTCGTTATGATAGTACCTGCAGATTTTATTTAATTGTAATCTTTTATTTATAAACGTCATTGTTACGTTCTAAATTCACAATTGCCGAGTGATAGGAACCTTCGATCATTCGATTCACGTGTATATTCATATTGTATACTGTAGACTCAGCAGTATTTGGCCTGTAACGCGGCAACTACGTATCCCAGCCCCTAGACAACGAAAAAAGCCAAAACATTTAATACCTCAACTCTGAGTCGGAGGGTGCGTAGCTGTTTGAGGGCCCGCATGCTCAATATGGAAATCTTGAGGTTCTGAGACTTGGTCGTTCAAAACGTTGACGACGTGTGTTGCTGCCGTCACGTCCCCATGCAGTCGAACACCGGGCCACTGTCAAATCCAAATGCGCCACAAATCTTAGTACTCAACGATTCGACCCACGGGTCAATGAAAGACCCAGACTGAGACACCTGTCAAAATCAGTCAGGAGCTAGTAACGCTGTCTGCTAGAACAGGCAGCATTTCCATGCTTTCAGTGTCACCACTCAACACCAGAGTTGTTCACGCACCTTCCACACTGAGGTGACAAAAGTCATGGGATAGAGAGATGCAGATATACAGAGGACGGTAGTATCGCGAGCACAAGATATAACACGCCAGTCCAATGGCAGAGCTGTCATTTGTACGCAGATGATTCAAGTGAAAAGATTTCCGACGTGATTATGGCCGCACTTCAGGAATTAATCGACTTTGAAAGCGGAATAGTGGTTGGAGCTAGAGTCATGGGACCTTCCATTTCGGAAATCGTTAGGAAATTAAGTATTGCGAGATCCACAGTGTCAAGAGTGTGCCGAGAATACCAAATTTCAGGCATTACCTGTCACCACGGACAACACAGTGGCTGACAACCTTCATTCAGCTGCCAACGGCCAAGAGCATCGGTGTTTGCTTAGAGTTGTCAGTGGTAACGGACAAATAAAACTGCTTGAAATAACCGTAGAAAGCAATGTATAATGTACGACGAAAGTTAGGAGAGTACTTCGAAATTTGGCATTAATGGGCTATGGCAGCAGACGACTGCTTTACCAACAGCACAGCATCGCCTGCAGAGCCTCTCCTGGGTTCGTGACCATATCGGTTGGAGTCTTGACGACTGGAAAACCATGGCCTAGTCAGATGATTCCGGGTTTTAGTTGGTAAGAGCTGATTGTACGTATAGAGTGTGGTTCAAACCGCACGACGCCATGGACCAAGTTGTCAACAAGGCCCTGTGCAGGCTAGTGGTAGTTCCATAATGGTGTAGGCTCTGTTTACATGGAACGTATTGGGTTCTCTGATCCAACTGAACCGACGAATGACTGGAAATGGTTATGTTCGGCTACTTGGAGATCATTTTCAGACATTAATGAACTTCATGTTCCCTAACAACGATGGGATTTTTATAGACGACAATGCTCCATGTCACTGGACCAAGATGGTTCTCGATTGGTTTGAAGAACATTCTGGACGATTCATGCGAATAATTTCGCCATCCACACCGCCCGACATGAATCCCATCGAACATTTATGGGACATAATTGAGAGATCAGTTCGAGTACAAAAATTTTCACACGAACCTTTTTCGGGATAGAGGCATCGTGGCTCAATATTTCTGCAGGGGACATCCAATGACTTGTTGAGTCGATGCCACTATGAGTTGCTGCACTACGATGGCCTAAAGGAAGTCCGACACGATATCAGGATGTATCCCATGGCTTTTGTCACCTCAGTGTACATCTTATCAGTCCCTGTAACGACACTAAACAAGAACAGCGCTAATTCACTCTGATGGCTGTTCTACGTGTCGCAGAGAATTGAAAGTCTCGTCATTTACATACTCGCCAATGGTGGTTACGTGTACGATGTTACATTGACATCCGACGATGTCTTCTGCCTGCATCACTTTTTTTGTCAGGCAGTTACATTTTGTTTTCAGACGTAATCCATTTGACACATTTTCTTCATGATTATATAATAATACCTTCAGCTGCTGAAGGGCGTTGATATATATCAACGGGGACAAGTGAAAATGTGTACCCCGCGCGGGACTCGAACCCAGGGTCTCCTGCTTACATGGGAGACGCTCTATCCATCTGAGCCACTGACGGCATGTCCGAAATAACAGACACCATGTCCATATAAGTATATAGTTCTGGCAATACCGACCATGAACTTCATCTTCTGTGTAGATGCACACGTACACTACTGGCCATTAAAATTGCTACACAAAGAAATATTCATTGGACAAATAAATTATACTAGAACTGACATGTGATTACATTTTCACGCAATTTGGGTGCATAGGTCCTGAGAAATCAGTACCCAGAACAACCACCTCTGGCCGTAATAACGGCCTTGGTACGCCTGGGCATTGAGTCAAACAGCGCTTGGATGGCGTGTACAAGTACAGCTGCCCATGCAGCTTCAACACGATACCACGGTTCATCAAGGGTAGTGATCGGCGTATTGTGACGAGCCAGTTGATCGGCCACCATTGAACAGACGTTTTCAGTTGGTGAGAGATCGGGAGAATGTGCTGGCCAGGGCAGCAGTCTAACATTTTCGGTATCCAGAAAGGCCCGTACAGGACCTGCAACATGCGGTCGTGCATTATCCTGCTGAAATGTAGGGTTTCGCTGGGAACAAATGAAGGGTAGAGCCACGGGTCGTAACACATCTGAAATGTAACGTCCACTGTTCAAAGTGCCGTCAGTGCGAACAAGAGGTGACCGAGACGTGTAACCAATGGCACCCCATACCATCACGCCGGATGCTACACCAGTATGGCGATGACGAATACACTCTTCCAATGTGCGTTCAGCGCAATGTCGCCAAATACGGATGCGACCATCATGATGCTGTAAACAGAACCTGGATTCATCCGGAAAAATGACGTTTTGGCATTCCTGCACCCAGGGTCGTCGTTGAGTACACCATGCAGGCGCTCGTGTCTGTGATGCAGCGTCAAGGGTAACCGCAGCCATGGTCTCCAAGCTGATAGTCCATGCTGCTGCAAACTTCGTCGAACTGTTCGTGCAGATCGTTGTTGTCTTGCAAACGTCCGCATCTGTTGACTCAGGGATCGAGACGTGGCTGCACGATCCGTTACAGCAATGCGGATAAGATGCCTGTCATCTGGACTGCTAGTGATACGAGGCCGTTGGGATCCAGCACGGCGTTCCGTATTACCCTCCTGAACCCACCGATTCCATATTCTGCTAACGGTCATTGGGCCTCCACCAACGCGAGCAGCAATGTCGCGCTCCGATTAACCGCAATCGCGATAGGCTACAATCCGACCTTTTATAAAGTCGGAAACGTGATGGTACTTTTTTCTCATCCTTACACGAGGCATCACAACAACTTTTCACCAGGCAATGCCGGTCAACTGCTGTTTGTGTATGAGAAATCGATTGGAAACTTTCCTCATGTCAGCACGTTGTAGGCGTCGCCACCGGCGCCAGCCTTGTGTGAATGCTCTGAAAAGCTTATCGTTTGCATACCACAGCATCTTCTTCCTGTCGGTTAAATTTCGCGTCTGTAGAACGTCATCTTTGTGGTTTAGCAATTTTAATGGCCAGTAGTGTATTTCCCGAACTCTTACGGGACTTGGAAAGAATGTCTTCCACGAGTAATTTGTGTGTTGAGATGGGACAGTACGATTGTAGTGTGTGGACATACAAGGTGAGAATGCGGGTCTCGCGGGAGGCGTGCGCAAGATAGTCCCTGTAGTCGAGCTATCCTCTGTGTCCTCGGTACCTCAGATGGATAGAATGTCTGCCACGTAGGCCGTAGACCCCGGGTTCGTGTCCCGGTCCGTGCACACATTTTCATCTGTCTCCGTTGATTTATATCAACCCCCTTCAGCAGCTGATGGTGTTAGTATATAACTCTAATTTTATTCTAGACAGCTGCAGGTCATCAAATGACTTGTACTACTCTCCGAAAACCAGATCATAATTGTATGCATGGACACGCCGAAAGAAGAAACTGACAACATGCCGACATTCGTACAGTATTCAAAAATAACGACCCCCCTTTTGGCTCGGTTCACTGACAGCTTTTGGTGTATTCCGCGACCGAAGAACTACATTTAAACGAAGCAGCTAGGATGATTCCGTGATGATGTTACAAACTTACTATGACCATGGGAAAGGATAAATGTATCTGTTTGAGGTAAGGGTCCCTGGTTCGGAAACCAACGAGTTGAAAGTCCCAAGCTAATATCGTTCTGATACCTTTGACAGTGGTTTAGATGTTCCGCTACAGCTGTTGATAAGAATGTGCCGTTACGGAGAAAAATAAGAAACAACGTCTAGTGAACATGGACTCTAAAATGTATACCTTAAGAGCTACGAGCATTTATTCAACAGAGGCGATGTGTTTCACGGTATTCACTGTAGTGAATATGAGTATGTGCTCATAGCTCCTCAGGTATGCTCTTTAGAGCCGATGTTTACTGGAACTTTGACACTTCGCTAGTTGTGACCTATACAAGAGGTTTTTCTCTGCTTTCTTTCTTGCTTTGTTTCTGTTTTCGTAGTTGTACATGAATTTCTGCTGATATAGCATAGTGTTTATTTTGATCTTTAATGTAATGAGTAACTGTTCGTTGAAAACAAAAAATATGCAACTGTATTATTTCCCTTTCGGAAATAAGTAATTACATTTTCTTGTCTATTGAAGATGAAAAATATTTTGGTTCTTCGTTTATCATTTATTGCATTAATTTTGTCGGCCCCTGGTAGCTGAGTGGCCAGCGCGACAGAATGTCAGTCCTAAGAGCGAGGGTTCGATTCCTGGCTGGGTTGGAGACTTTCTCCGCTGAGGGACTGGGTGTTGTGTTGTCCTAATCATCATCATTCCATCCCCATCGACGTTCAAGTCGCCGAAGTCTCGTTATATCGAAAGACTCGCACCCGGCGACCGGTCTACCCGACGGGAGGCCCTAGTCACACGACTTTTACACTTGCATTAATTTTGAATGAAATGACTTCGTTAAGTTAAATATGTACTGACATATTGTACAAGCAGAGCGAGAGCGATCAGAATATCGATGTGAGAGTCTAACAGTGTGAGTAGAGCGTGTGTTGCATGCATGTTTGTACCTGTTTAAAAAGTGGGCTGACTATGTCGTGTCGTGAAACAGTAGGTGCGAACGAAACTGACTAACGACGAGATACATTTCTGCTCCTTCCTATAATGGAATGTAAAAACGATTAAAATTGACAGAGAAGTTGGACTGCGTAAAACGGCTTAACTATTGTGTTACGTAATTACGACAGTATAGCTATGGACAGACGACACTGTAGTTACGGTGTTCTGCAGGGAATTGTGTTCGCCGTGATTGAAGCATGTGCATTTTAAACACTTTATAATTTCAATGCATATTCGCGCCTTCGCTGACTACCATGTGCATGAACAGTTAATGGTGCCACACGCAAACAGAAATTATTTATTATGAGTGTGCATCAGTGGTGAGTTAGCGGCGGCGTTATTCGCAAGGTAAACGAACAGACTGTAATTCAGCGATCCAAATGAATTTAAAACCCTCTACTGAACTGTGTTACTTCAGCGTGGTGCATGAGAGACACAACAAATCGCTCGCACAAAGCTGAATGTTGGCAGCAACTGTAAAAACGTCGAACTATCCAGTGGCCTATAATACGCCATTGATGAAGTCGTCGCCGAGTGGAAAGTAGAACTTCCACATGAGATTATTCATCTGCAGCACCGTAATTTCTGTGAGTAGTTTAATGTGCAGTTATTAAGGCATTGTATTTGTTCGAATTGTGGTGTCCACCATTAAGATGAATTCTACAGTCAACGACAGCAGAGTTGCTTATAACCGATTGACGCAATGTACGCAGATGGAATAAAACATGATACCAAGTGTCAGACTGAGCAATGTATGTTCACTTGGAAGTAAATGTCCTATTGCCACATCATCATAACCACATACGCCTGCAGCTGTACCATACTTTAACTGTGTATGAAGAGAGTAATGTTAAGGAAAACGGTCAAACTTTTGTCAGTAGAAATCAGTGTTTTTTTTCAGACTGCATCAGATCTGCAACGAACAGCATTGACTAAGTGTTTTATAGTAGATTGGTGAAAATTTTGTGGTAGGGCTGAGTCACGATCAGTACCAATGACTTGATTCGTAACTGAACTAGATAACGTAGCAGGTTAAGTCTTTATTTTGTTGGCTGTGTGTAGCTAGATCACTCCACACTGTTAGAGGAATCAGAACGATTTTCGGTTGTTTACTTTTAACTATTTCGTTTTGAGCCAGGGAGCATTATCTCAAATTGATACATTTATCCGTCTCCATCACCCTAGAAAGTTTGCAACGTCTTCATGGAACCAGACTGTATCTACGTACATTTACAGGCACCGGCGTCTATAACTTTGACGCTAAGTATCATCGTTGGATGACGTTTATGGACCTGAGTTCTTATTAAAATATTATGTACTCTCTCCTCTACACGAGAAAGAGAAGTTTGTAATGTGAATTTCGGAACACTCTCTACAAGATGAGCATTTTACATAGCGATGTGTAGCGAATTTTTGTTTGTGAGCCACACAAAATAAGTGACAGGTCGTCAAGTACTGGTTTGGGAGTAAAATGGATGAAAACTTGTCAGTTTATGTCAGTATGATATATACGTTGAATGATTTTCTGTGAACACCAAATAGCCGCCCTGTATTATCGTATCAGATGGATAACATAATAGAGAAAGCAATATAGTGAAATATTGTGCTTGTGTTGATTGGATGAATATGGAACGAGGTAAGAGAAGCTTTGGGAGCCATTGCCAAATGCATCAGTCAAGCAGCCTGGGTGATTCTGTCTCTTGACTTCTGAATGATGTCAGTCGTATTTTCAGCTTTAAATTCGGAAGAAATGGCTCTGAGCACTATGGGACTTAACATCTGAGGTCATCAGTCCCCTATAACTTAGAACTACTTAAACCTAACTAACCTAAGGACATCACCCACATCCATGCCCGAGGCAAAATTCGAACCTGCGACCGTAGCAGTCGCGCGGTTCCGGACTACAGCGCCTAGAACCGCGTGGCCATCGCGGTCGGCCTAAATTCGTAAGACACTACAGAGATAATGCTCTTTAAAGTAAGGTGATTTTTTTCTGAACTTTAGATCGAACACTGTATGCCTCTATCTCTGCTACCCTGCCTGCCAGATTTTGATTGCTATTTCTTGTAGCAGCAAAATATTCTTGCTTACATCTTTACAATAGAGCGATTTCGTTTCTCCGCCATTTGACGAATGCCGATGCTGGTAAGTGTTTCAAATCCTGTACTGTAGTAGGCTAATACTTCTTACCGGTCTTTTGGCCATAATGTCGGCCAACAAATTGTGAATGTCATGTCAGAGCTACAGCCTGATTGTCATGTTATGTACAGATTAGAGTGTGACATGCATAAGGGTGATGCTGTCAAGACATGTCATGCATAGTTATTTAACTGAGTTTACGTTTCTTGAAAGAATAATGTGAAATGGGCAACATAAATGAAATTCTGAGAAAAACAGGATTAAACTGTAGGGGAAAATGGGAAATGTACAGTAGGTACAAGAACCAAGAGGGAACAATAAGATTTGATGACCAGGAACGAAGTCTTCAGATTCAAAAGGGTGTAACACAGGGATGCAAACTTTCACACCTGCTGTTCAACATGTACACTGAAGAAGCAATGAAGAAAATAAGAAGAAAGGTTCAAGAGTGGAACAAAATTCAGGGTGAAAGTATGTCAATCAAGAATCACTGATGAGTGCTACCGTCAGTGAAAGTACAGAAGAATCTGTTGGTTGAAATCAACAGTTTAATTAGTACAGAATATGAATTGATAGTAAAATGGGAAAAGACGAAAGTGATGAAAAGCGGTAGATGTGAGCGTAGTGAGAAACTTAACATCAAAACTGGTGACCATGAATTGGACGAAGTTAAGAAATTCTGCTACCTTGGAAGCAAAATAACCCATATCGGACGAAGCAAGGAGGACATAAAAAGCAAACTAGCACAGGTGAAGAGGCCACTCCTGGCCAAGAGAAGTCTATTGGTATCAAACAAAGGACTTAATTTGAGGGAGAAATTCCTGACAATGTAAGTTTGGGGCATAGCGTTGTTTTGTAGCGAATATCGGACGGTGGGAAAACCGGACCAGAAGAGAATCGAAGCATATAAGACGTAGTGCTACCGATGAATGTTGAAAATTAGGATAACTGATACGGAATGAGGAGGTTCACTGTAGAATCGGTGAAGAAAGTAACATGTGAATACTTTTTTTCAGTTCCAACATTTTGTTGATGGGGAATCAGCAACTCAAATTTCATAAACTGTTTATTAACGAATCTGTCAACAGTTGCTGTCTTTATATTAGCCAACTACTTTCAAATCTCACAGGTTCATTTTCGAACCTGGTGTACCCAATCTTAATAATTAACTCTACAAATGGTTCAAATAGCTCTGAGCACTATATGACTCAACTGCTGAGGTCATAATTCCCCTAGAACTTAGAACTACTTCAACCTAACTAACCTAAGGATAACACACACATCCATGCCCGAGGCAGGATTCGAACCTGCGACCGTAGCGGTCGCGCGGTTCCAGACTGTAGCGCCAAAACCAATCGGCCACCAGCGGCCGGCAATTAACTCTACAAATATGTAGTGCATAAGTGCGCTACATTCACGCAAAATGTAATCATCAACATCTTGTGTTTTGTGATTTTTCCGTTGCAGACAGCCGACGTATAAACAACTGCCTTCGAGATGCTGGTAAGAATTTCACTTCCGCCGCCTTGCGTGGAGCTTGGGTCGCGGCTTTAATAACGGTCCCGCGAGCAGAGGGCTGACCACCACTTTTTGTCTCATACCCCGCCATATTGCTTCGTGGAGTGACGCTGGGTGCCATCAGGGGCCCATCTAAAACTAGATAGTTCCACAGAGCAGCACAGCTGCTGGCGATTTTGATCGTCCTTTGGCGGTTCTTTCTTTTTCCCTCAAACTGAATAATCTATTTGTATTTATTTCTGGGATATGAAGTAAATACACTGCAATTACTATCAACATTACATGTCACTTAAGTCTGCAGTAGTACTGGTAAAACTATAGCACTTCTGCAGTCAGGTTTCATAAAAATCTATAACCGAAGTCCTTTAGTGATTTTCATTGAGTAATTAGCATTCCACTCAGCTTTCTGATGTGCAGATACTCGGAAGTGAGACGTAATAGCCGGGTGTCATATCTACCTACTGAAGCGCAATACGGTACACCAGCCAATTTCGAAATCGTAATTGGTGATGCTAGGCAAAGGATAATGCGCTGAACTCGGGTGTGGGAGACACAGGCTTCGAATTCCAGTACAGTCACGATTTCAGAGAATCATTAAGTAACAATGCAATGGAATTTTCCTGGCCAATTATGGATGGACTTCTTTTTTGACGAACTGAATGATTTTTCTGTCTGTAATGCTTTCTTTCATTACTGTGGCGATTTTCTTGTATTCGTGCATTCATTACAAAAAATAAAAATTATTCTTATAAAATAACGGAAGGAAACTAACGAAATACACTCCTGGAAATTGAAATAAGAACACCGTGAATTCATTGTCCCAGGAAGGGGAAACTTTATTGACACATTCCTGGGGTCAGATACATCACATGATCACACTGACAGAACCACAGGCACATAGACACAGGCAACAGAGCATGCACAATGTCGGCACTAGTACAGTGTATATCCACCTTTCGCAGCAATGCACGCTGCTATTCTCCCATGGAGACGATCGTAGAGATGCTGGATGTAGTCCTGTGGAACGGCTTGCCATGCCGTTTCCACCTGGCACCTCAGTTGGACCAGCGTTCGTGCTGGACGTGCAGACCGCGTGAGACGACGCTTCATCCAGTCCCAAACATGCTCAATGGGGGACAGATCCGGAGATCTTGCTGGCCAGGGCAGTTGACTTACACCTTCTAGAGCACGTTGGGTGGCACGGGATACATGCGGACGTGCATTGTCCTGTTGGAACAGCAAGTTCCCTTGCCGGTCTAGGAATGGTAGAACGATGGGTTCGATGACGGTTTGGATGTACCGTGCACTATTCAGTGTCCCCTCGACGATCACCAGTGGTGTACGGCCAGTGTAGGAGATCGCTCCCCACACCATGATGCTGGGTGTTGGCCCTGTGTGCCTCGGTCGTATGCAGTCCTGATTGTGGCACTCACCTGCACGGAGCCAAACACGCATACGACCATCATTGGCACCAAGGCAGAAGCGACTCTCATCGCTGAAGACGACACGTCTCCATTCGTCCCTCCATTCACGCCTGTCGCGACACCACTGGAGACGGGCTGCACGATGTTGGGGCGTGAGCGGAAGACGGCCTAACGGTGTGCGGGACCGTAGCCCAGCTTCATGGAGACAGTTGCGAATGGTCCTCGCCGATACCCCAGGAGCAACAGTGTCCCTAATTTGCTGGGAAGTGGCGGTGCGGTCCCCTACGGCACTGCGTAGGATCCTACGGTCTTGGTGTGCATCCGTGCGTCGCTGCGGTCCGGTCCCAGGTCGACGGGCAAGTGCACCTTCCGCCGACCACTGGCGACAACATCGATGTACTGTGGAGACCTCACGCCCCACGTGTTGAGCAATTCGGCGGTACGTCCACCCGGCCTCCCGCATGCCCACTATACGCCCTCGCTCAAAGTCCGTCAACTGCACATACGGTTCACGTCCACGCTGTCGCGGCATGCTACCAGTGTTAAAGACTGCGATGGAGCTCCGTATGCCACGGCAAACTGGCTGACACTGACGGCGGCGGTGCACAAATGCTGCGCAGCTAGCGCCATTCGACGGCCAACACCGCGGTTCCTGGTGTGTCCGCTGTGCCGTGCGTGTGATCATTGCTTGTACAGCCCTCTCGCAGTGTCCGGAGCAAGTATGGTGGGTCTGACACACCGGTATCAATGTGTTCTTTTTTCCATTTCCAGGAGTGTATATTAATAAAAATATTAGTTCCTTGGCATCTTGGTTAGAAAACCTAAGAATTTTCTCTGTTCTTGTTTGTAAAGCATTGTATAGGGAGTCCCACCTAACGTTGTCACCTCATATATATTCCGAAATGAAACAAAATGTGAAAAATAGAAATTACTCGAGATGCACAATGTCAGGAACTCACAAAATGGGCCGGAATGCACACTCCCTATGAGTAAACCAATATCACTTCCAAGACAAATTTAATTCTATCATTTCTTTAAAGATATATGTATGTTTTCCTACAGAAACGATAACACTCTGTGCGTTGCTGCAAATACTGTGCGCCTTTGTCACCCTTTAAGGTCCACGTATTTTAGAAGATGTGACGTTTAGAAAAATGAATAGAAGTCTGCGAGCACTATTTATGCCTTTAGTTTACGTTTCTGTAGAAAAAACATAGATGTGCCCTAAAGAATCTGAACTTTGTGTTGAAAGTAGTGTGTTTCATTTATGGATTATTCATTCCTACCCATTGTGCGAGGCCCTGACATCCATTATGAACTGCATTTTTCACATTTTTTTTTTCGTTCGGAAATGTATGAAGTGGAGGAAGTTTAGCCGGGACACCCTGCATATGTACACTACTGGCCATTAAACTTGCTAAACCACGAAGATGACGTGCTACAGACGCGAAATTTAACCGACAGGAAGAAGATGCTGTGATATGCAAATGATTAGCTTTTCAGAGTTTTCACACAAGGTTGGCGCCGGTGGCGACACCTACAACGTGATGAAATGAGGAAAGTTTCCAATCGATTTCTCATACACCAACAGCAGTTGACCGACATTGCCTGGTGAAACGTCGTTGTGATGCATCGTGTAAGGACGAAAAATGCGTACCATCACGTTTCCTACGTTGATAAAGGTCGGATTGTAGCCTATCGCGATTGCGGTTTATCGTATCGCGACATTTCTGCTCACGTTGGTCGAGATCCAATGACCGTTAGCAGAATATGGAATTGGTGGGTTCAGGAAGGTAATACGGAACGCCGTGCTGGATCCCAACGGCCTCGTATCACTAGTAGTCGAGATGACAGGCATCTTATCCGCATGGCTGTAACGGATCGTGCAGCCACGTCTCGATCCCTGAGTCAACAGATGGGGACGTTTGCAAGACAACAACGATCTGCACGAACAGTTCGACGAAGTTTGCAGCAGCATGGACTATCAGCTCGGAGACCATGGCTGCGGTTACCCTTGACGCTGCATCACAGACAGGAGCGCCTGCGATGGTGGGTGCACAAATGGGAAAACTTCACTTTTTCGGATGAATCCAGGTTCTGTTTACAGCATCATGATGGTCGCATCCGTGTTTGGCGACATCGCGCTGAACGCACATTGGAAGCATGTATTCGGCATCGCCATACTGGCGTATCACACAGCTTGATGGTATAGTGTGCCATTGGTTACACGTCTCGGTCACCTCTTGTTCGCAGTGACGTCACTTTGAACAGTGGACGTAACATTTCAGATGTGTTACGACCCGTGGCTCTACCCTTCATTCGATCCCTCCGAAACCCTACATTTCAGCAGGATAATGCACGACAGCATGTTGCAGGTCCTGCACCGGCCTTTCTGGATACCGAAAATGTTCGACTGCTGCCCTGGCCAGAACATTCTCCAGATCTCCTACCAAATGAGAACGTCTGGTCAATGGTGGCCGAGCAACTGGCTCGTCACAATACGCCAGTCACTTCTTTTGATGTACTGTGGTATCGTGTTGAAGCTGCATGGCAGCTGTACCTGTACACGCCATCCAAGCTCTGTTTGACTCAGTGCCCAGGCCTATCAAAAATGGTTGAAATGGCTCTGAGCACTATGGGACTTAACATCTATGGTCATCAGTCCCATAGAACTTAGAACTACTTAAACCTAACTAACCCAATGACATCACACAACACCCAGTCATCACGAGGCAGAGAACCAGGCCTATCAAGGCCCTTATACGGCCAGAGGTGGTTGGTTTGGGTACTTTCTCAGGATCTGTGCACCCAAATTGCGTGAAAATGTAATCACATGTCAGTTCTATTATAATATATTTGTCCAATGAATACCCGTTTATCATCTGCATTCATGCACCACGGCGGACAGAGCCATCACACCGACGTCATCTCAGACGCCGTCGCAATCTTTTCCACCGCGCGACCGTGGCGCGGGGCGCGGACGGCGGAGTTTCCCCTGAGCAGCCATAGTGTACGGATCTCCGTGCCGGCACGTTCACAGGAGCTCAGTGCGTCAGTTCACCTGATGATGGCGACATGTATGATTGCCGAAATATTGTGCCCGTTGGACACTGTAGACCGGCAGTACACCCGTGGATATTTTGATTATCAAATACGCCGGGAGAAACTCAAGAATCACATCATACAACTTTACGGGGAGGAGATGTACCGCAGCATGAAGAAATTTGAAAAGTTGCGCCACCGTAGATGTCGTTTGCTAAGTACTCTTGCCTTTCTAAAGAGATGTCGTTCCGAGAATGTTGTTCCAAATTTTGCTAAGGTTATGCATCACATCGATGCTGCAGCAGCTAAGAGAATCAAGAAACGAGCCAGCCTCGCATTGGTACGTGAGAGAGTGCAATTCACCCGCCGGAGCCTTGAGTTTATCTCACAGGAATTAGTCAAACTACATTTGCAACTGGCTAGTAATTTCACCTCTTTTTCCTGGGATTGGATTGATGGTGTCACCTGGGTTGCAGCTGATTCCGCCCATAAGAAGGCAATGGGACGTAAAACAGCTAAGTTCTCACGTCTCCTTGACAAACCATCACTGCAGGTTCCGGGCAAGACTGTCATCAGTTTGAGTGGCATGGTGTTGAGTGCTGATGCGGTCTCGGTTTCGCAGAAAGGTCTCAACTTCGCTTCCACCCCCAAGTTCACTCCGGTCGCAGAAATTGTTAGTGCTGTTGAACAGGTTGCAGCTCGACTTCCGCCTGAATCAGCTGAGGAAATACGTCGTGAAACTTGTCGTGCGTTGACGAAATCCAAGCTGATGAATTCAAATATCAGCAGTAAAGAGAGGGCGGCCATTCGTGATCTGAGGGAGCGCTCTGAAATTGTTGTCTTACCGGCTGACAAAGGCAATGCTACAGTTGTTGTCTCCCGTAAGGACTACTCTGATAAGATGCACAGCCTGCTAAATGACGATTCCTACCGGAAGATCAGCGTTGACCCTACAAAGAAGGTGGACAACAAGACGAGGTCGCTTCTCAAGGACGCAGATTTACCGGAGGGTGACGCTAAGAAATTGTTACCTCAAGGTCCGGTACCGCCTAGACTATATGGACTCCCGAAGGTTCACAAAGAGGGGGTACCATTACGCCCCATTGTCAGCAACATCAGGGCACCTACATATCTGTTGGCCAAATACCTGACGGGAATATTAAGTCCTTATGTGGGTAAATGTCCTCATCATATCCGTAATTCCGTGGATTTTGTTAAACGCCTTGATAGCTTCACGTTGGGTGAGCCAGATATCATGGTGAGTTTTGACGTCGTTTCCTTGTTCACGAGGGTACCCCAGCGAGAGTCACTAGAATTGATTAGTCAGAAGTTTGACGAGAAGACCACTGAACTTTTTAAGCATGTCTTGACTTCCACGTATTTTCTTTTTAATGGAGAATACTACGAACAAACGGAGGGAGTCGCCATGGGTAGCCTACTCTCACCGGTGGTAGAGAATTTGTACATGGAGAACTTCGAGGAGGAATCCCTGTCGTCATCCGAATGGAAACCTACTTGCTTTTTCCGTTACGTGGACGACACGTTCGTCATCTGGCCACATGGTATGGATAAACTCCTTGACTTCCTTACACATCTAAACTCCATACACCCCAACATCAAATTCACTATGGAGACTGAAACGGAGGGTAAACTACCTTTCCTTGACGTCTTGGTCAAGAGAAGGCCTGACGGCACCCTAGGTCATGATGTGTATCGGAAGACAACGCACACTGATCTGTATTTGCACGCAGACAGCTGCCACCACCCTTCACAGAGGAATGGGGCACTTAAAACTCTAGTACATAGGGCGCGCACTATCTCTGACGCAGAGAGTCTACCCCAGGAATTGGAACATCTGAGAACTGTATTTTGAAAAAAATGGGTACTCAGAGTGGCAGATTCAACGTGCTCTCCGCCCAACCACTACAGCACAACCTGTGGAGATGGATGAAATCACGAGGGAGGAGGTAGGCACTGCGTTTATCCCATATACAGGCGCACTCTCGGGGAAAATCGCCCGCATTTTGAAGAAACACCGGGTCGGAACTGTGTTTTGTCCTCCGAATAAAACTCGTGCACTGGTGGGGAGCGCCAAAGATGACCTCGGTTTGAGGAAGGCCGGCGTCTACCAGATTCCGTGTCAATGTGGCAAGTCGTATATTGGTCAGACGATGCGTACCATCGAGGATCGATGCCGTGAACACCAGAGGCACACTCGACTGATGTATCCGAACAAGTCGGCGGTCGCTGAACATTGTTTGTAGGAAAATCACGCTATGGAGTATGAACGCACGAGGATTCTGGTACAGACGTCGAGATACTGGGACAGCGTTGTTAGAGAGGCAATCGAAATTCGCACCAATGACGACCTCATAAACCGTGACTGTGGCTATAATCTTAGCAAGGCTTGGGAACCAGCGATTGGGTTAATCAGGAGTAGATCGAGCAAATGTATAGTTGTGACGACCACGGCGGACAGAGCCATCACACCGACGTCATCTCAGACGCCGTCGCAATCTGTTCCACCGCGCGACCGTGGCGCGGGTCGCGGACGGCGGAGTGAGCGCGCCGCGGGCGGAGGGTATTTAAATCGGCAGCCGCCGCGACCGAACCCAGTTCACCCTGAGCAGCCATAGTGTACGGATCTCCGTGCCGGCACGTTCACAGGAGCTCAGTCCGCCAGTTCACCTGATGATGGCGACATGTATGATCGCCGAAATATTGTGCCCGTTGGACACTGTAGACCGGCAGTACACCCGTGGATATTTTGATTATCAAATACGCCGGGAGAAACTCAAGAATCACAATATGATGATAAAGTAATTTTTTTGTATCACGTCTCTTTTGGTGGTACTTTTCCATTCATTTAAGCATAATAAAACGGTAGGAAACGTCGTGATTATGCCTGTGGTTCTGGTTTGAAACTGTAGAGGTCTTACTGCCTAAGGCCTAAGTCGTACCGGTCGAGAATTCGTTAATCGTACCGGTACGACACAGGCGTTGATTGAAATTGTTTCAGCTAATAAATATGGCAAGGAAGCGCATAGTAAGTGGAAGCAGGAGGATATGGACGAAGCTTTACTGAAACATAGGAATAATGACATTGGATTTAACGAAGAGTGTAGAAGATATGCCGTAGCCTATGCTGGGTTGTCGTTTGACGGGTTTCAATGCAATATCATAACTTTGAAGACATAGTGACATGACAGCAGACATGCAAGGTGGATTAGCACTACATATAATTAATTTAGAGTCTAGTTTCTTAGGGTAACTATTACTAAAGTACCTAAACTTGCCTACCAACAATTCCAGAAATAGCACCTAACGTTTCAATAACAAAGAAACGATATTGTATTACGGGTTTATGAAAGACCGTCTCATTTTGATCGTGCAAGTTCCCGAAGCAATATCGATGGCACGAAAGAAGGAGCCTGACAAGGAGGGTATTAGTGTTTTGCTAAATAAGAAAAAATGCTAGATGAACGTAAATTTAGTACTTACCAAATACATAACTTTGATGAAACCGTATTATCCACAGTTCACAAACCAACTAACGTAACTGCACGAAAAGACAAAAAGGAAGTGGGCGCAATCACAAGTGAAGAAAGTGATCTTACAACGATATGTGTATGTGCAATGAATGCAGCGTAATGTGTGATGCCTTAAAAAGGGGAGCTCCAGCAGGCACAGCTCTTGGATGCTCCACAAATGGACGGATATTACGAAAACAGTTTGTCCGATGGCTAGAAAATTTCTTAAAAGTACAAAAAAGAAACCAGTCACAGATTTTGTTTTTACTGGATGGACTCAGCATACACACAAAAAATTTAGAGACAGTTCAGCTGATTCGTGATTATGGTATAATCATGTTATTATTTCCTGTACATACGAATCATCGTCTACAGCCGTAGGACAGATAGTCCTTTAAAACTCTAGAAAGCAGCTATAATGAAGAGATTCCTTCGTAGCTACATTCAAATCCTGAGTGTCATAAATGAAGCTAACATCACAGAACTCCCTTGTAATGAATACCCTAGATCAGTTAGTATGAAAACAAAAAGCACTGAACGGCCTTAAGGCAACAGGCCTATGGCCATGTGACAGAAATGGCGTCAAAAAAGAGTACTTCGTAGCTACTACTACACGTATTGCTGATTAGTTAGATCAAGAATCGGATGATTGAACTGAAGCAACTACGCGAAAATCTGGAAGGCCGCCCAACGTTGCAATATCACTCAATGCTCGGCCTGGACGTTCTACGATGTCTCAAGAATGTGGATCGCTAAACAATATTGCAGCAGTTGCCGAAATTAACAGTCTACGAATAAAGTCTAACTTGAATACTGTATCTCGTATACCTTGTATAGTGACAGTTATAAAGACAAATACGAAACGACCTGAACCGACAATGGAATTAACTATCAGAGTCTTACAGAAAGGAAGCAGACCCAAAGAAAAGGTAAAGAAAAGAAAAACCTATGCACAAACATATCAAAACACATGACAACGTGAATTAGTTATGACAAATGTGAAATGAAGATCGAGCTGACTACATGATTCAGCGTTTGAGATATAAAGGTTGAGTGCATGAAATATTCGCTGCCATTGAAAGTAAAATTAACAATTATTTCTGTGATAAATATATTCAGATTACTGATTTTCGATATACTAATTTAACCGATTTAATTTGTTACGAATTTGTAATTTGTTTCCTACGTGTAATTTCATTACGCGTAAATATGGAAATAACGTTACGTTTGTGGTTTATAATTTCTTATTGTCACATTTTGTTCCATTATTCATCATTGACTTCTTACCGTAAGTACGACTTAGACCATAGGGAGTATGGATTATGAAATCAGGCGCTTAATCGTACTTGGCTCTGAGCACTATGGGACTTAACAGCTATGGTCATCAGTCCCCTAGAACTTAGAACTACTTAAACCTAACTACATCACACAACACCCAGTCATCACGAGGTAGAGAAAATCCCTGACCCCGCCGGGAATCGAACCCGGGAACCCGGGCGTGGGAAGCGAGAACGCTACCGCACGACCACGAGCTGCGGACGCTTAATCGTACTGAATGTACATATCTGAAAAATGTTGAAAAAGGATTCTGCGATAAGATTTTTGTATCTGTGAGAAAGTTGGTTGATGCATTATAAAAAAATTTCAGTCTACGCAAGACGAATTGGTTATTTGAATTACCCTACCAAATTCAGTAATTCTTCCTTAAGGCGTACGATTTGAGCAAACTTACCATATTATGAGAATTCTTTTCATGAGTCATCAGTTTTCTGAATGGTATTATTGAGGCCGACAATGAGTTTCTCCATTGTGCCAGACGCTGTACTTCGGAGAAACACTTACAACCAACGGCCGCTATTTTTGTAGCTTATATTCCAGTCTTATCCTTCACCTATAGCTTTTTGCCGCTACACTCCGTCTAGTGCCATTGAAGCTGTTACCCGATTTCTTAACACATTTCCTGTGATCCAGTCCGTTCTTCTAGTCAGTGTTTTCAAAATGGTTCAAATGGCTCTGAGCACTATGGGACTTAACTTCTGAGGTCATCAGTCCCCTAGAACTTAGGACTACTTAAACCTAACTAACCTAAGGACATCACACACATCCATGCCCGAGGCAGGATTCGAACCTGCGACCGTCGCAGTCGCGCGGTGTCAGACTGTAGCGCCTAGAAGCGCTCGGCCACTCCGGCCGGCAGTCAGTGTTTTCATAAACATTTTTCTCCTCACCGACTCTATGAAGAACTTCATTTCTTGTCTCAGCAGTGTATTTAATGTTCAGCATTCGTTTGTAATGCCACATCTAAGATGCTTCTATTCCCTTATTTTTTGATTTTGTTTTAGTCATTGCCACAGAACGTTGCCCTGTGGACGTACATTTCAGAAAATTATTTCTCCAAACGAGACCTAAGTTTGATCCTACTAGACCTCTGTAAAGCGATGAATACCATCTTTGCTCATGGTAGTCAGCCTCTTACAGCCTCCATGCTTCATTCGCGTACTTTATTTTGCTTCCAAGCTAGAATTCTTTCACTTCTAGTACAATATCGATGTTAAGTTTATCGTTAGTCACGTTTCCACTGCTCCTCATTACTTTGATGTCCGCCACCGTACCTGAGTGTTCAGCGTGGCGGCTTGTTATGCCGGGGACCCCAGGTTCGATTACCGACTGGGTTGGAGATTTTCTCCGCTCAGGAACTGGGTGTTTGTGTCGTATTCATCATCATCATTTCAACCTCATCGCCGCGCAAGTTTCCGAAGTGGTGTCACCTCGAAAGACTTGCACCAGACGATCAGGGTTACCCGCAGGGAGGCCCTCGCCACACGACATTTCATTTCATTACTTTGATCTTCCTAGGGTTTACTCCCATAATCGCTTCCTATTTTGTGTTCATTACAAGTTCCACTGCATTCAACAGATTTTGCAATTCTTCTTCACGTTCACTGAACACAGCACTGTCATCATCGAATCTTATTATCAGCATGTGCCTTTAATAAACATTTTCGTTGTTCGAGGAAAGGGTTCGCTTGTCACCTGCTGTTGCATCTGGACACCTCACTCTGATAGTCCGACTTCGTGATGTGACGCTATTAGAACTACTGATGGTGGGTGTTTAACGACTGAACGACGTAACAGCGTAACAGTACTCTTTTGTAGAGATGTCTGGTAATGGTGCAGTGGACATTCATGTCAGCACTGCAATGAGTCTGTTGGAGCGAAGAAGATAGTACAGTAACAACAATATAGCAAGATACTCTCCTGCACACTTTGTATACACTTGTGACGGCACTTGAACGGGTCAGTGCCCCACCCATGAAATCACTTTTATTGGTGACGTTTTTCTCTTTATCAATGAAACTGTCTTCATCATCATCTCTCACCACCTCTCCCATGATTCGCTTCCCTCCCATCACACTCCTCCTCTCCTTTTCCCCTCCAGTACTAAAACGAAACAGCTGAACACAGGGTAATATTTTAACGGCCATGAAAATGAAACAGTCAGAACACAATGCAGCTTCAGTGCAGCCATCTTGGCCGTGCTAAAACGGCTCTGAACGATCTGAACTTTTTTCATCATTTTCAGAGTTAATTATCCAAAAAATTACACATTTCCACAGATAAATCTTTATCAGCGAAACACACACACACACACATATTCCTGGAAATTGAAATAAGAACACCGTGAATTCATTGTCCCAGGAAGGGGAAACTTTATTGACACATTCCTGGGGTCAGATACATCACATGATCACACTGACAGAACCACAGGCACATAGACACAGGCAACAGAGCATGCACAATGTCGGCACTAGTACAGTGTATATCCACCTTTCGCAGCAATGCACGCTGCTATTCTCCCATGGAGACGATCGTAGAGATGCTGGATGTAGTCCTGTGGAACGGCTTGCCATGCCATTTCCACCTGGCGCCTCAGTTGGACCAGCGTTCGTGCTGGACGTGCAGACCGCGTGAGACGACGCTTCATCCAGTCCCAAACATGCTCAATGGGGGACAGATCCGGAGATCTTGCTGGCCAGGGTAGTTGACTTACACCTTCTAGAGCACGTTGGGTGGCACGGGATACATGCGGACGTGCATTGTCCTGTTGGAACAGCAAGTTCCCTTGCCGGTCTAGGAATGGTAGAACGATGTGTTCGATGACGGTTTGGATGTACCGTGCACTATTCAGTGTCCCCTCGACGATCACCAGTGGTGTACGGCCAGTGTAGGAGATCGCTCCCCACACCATGATGCTGGGTGTTGGCCCTGTGTGCCTCGGTCGTATGCAGTCCTGATTGTGGCGCTCACCTGCACGGCGCCAAACACGCATACGACCATCATTGGCACCAAGGCAGAAGCGACTCTCATCGCTGAAGACGACACGTCTCCATTCGTCCCTCCATTCACGCCTGTCGCGACACCACTGGAGGCGGGCTGCACGATGTTGGGGCGTGAGCGGAAGACGGCCTAACGGTGTGCGGGACCGTAGCCCAGCTTCATGGAGACAGTTGCGAATGGTCCTCGCCGATACCCCAGGAGCAACAGTGTCCCTAATTTGCTGGGAAGTGGCGGTGCGGTCCCCTACGGCACTGCGTAGGATCCTACGGTCTTGGCGTGCATCCGTGCGTCGCTGCGGTCCGGTCCCAGGTCGACGGGCACGTGCACCTTCCGCCGACCACTGGCGACAACATCGATGTACTGTGGAGACCTCACGCCCCACGTGTTGAGCAATTCGGCGGTACGTCCACCCGGCCTCCCGCATGCCCACTATACGCCCTCGCTCAAAGTCCGTCAACTGCACATACGGTTCACGTCCACGCTGTCGCGGCATGCTACCAGTGTTAAAGACTGCGATGGAGCTCCGTATGCCACGGCAATTTGGCTGACATTGACGGCGGCGGTGCACAAATGCTGCGCAGCTAGCGCCATTCGATGGCCAACACCGCGGTTCCTGGTGTGTCCGCTGTGCCGTGCGTGTGATCATTGCTTTTACAGCCCTCTCGCAGTGTCCGGAGCAAGTATGGTGGGTCTGACACACCGGTGTCAATGTGTTCTTTTTTCCATTTCCAGGAGTGTATATACAATGTTTATGGAGTATTTTTGAACGTCCAAAGTTTGATTACTGTACCACAGTTGGTGTAAGGCACGAGAGACCTTAAATTAAATATTTTTCTCGTCTAAGTTGTTCTATGATGGTTCTTAAGTATCGCAATGTTGTTTCCGCATCTAAAATGTCTGCAAATTACGTCAGCAATACAGAAAAAGCAAAGATTATGTCAAACTGGCTTACTAATTGCTTTGGTTTTTGAGTAACAGAACATAATTTTAGGCCTTCCCAACAGAACATGTGGTGGTCACTGGATTTATCTTTTGGGCTGCATGCTCTCCAGAGTTAAAACCTCAGGACTTTGGTCTATAGGAAAAATTAAAAGAGGTTGTAATATCCACCCCTATATTTTCTTCAAAATAATATTTACGACAGCATTGTATGTGACTGCGACTAAACTTTGATAGTATTCTCGTGATACTGATAAAAGGGACCTCATCGTTTATAAAATAATAAGTAATTGTCAACAACATCATTTTTTATTTTGAAAAATTAAATCTCAGACAATACCGATGTAAAAAGGTACTGAAAATCTAAATGTTTTGCTATCCATGATTTTTGTAGAAAATCTTTCTTCTTGTGCGAACTGTTGTACTGATAGGATGTGACTGATGTCTCGTAACAAAAAAATGGTTCAAATGGCTCTGAGCACTATGCGACTTAACTTCTGAGGTCATCAGTCGCCTAGAACTTAGAACTAATTAAACCTAACTAACCTAAGAACTTCACACACATCCATGCCCGAGGCAGGATTCGAACCTGCGACCGTAGCGGTCACGCGGTTCCAGACTGAAGCGCCTTTAACCGCACGGCCACACCGGCCGGCTGTCTCGTAACACAGACGTCAGTAAAAAACTGTACTAAAGTATTGTTATGCTGATAACTGATATTTGAAAATAGAGATTATGTGTTATCGAAATGAGTTTTCTTTGTTTGGAACTTTATTTCCTTGTAATTATTGTCCTATATAAATGCTAAGTATTCGGCTCAGCTACCAAAGAGCGCAGCCATAAGCGCTATTGATCTACAGCGCATTATATTGGTTAACAGTGAATATTAATGTGTCACGAAACATTGAGAAATATTTTCATTGTTAATGCATATAGTGATAAGTTGAAAAATATTTAATATATAGTATTTTTTACGAGTGAAATACAGCCTGAATCAGAATCGATAAGGGATTGTCTTACGTTAGTCCATCTTAGTGAAATATTGCAGCGGCAGTTTTAAAATGATTTTCTATACAGACTTAAATGTTGTTGGTTATAATTGCAATAACAATTGTGTACTAGTGGCCGAGGACCCACTCTGAGATAATAAATTCCAGCTGGACCGTGAACATATCGAACCTCTATGAATGCAGACAGCATCTTACGTGATATACATTCTTTTCTGCTGATGTATGAAGCCTGGTAATTTCCTAACAACTTTTATGAAATATTTCGACGGGAAAATACATTAGTGCTGTGGACGTGTGGTACAGTGTGACAAAACTGTTCATTTTGCGTAAAGAAAAGTGTTACCACCTCGAGACAAGCGATCTGTAACTAGCAAAGAGTCTTTTAAACAACAGCACTGAAATTACTAAAAATCGTTACTCTTGTTTAGTTCAGATTACTTATGATATACACTCCTGGAAATGGAAAAAAGAACACATTGAAACCGGTGTGTCAGACCCACCATACTTGCTCCGGACACTGCGAGAGGGCTGTACAAGCAATGATCACACGCACGGCACAGCGGACACACCAGGAACCGCGGTGTTGGCCGTCGAATGGCGCTAGCTGCGCAGCATTTGTGCACCGCCGCCGTCAGTGTCAGCCAGTTTGCCGTGGCATACGGAGCTCCATCGCAGTCTTTAACACTGGTAGCATGCCGCGACAGCGTGGACGTGAACCGTATGTGCAGTTGACGGACTTTGAGCGAGGGCGTATAGTGGGCATGCGGGAGGCCGGGTGGACGTACCGCCGAATTGCTCAACACGTGGGGCGTGAGGTCTCCACAGTACATCGATGTTGTCGCCAGTGGTCGGCGGAAGGTGCACGTGCCCGTCGACCTGGGACCGGACCGCAGCGACGCACGGATGCACGCCAAGACCGTAGGATCCTACGCAGTGCCGTAGGGGACCGCACCGCCACTTCCCAGCAAGTTAGGGACACTGTTGCTCCTGGGGTATCGGCGAGGACCATTCGCAACCGTCTCCATGAAGCTGGGCCACGGTCCCGCACACCGTTAGGCCGTCTTCCGCTCACGCCCCAACATCGTGCAGCCCGCCTCCAGTGGTGTCGCGACAGGCGTGAATGGAGGGACGAATGGAGACGTGTCGTCTTCAGCGATGAGAGTCGCTTCTGCCTTGGTGCCAATGATGGTCGTATGCGTGTTTGGCGCCGTGCAGGTGAGCGCCACAATCAGGACTGCATACGACCGAGGCACACAGGGCCAACACCCGGCATCATGGTGTGGGGAGCGATCTCCTATACTGGCCGTACACCACTGGTGATCGTCGAGGGGACACTGAATAGTGCACGGTACATCCAAACCGTCATCGAACACATCGTTCTACCATTCCTAGACGGCAAGGGAACTTGCTGTTCCAACAGGACAATGCACGTCCGCATGTATCCTGTGCCACCCAACGTGCTCTATAAGGTGTAAGTCAACTACCCTGGCCAGCAAGATCTCCGGATCTGTCCCCCATTGAGCATGTTTGGGACTGGATGAAGCGTCGTCTCACGCGGTCTGCACGTCCAGCACGAACGCTGGTCCAACTGAGGCGCCAGGTGGAAATGGCATGGCAAGCCGTTCCACAGGACTACATCCAGCATCTCTACGATCGTCTCCATGGGAGAATAGCAGCCTGCATTGCTGCGAAAGGTGGATATACACTGTACTAGTGCCGACATTGTGCATGCTCTGTTGCCTGTGTCTATGTGCCTGTGGTTCTGTCAGTGTGATCATGTGATGTATCTGACCCCAGGAATGTGTCAATAAAGTTTCCCCTTCCTGGGACAATGAATTCACGGTGTTCTTATTTCAGTTTCCAGGAGTGTATTTAGCTTGTTTGTTGGTTATAAATGATCAGTCTTGTGAATGAACCTAGTGACATTTTCACTGCTTGACAGACAACATTGCTACACGTTCCCTGGGAAAAGCAGTGATTAAATACAATCTCATGTCACATTAATAATAAGAAACTAGTTTTACTGTAATCTAAGTGAAATTGTACAACACAAAACACACACAATTACACCACACGCCACAAGGTATCCTGCAAGAAACACAGAAAACTCCAGAATGCTGAATAAGATGTGACTGTGCTGTCATAAGTCCAGATGATATTCTAAGGGCCGTATTCTCTGTCCGGGAAAACTTTACAGCATTTATCAGTGCTCGAGATCAACAATTTGAGACATTGATATGAGAGTCATAACGGTATCCGTACCTGATTTGAATGTTCGCTTACATTCGGTAGCCTACAGTAAGATAGAAGTCATTAGTAAAAAAGTTTGAGGCTTAGCTTTTTCATTCAGCGGGACAATGATTTGCGGTGTTCTATTTTTACTGTTCGATGAAGTTCCAGACACGTTATGGGATGAAGTTCTTTTCGAATGCTGTTTACAGTGGCACAGAGGAAAGTATATGGGTCCATTTCTTTTAAAACCTGTCGGTGTCGTAATTCTACATTTACAAACGTAAAAAGTTTATTGTGTGGTCAGAAAATTTGATACATCGTCCGCTACAACTTAGGGAAGAAACGCCTGCAGATATATTTCGACTACTCGTTATGGATATATTTGAGATGGCCTGTCTTCGCTGCCTCAACTGAATTTTGTGCGTTTCTGTTTGGTCCCAGAATAACTCTTATTAAGGAACGACAATATCTGTACGAATTTTATTACATACCGCCACAACGTTTTTAAATGAGCTGGCAACTCACAAGAGCTATTTTTTCGGAAAGTGGTACAGGCATGACTGAGTTTCGGAAGCGCTGTCTTTCACTAACAAGGGGAAGGTCTCAGACTTGGTAAAACGATGTGGCTCAAATTTGGTTGAGCGCTTTCGTACAGCCTGAAATGAAAGACGCTAAGATTTTTTTTTCTGAACAGTCTTCCATTTTTAAGATCGTTATCCTGCCCTCCCCTTGCGATAGATTGAGAATTAAAAACTGAACCTTCCTCAACATCATACTGAAGGTCCTAAAAATCGAGAAAAGAAAGTACTATGACTGTCGCCCATTTACGCATGAGGAATACAACGTTCAAGGAAAGCGCCACCGGCCGGGGAGCAGAGAATCTGTGTTCAGTTCCCAAATGTATTTAGCAGCTTCATTGTTTCATTTGTATTTTTCCGTATCGAAATTTGTCGTAATAGTGCTGATAACGGAATGTAGTCGAATTAAATCGGGTAATGCTGAGGGAATTATATTAGGAAATGAGACGCTTAAAGTAGTAAATGACTTTTGCTATGATGGTCGAAGTAGAGAGGATATAAAATGTAGACTGGCAATGGCAAGGAAAGTGTTTGTGAAGAAGAAAAATTTGTTAACATCGAGTATAGTTTTAAGTGTCAGGAAGTCGTTTCTGAAAGTATTTGTATGGAGTGTAGCCTTGTCTGGAAGTGAAACATGGACGATAAATAGTTTAGACAAGAAGAGAATAGAAGCTTTCGAAATGTGGTGCTACAGAAGAATGCTGAAGATTAGATGGGTAGATCACATAACAACAACAAAGAGTGCTGATAATGTTGTTGTTGTTGTTGTTGTGGTCTTCAGTCCTGAGACTGGTTTGATGAAGCTCTCCATGCTACTCTATCCTGTGCAAGCTTCTTCATCGCCCAGTGCCTACTGCAACCTACATCCTTCTGAATCTGTTTAGTGTATTAATCTTTTGGTCTCCCTCTACGATTTTTACCCCCACGCTACCCTCCAGTGCTAAATTTGTGATCCCCTGATGTCTCAGAACATGTCCTACCAACCGATCCCTTCTTCTAGTCAAGTTGTGCCACAAACTTCTCTTCTCCCCAATCCTATTCAGTACTTCCTCATTAGTTATGTGATCTACCCATCTAATCTTCAGCATTCTTCTGTAGCTCCACATTTCGAAAGCTTCTATTCTCTTCTTGTCCAAACCATTTATCGTCCATGTTTCACTTCCATACATGGCTACACTCCATACAAATACTTTCAGAAACGACTTCCTGACACTTAAATGTATACTCGATGTTAACAAATTTGTCTTCTTCAGAAATGATTTCCTTGCCATTGCCAGTCTACATTTTATATCCTCTCTACATCGACAATCATTTATTTGGCTCCCCAAATAGCAAAACTCCTTTACTACTATAAGTGTCTCATTTCCTAATCTAATTCCCTCAGCATCACCCGACTTAATTCGATTACATTCCATTATCATTGTTTTGCTTTAGTTGAAGTTCATCTTATATCCTCCATTCAAGACACTACCCATTCAGTTCAACTGCTCTGCGAAGTCCTTTACTGTCTCTGACAGAATTACAATGTCATCGGTGAACCTCAAAGTTCTTATTTCTTCTCCATGGATTTTATTACCTACTCCGAATTTTTCTTTTGTTTCCTTCACTGCTTGGTCAATATAGAGATTGAATAACATCGGGGAGAGGCTACAACCCTGTCTCACTCCCTTCCCAACCACTGCTTCCCTTTCGTGTCCCTCGACTCTTATAAATGCCATCTGGTTTCTGTACAAATTGTAAATAGCTTTTCGCTCCCTGTATTTTACCCCTGCCTTCTTTAGAATTTGCAAGAGAGTATTCCACTCAACATTTTCAAAAGCTTTCTGTAAGGCTACAAATGCTAGAAATGTAGGTTTGCCTTTCCTTAATCTTTCTTCTAAGATAAGTCGTAGGGTGAGTATTGCCTCACGTGTTCCGATATTTCTACGGAATCCAAACTGATCTTCCCCGAGGTCGGCTTCTACCAGTTTTTCCATTCGTCTGTAAAGAATTCGCGTAAGTACTTTGCAGCCGTGACTTATTAAACTGATAGTTCGGTAATTTTCACATCTGTCAACACCTGCTTTCTTTGGGATTAGAATTATTATATTCTTCTTGAGGGTCTGAGGGTATTTCGCCTGTCTCATACATCTTGCTCACCAGATGGTAGAATTTTGTCAGGACTGGCTCTCCCAAGGCTGTCAGTAGTTCTAATGGAATGTTGTCTACTCCCGGGGCTCTTTTTTCGACTCAGGTGTTTCAGTGCTCTGTCAAACTCTTCACGCAGTATCATATCTCCCATTTCATCTTCGTCTACATCCTCTTCCATTTCCATAATATTGTCCTCAAGTACATCGCCCTTGTATAGACCCTCTACATACTTCTTCCACCTTTCTGCTTTCCCTTCTTTGCTTAGAACTGGGTTTCCATCTGAGCTCTTGATATTCGTACAAGTAGTTCTCTTTTCTCCAAAGGTATCTTTAATTTTCCTGTAGGCAGTATCTATCTTACCCCTCGTGAGATAATCCTCTAAAGTCATACATTTGTCTTCTAGCCATGCCTGCTTAGCCATTTTGCACTTCCTGTCGATCTCATTTTTGAGAAGTTTGTATTCCTTTTTTCCTGCTTCATTTACTGCATTTTTATATTTTCTCCTTTCGTCAATTAAGTTCAATATTTCTTCTGTCACTCAAGGATTTCTACTAGCCATCATCTTTTTACCTACTTGATCCTCTGCTGCCTTCACTACTTCATCCCTCAAAGCTACCCATTCTTCTTCTACTGTATTTATTTCCACCATTCTTGTCAATTTTTCCCTTATGCTCTACCTGAAACACTGTACAACCTCTGGTTTAGTCAGTTCATCAAGGTCCTATCTCCTTGATTTCCCACCTTTTTGCAGTTTCTTCAGTTTTGATCTACAGTTCATAACCAATAGATTGTGGTCAGAGTCCACATCTGCCGCTGGAAATGTCTTACAATTTAAAACCTAGTTCCTACACCTCTGTCTTACCATTATGTAATCTATCTGAAACCTGTCAGTATCTCCAGGCTTCTTCCATGTATACAACCTTCTTTCATGATTCTTGAACCAAGTGTTAGCTATGATTAAGTTGTGCTCTGTGCAAAATTCTACCAAACGGCTTCCTCTTTCATTTCTTACCCCCAATCCATATTCACCTACTACGTTTACTTCTCTCCCTTTTCCTACTGACGAATTCCAGTCACCCATGACTATTAAATTTTTGTCTCCCTTCACTATCTGAATAATTTCTTTTATTTCATCATACATATCTTCAATTTCTTCGTCATCTGCAGAGCTAGTCGGCATATAAACTTGCACTACTGTGGTAGGCGTGGACTTCGTATCTATCTTGGCCACAATAATGCGTTCACTGTGCTGTTTGTAGTAGCTTACCCGCATTCCTATTTTGCTATTCATTATTAAACCTACTCCTGCATTACCCCTATTTGATTTTGTGTTTATAACCCTGTAGTCACATTACCAGAAGTCTTGTTCCTCCTGCCACCGAACTTCACTAATTCCCACTATATCTAACTTTAACCTATCCATTTCCCTTTTTAAATTTTCCAACCTACCTGCCCGATTAAGGGATCTGACATTCCACGCTCCGATCCGTAGAACGCCAGTTTCCATTCTCCTGATAATGACATCCTCTTGAGTAGTCCCCGCCCGGAGATCCGAATGGGGGACTATTTTACCTCCGGAATATTTTAGCCAAGAGGACGCCATCATCATTAAACCATAGAGAGCTGCATGCCCTCGGGAAAAATTACGGCTGTAGTTTCCCCTTGCTTTCAGCCGTTCGCAGTACCAGCACAGCAAGGCTGTTTTGGTTAGTGTTACAAGGCCAGATCAGTCAGTCATTCAGACTGTTGCCTCTGCAATTACTGAAAAGGCTGCTGATCCTCTTCAGGAACCACACGTTTGTCTGGCTTCTCACCCCTCCGTTGTGGTTGCACCTACGGTACGGCTATCTGTGGCGCTGAGGCACGCAAGCCTCCCCATCAACGGCAAGGTCCATGGTTCATGGGGGAGGGAGATTGATAATGTAACAAAAGCACTAATGAATAATAACACGCCGGCCGCAGTGGTCGAGCGGTTCTAGGCGCTTCAGTCTGGAACCACGCGGTCGCTAGGGTCGCAGGTTCGAATCCTGCCTCCGGTATGGATGTGTGTGATTACCTTAGGTGTTAAGTCCCATAGTGCTCAGAGCCATTTGAACCATTTTTGAATAATAACAAAGTAGACAAATAAATTTATCAAACGGCTTGGATTAGTAAATAATTGAAATTTTAAGCCTTGCTACATGAAAACAATTCCGAGTAACACTGCTGCGAAGACGAACGTTCTTTGAGCGCTATAACATAAGGGAGAAAACGAACGCTTGTCGCTGTTGGTAGCAAAATAAAATAACGCAATCGTACATGGCTCAACAGTAATTCACAGCATCTGAAAAATTTTTATTTGCAGTTTTCCCGTGATTATCATGAACTAATGATTAATTTGGCTCCCAGCGTATAGAGTAGATCAATCGTATAATCGAATCGTTAAAATGTTTACGTCACCTTCACCAAATCAGGGAAATCGACGAATTCTGTTATGTACCAAACATATCTTGAGGACATCGTAAACCCAAAGTTGCTGATAACGAGTTTTATCTGATATTAGGTTCCTCGAGTGAACAATCTAACACTGTCGTTTATGACAGTATGCTTATGAGGTGGCGAGGGTCAGCTGACTTGCACGGTAGAAGCAGAACCGCCAAACTGAACAGCAGATGCCAGCCACGTGACATTTATTTTTATCATCAAGTTTAAAACTTCATTTAGGGACTTTAAAATTGCTGTCTGATTCCGGAAACCCAGCGGGAATTGCAAACCCGCACGGATGCAATAACGATTCGCAGTATAATTCATGATCAACTTTCACCTCCGATTTTCCAGGCAATGTCATCTTATGTGTGATACACATCAAAATTAATTATCAGGAAAAGTAAACACACTCTACTTCCTGCCCAATCTTTGGAAAGAATGATCTAGTTGCACGAAGATTGTATTCATTAGATGTACTTGGTGTTGTGTTTCGTGATTAGTTCGAATGTTTATGTGCAAGTACGACGCATCTTGCTGTCCGAAGAACACCGTGACCACGTAAAAGAGCGAGTGAAGGAGCCATTGTAATGGGGTTATGGTTGAATTTTTTATTCTCTACAAATTCAAGTCGTTTGAGAAATTTATCCCTTTACCTTGTATTTCTCACTGAATACCTACCTAATTAACCCCTCTATTACTACCAATTTCGAAACGACTAAAAATACAAATGAAATAAAAATTGCAGAATCCATGTAGTACATGAACACGGGTCGTCTGCTCCCCAGCCAGATGCTCTGGTCGCTACAACAGCGTCTCTCATGTTGAATGACGCTTACCTTACAGGAACATAAGGGGCAGTCATAAATGTTTCTTTCCTTGATTTATAGGAAAACTAGCTGAAAAACCCGGCATTGTCCGCGTATTTTTTTTCCAATCTTCTATTAGTCCATCTTCTCCTGCCTCCCGTCTCAATCGGTTCTTCTGCTCTTGCCGCCTCTATGTGTCCATCCTATTCCTCCTCCTCCTCCTCCTCCTCCTCCTCCTCCTCCTCTCTCCACAAATCCCCTCTCTTTTCTCTGCACCCCTCCCACCTCCTCTCTCTAACCATCCCCTCTGTCCTTGTCCATCACCTCCAACCCTCCCCCTCTCTGTCCATCTCCACTACACCCTCTCTCAGTCCACCTCCTCCAGCTCCTCCTGCCCCTCTATCCGTCCATCTCCTGTTCCCCCTTCTTCTGTCTATCTCCTCCTCCCCCCTCCCTTTACATCTCCTCCCTATTCTTTTCTGCGTCCATCTCCTCATCTTGCTTCTCGCTGTTAATCTTTTTCCTTTATCTGTCCATTTCCCGGAGCCTGTCTGCTCTTTCCCCCTCGCTGTCCGACCATCTCCTAGTCCTCCCTTCTCTCTCCATGTTATCACGCTCACTTTAAAGGATGTTGGTGGTTACTACCATTACAGCATTTTTTTGAGATTTTAACTAAAGTATGAACCAGTTTGATTGAAATCGTTGCATGTGTTTGGAGTGAGCGTTTTACGCATGACCTAGCTCGCATAAGCATATGTCAAATATATTTCACTCGTATTTAATGTATTTCACAAGTATCTGCACAGATATTTACCTGTAAGTCCAGCGAATTTCGCCCAATATTTTCACACAGATTAACGTTTATCATGTCGTATATCTTACATATATACATACATCTATTTCTATAATTTTTATGGATATGCATTTATTGACCCCATAAATGTGACTAAAATGATCAATTTTGAATTATCTATCGATTCCGTCACTTTTTAGTCAATTCCGCGTCGTGAACTTTAGTGGCATTCTTCTCAACAACTTGGTTGTGTTTAGCCAAAATATCCGTGATGGAGAAATACATCTATGGTAAAGGCAGGCGACCATTCAGATCTATTTCAAGACACTATATAAAATGTATCTCAGATATGACCCAACTGCTCTAAAACTGCTTAGATTAGCCATACTCATCTGGAATTCTTGAGCTATATATGATGCAACCATTATAGCTGCATGTGTATTAGTATCTTCCACCCTGTTAGATGGTGCCAACATTTTCGTGGGCCGATATGATTTGTCTATCTTGCCAATCTTCTTTTACAAATTCGCTCGACCTCATTAGATGGAACCACTGTTCTCACATTCTGCCATCACGTTGTACCTGCCTCATTATGTAGCTCCTGTAACTACAGAAGGTGCGTGGAAAGCCTTTGACCATGTATGGCATTCTGGTCTCATTTTCAGACTCCAGACATGCGCACTTCCGATTAACTATGTCCACCTTATTGCATCTTTCCTATCTAATCTCCCATCCTTTGTCATTATTAACAATACCTTGCATCCCACTGGAGGGATGCCCCAAGGCTCCGTTCTCTCTCCTCTACTTTATCTCCTCTACACTTCTGATATTCCCAAACCACTCCCACCAGTCCATCTCCTTCAGTATGATGATACCGCTTTCCTTCCCTCGATCCTACACCCTAGAAATCCCAATGATCTCCGCAAATCCATCTCAGTCAGTTTACCTCCTGGTGTAACCAATGGTTCCTGAAGACCAACCCCTCCAAAACCCTGGCAATAATTATAGGATCAGCCACCCACATCTTCCACCTCCATAACTTCTAGCTTCCCATTTTCAACTGCCCTATCCTACCTTGCACTAGTCACTGACTTGTAACTAACATGGAAACCTGATCTACTAACCATCCAACAGAAAGCCTCCAATAGACTAGAACTACTAAAACTACTAACAGGCCAAACTTGGGGATTACACTCATCCTGATCCAGCCCATACTTGGTTATGCCAATGTTGCATGAATATCTGCCCTGCCAAAGTACTATCAGTCCCTCCAGATCCTCGAACGCCATGCACTCTGTCTCGCTTTCTGCATCTGCTTACCTTCCAAGGATCCTCTATCATCTTACCAAATTCCCACCCATTGTCACCCACATCAAACACTTCTGCATCTCCTATACTGTCCGTAAACTATACTCCAATGACCCCAGTGTCTCGCCTCTGATCACTGACCCTGGTATGCTGCCGTGCTTCACGAACACATTCATCCATCCATACACCTACATACCCTATCTCACTGCAACTTCATCCAACTTCTTCTCTCAGTCAATAACATCTGCCCAGATATTTATCCCTCCTACCAACTTTAACCCTTCTCCACCTATACCACTCTACATCAGGGCTTCTCTCTACATTCCCTCTACAACCACCCCTATCCCTTTCTTCTCGTACCACTACCCTACTCTCAAACCATTACTCCTTTTCATCCTCTGTCCTTCCAACTGTCTGAATCTCCACTATCTGCTTCACCTTATACCCGTCATCTCCATCTCTTTACTCACAACCACCCACCTGCAACCTCTGTGGTGTTTTATGTAGAAGAATATCACCTCATCACGACTGTATTTTTAAATTGTATGTTATATTTCGTCTTCATCATTTTAACTTAAAATGTAAACAGTCCTCATATTTTTATTTTTCTGTCGTCTTTGATATCTCTTTATAAATACTCTTAGCTGAAGAGCGGAGTATTGTACCATTGACAGCCCACCACCCACCCCATAAGAGGTTTGGGGGACGAAATAACAATAAAAAAGAAAGAAAAGGAAAAATCTTACCAGAGTTGAACGTTTGGGTTTCGCTACCATTTCAAAGAGCTAATTTTGTTACATATAGATCGACAGTTCCATACTGTTATACATGTTCACATTGCATTCTATACAATTTCATGTCCAAATGGAATACATTAATTACGAAACAATATGACCACCATTTCAGCGTTACGACTGCCTAGGCGTCAGTTTTTATTAACTGATGATCCTAGCTCTACATCCTCAATCACAATGTGCTAAGATGTCTTTTCGATGTCCTACTTCA